>NC_045426.1:63767506-64138339 GCF_902635505.1 Sarcophilus harrisii | reverse complement strand
CCCTGGAGACATCATCATGAGCACTCCAGTGCATTACTGCTCAATTTCTCACAAGGGTATTCAATTTGACTTTAGGTCAAAGGTAAATCTAAGAGAAGTAGTTTTTCTCGTCCAGAGGAAGGAGTATTCCTTCTTTCCGAGTCCATTAGTCACTCTACCAGGAACACAGCATAGAGTCTAGTGCACAAGAAAGGCATTTGTAAGCGTGATCCTAGGCAGAATTTCTAAATGAATAATTTTTGACTTTGATTCCTTTCCATTTTCTTTTCTGCTTCCTGATTAAATACATAATTTAAAATATTGATATAGTTTCATACACATAACACACTATATTGTGCTTTGCTTTAATGCATTTTGCAGATATTGCATTTTTTTAAAAAAAAAACAAATTGAAGATTTGTGGCAGCCCAGCAGCAAATAAGTCTATTGGTACCATTTTTTTCCAACGGTACGTACTCACAAAATATTTGTGTCATATTCTGATAATTTTTGTAGTATTCCAGACTTTTCATTATCATTATATCTGTTATGGTGATTTGTGGTCAGTGATCTTTGATGTTATTATTGTAAGTGTTTTGAAGTACCTTGAATTGCACCCAAATAAGATGGTAAACTTAATCAATGAATGTTGTGTGTGTTCTGATTGTTCTACCAACTGACTGTTCCTATTTCTCTTCCTCTCATGAGCCTCCCTGTTCCCTGAAACACAACAATATTGAAATTAGGCTATTTAATAACTCTACTCTGGCCTCTAAGTGTTCATATGAAAGGAAGAATCAATTGATATGGAAAATTTCACTGGGTGATCTCAGGCAAGCCATTTAATCCTGTTTGCCTCAGTTTGCTAAATTGTAAAATGAGCTAGAGAAGAAAATGGTAAATCACTCCAGTTTCTTTGCTGAAAAAGCTTCAAATGGCATTTTGGGGAGTTAGATATAACAGAAAACAAAAACAAATGCTACAGACCGAGGTGTATTTGTGTATATGTTGTATATGTATGTGGACACATATACACACAATGCACATAAGTTTATCTGTGTATGCACACATGTATCTGTACATGCATTTCAACAGAGTTGGCAGGGTGTGGTCTGTAGACTCCAGATTAAGAAATTCTGTTTTAGGGGATCAAGAGAAATTATGTCTCTGAATTAGTGACTAATCAAAATTATCCGGGATTGCTTTCTGAAAAATTCTTAAGAGGGAAGAAGAATCATACATTCCAGCACTTCCCATATGCCAGAGAAAGAGATTTGTAATTTCTTATAACTCTTTTCCTAATACCAGAATGCTGTAGATAGATAGATGCTATCATGTGGCTGGAAGGAATATCTCCAGCTGTATTTGTGTGTTTAAGACTTTTGCCATTTACTTGGAGAAAGCAGTAGAAGGCCTGAGGGTTAGCTAAGTACAGATCCCATAAGATCTCAACAGATTAGAACAATGAGCCAAACCAAATGAGATAGAATTGAACACATGAATTGGATCCAAAAAATCAACTTTATATATAAAAGATAGACAAGTGATGGCTAGAAACCAGTTCTTGTAAGAAATCGAGGGACTTTAGTGAACTGCAAATTCCAGATGAATCAACAACATAATATAGCCAAAAAAGCTGCTTTAAAATAACTGTAATATTCAGAATTAATAATAATAATAATTAGCATTTATATGGAGCTTTTAAGGATTGCATTATACATACTATGTCATTTGATCCTTACAAGAACATTGAGAGATTGAGAAGTAGGTTCATTGTTATCCCCATTTTACAGATAGGAAAAATTGAGTTAGAGGTTGTATCTCATCCAGTGTCATAACTGGTCAGTGTCTGAGACAGGATTTGAACTTCTTGAAGTCCAGGACTTTTTACACATGGGGACACTGAGGCACACAAAGATTTGTGAGATACAAATCCTCCAAATTCATCTAGTGTCACAAAAAAGAGTCTGAGGGAGGATTTGTATTCAGATCTTCTAGCACCTTATCCATTGTACCTCCTTGCTGCCTCTATGAAGGATAAAATACTCTCTGTATTCCAATAATTTGTGAAGTACTGTGGGTTCTTTTGGGTACAATATTTCAGTTAAGATCTACTGTAAAGAAACAGGAAAAACATCTAGGGAAAGGAAGCAGGTTGGTGAAAGAATTGGATGACATGACTTACTAAGGAAGGAAAGGAGAAAACCTGAGGGGAAGAGACAGGGGAGAGGGATGTCAGAGGAGGGATAAATAGCTGGTTTGAGTATTTGAAAGCTGTCAGGAAAAAGACAGATGGTAGAACTCTTTGATTAAAAGTTGCAAAGAAATAGGAAGACTTCCTTACTAGTAGAACTGCTCCTAAATGGAATGGCTGCCTCAGGACAAGGTGATTTCTGCCTCACTTGCAGTTTTCAAGCACAGGATGGATGGCTACTTAATGCAGATATGGTAGAGAGGACTCTTGGTCAGAAATAGGTTAAAAGAAGTCTCTTTTAACCCTGAGCTCTCCCTCTAGCTCAGATTTTGAATGATGTTGGACTCTTAGAGATCTGCCAGGCAAATACCTTCATTTCACTGAAGAGGAAGCTGATGTCCAGAAAGTTGATGGAAAGACCAGAATTGGAATCCAGTTCCTTTGATTCCAGGCTGATGTTCTTACCATTGCATCATAACACAGTATTTAATGGTTACTCCTGGAGAAGAGAAACAAGTGGCTATGTCTACCAAGTCTAGATCCTTGGAAACAGACTTAAGGAGCTAACAATGGTAATAATCATACCTACTCCAGAGATCTCTCCTGGTCTATCTAGCCTCCTCCTCCTACATCTCATCAACCATATGAAACCACTATGGGGACCTGTAAGCTCATACATATGTATCCCAGAGATTATGTTCTTCACTACTTGTTTCCAAACATATATAAGGTGCTACATTTCCTGACTAGAGACAGTTACAAGTATTTTGTCCCTTAAATAATATTGACTTTAAAATTTCTTGTCCTTTATTTTGAATTTAAATACAAAAAGACCAAAAAAAGAACATAACACAAAATAAAAAAAGGATTTAATATAAAATCACAAATTTCCATTTTAGTTTACTTTTTTGAGGAAAAACTATGTAATAAACACTACATGTTGTTTTCAAAGCTACCCTGATTTCCTGTGCTTCCTTTTTTCTGAGGGTAGATCGAATCTTCCTTTGTGATGACTTTTTAAAAATACTATAGTCACATCTACATAATTGCTCCTTCCTACCCTACACACACATACACACACATGCACCCCCGTGCACTGAAACCCCATTTTGTGGCTAATATTTTTTTTAAAAACATATTGTTTAAGATCATAGATCTGTGTCTGGAAGGAATTTGGAAGCCATGTAGCCAATCTCCTAGTTTTACAGGGGTGGAAACTAGGGCTTAGAGAGATTATATAGCTTGACCAAGATCATATAGGGACATTAAAAGTAGGATTAGAATCCATATCCTCTGGCCCCAAAGCCAGGGTTTTTTTTTACATTGAGTCACCGTGGTCATTTAAATAAAAATTACTGATGAAAAGCCACATCTGATAGCAAAAACAGCAATAGGCTTTCATAATCTCTGACTTTTCTAATAACAAGAGGGAAGTGTTTCATCTTCTCTTTGTGAAGATCAAGATTAATCATTACAATTTATCAGAGTTTGCATGCTTTTGAGTGGGAAACAGCATGACACCATGGGAAAAATACTAATAGAGCCAGAAGATCTGAGTGTAAATGTGGGCTGTGTTATCACTGCCCATGTGACTTTGAGCAAGCTACTTTAATTGCCTTAACCTCAATTTCCTCATCTGCCGAAACAGGAAGAAAGACAAAGTGGTTTCTAAGTTCCAGGCTCAGATACTAATAGTTATACTTATAAAGTGCTTTAAGGATTGCAAAGCATTTTACACACACTATTCCATTTCTTCCTCATGATAATACCAGGAGGTAGGTGCTGCTATCACCCCCATTTTACAGATGAGGAAATTGAGGCAAACCGAGAGAGGTTGATTTGTCCAGAGTCTCACAAGATTCAAACTCAGGTCTTCTTAACTCTATGTCAATGCTTTATCCACTGATCCACCTTGTTATCTAACTTCATCTACAAGTGTTATTTTAAAAATACATCCTGTAGTTCTTTAAACATCGTTCACCTCATCTCACGCAAGTGTCTTTGACATCTGCCACCCCTTCTCAACCACCAAAAAAGTCTTATTTTTTAAATGTTTAAAGATTGTGGAGTTTCTTAATTGTTTATTGATTCAGTCATTTTTGTTGTTATTTAGAATATGGAAGGGGGAATCACATTTTTGCTTTTTCTGGAAAATCCTTATTAAAGTGGATCTTTGGGGTTTCACTTCTCTGTGGGAACAGTTCCATGGCTCACCCACTCACTTCTGCTTGGTGGAGACAAGAAAAGTCATTACATGTCAACTCCCACCAATATTTCAAACTCTTCTTTGAAACTACTACTTCCTTAATTATTTTAAGAGTAGAAACATGATTCTTCTTGTTACTTTTTAGGAAGAAGGAACCAATATTAATGAAACATTCCTGACAAATCAAAGAAAAAAAGCCCCATATGAATATAGATAATTGTCATACACAGATATGGGGAGGGAGGGAGGGAGAGAGAAAGAGAAAGAGAGAGAGAGGAAGAGAGAGAGAGAGAGACAGAGAGAGACAGAGAGAGACACAGAGAAAGAGAGACAGAGATAGAGACAGAGAGAGTGAGATGGAGAGAAAGAGATGAATGGAAAGAAATAGAGATAGAAAGAGGGGGGGCAGATGAAGAGAGAGAGGGATGAGAAGAAAGAAAGATGGAGAAACAGAGATGGAGACAGAATGAGAGGAAGAGATGGATGGAGAGAGATAGAAAGACAGGAAAGAGTGGAGAGAAAGAGAAAGATGGAGAGAGAAAGAGGGAGATGAAGAGAGAGATGGAATGAGAGAAAGAGATGGAGAGAAAGAGATGAATGGAAAGAGAGAGGGAGAGGGAGAGAGAGAAAGAGGAGAGAAACAGAGACAGAGAGAAAGAGGAGAAAGAAACATAGAGACAGAGACAGAGTTACTAAGTATCTGGAGTCACTTTTAAACATTTAAACTCAGGTCTTCCTGACTCCAGGTCGTGTGAATATATATGTACAAATATATGTAGAAATATGTATGTGTATGTATATATATGTGTGTGTGTATATGCTTATTGCTATAATGTCCCAAAGAATTTTTCATATTCTCTAGTTTAAAATCATTATTAGCTAATGAAGGATATTAAAGAAAATAGGAATCTTCTCCTCTTAAAGAGTAATGCCCCTCAAAAAAAGGAATAGAATTTAATACCTAAGCAGAATTTCTCAACAAACACTTTGTTCAGGGTGACATCTGACTGGCTTAGCTTATTTCCAGTCATACATTTCATGGACAACTACTTGTGTCCAGGACAAGTTTCTTTATCACCATCTCGACTTTAATCTTTCAAGGGATGTGGCATTCTAAGATTTAAAACATCAGTGGGAGAATACTGAGGTTTAGAAGATCAAAATAGAATGATGTGAAATTATGGCCAAGCTTGGCTCCAAGTTTTCGTTCTGGAGAAGAGCTTGAGATTGTTGAAAGAATTACACGATTTCTTCAATTGAAAAATAGTCTCGTGTAGTAGAGAGCATGTCAGAGTTGGAGTCAGGTTCAAATTTTATCTCAGACAGATACTTACTAGCTGTGAGATCATGAGAAAGTTAATTAATATCTTCTGGGCTCAGTTCCTCACCTATAAAATGAGGGGATTTGACAACGAGACCTCTACATTTTCTTCCAGCTCTAAATCTATGATCTGTAAATGAAGTCCTTCTATTTAATTCCAAGCCCAACTCATTGTCCATTTGCTGGATCTATCCTAGAAATGCATGCTTATGAAACTACTCAGAGGCTAGAGCATCTAGCTGCTTGCCATGTCTGGGGAAATCAATTTCTACTCATAGCGTAGAAAGAACATAAATTTTGGACTCATATCTTTCCTCTGGCATGGAGTAACTATGTGACCTTGGACAAGCCACTTAACCCATGGCTTGATTTCTTCAACTATAAAATGAAGGAATTGGATTAATAACCTTCGAGGTCCTTTCTAACTAGCTCTGAGATCACATGCCGTTCTTTTTGCTGTCGCTTGCTATTCAGGTTTATGACAGTGATATCTACTGGGAAATGACATGACTTTGGAGTTTTGTTAACTGGATTTGAATCCTAGTCCAACAATTTACTATTTGTGTGACCTTGGAGAAACATGATTATTTTTCTCAACCTCAGTTTGCTTCTCTGTAAAATGAAGAGTTAGACTGAATGCTAAGACCTTCTCTAGTTCTAACTGTAGTTTGGTTTTCTGCTTTGCAGAAGTTGTGCTAAGCAACAGACAGGGAATGATCCAATCTGAAACATGTGAATTAAATCATGTCACAAGAAATAGAGGCAGCTCAGTTGGAAGGGAGCTATTTAAGGCCAGTGCCTAATGAAGCCTTGTGGAGTCATTGGTTTCTTAGCAGATTGCAAGACATTTGACAAAATGAAGTCAGAATTCAGTGTCCCAAAGTGGGAATCCAAAGCATACTTTCTGCTCTTGGGTGTTAGCATTTTACTATTATTATTATTTCTTGAAATAAAGAAGTTCACAGAACTTAACAATGACACTCCTTTCCCTTTGTTGTTTTTCTGACCTTGAACTGGGTGGATTCCTTTGGGTTCTGAACTGCTGCTCATAAACTCTCAGTGTTGTCCTGCCTACCCCTTGGATTTGATGACTCTCTGATAGAACCCCCCAATAAAAAGTAAGCTCTCAGAGGGCCGGGGCTGTTTTTAGTTTGGTCACATAGCCACAAATTCAGCTCAAGGTCATTCCTTTGGCTTAGACAACTGCTATAAGGTCCTAATTGTCTCTCTGCCTCCAATATCTTCTCTCTTAATCTACCTTCCATACAAATACCAAATTGATTTTCCCAAAGCACAAGTTTAGTTCCATTATACCCTTGAAGAAGCTTCAATGGCTCCCTGTGCCATTACAACAAAAATTTTATAAACTTTCTGTGTGCCTTGTAAAAAGTATTCCTTTCCTCCTCAATAATTTTTCTTCTGTTGTCTAATGTCTGAAATTCCTTTCATATAGAGAAAACACATGGTTAGATGTTATACTTAAAATGGACATAACCCAGGGAAAAGGGATATTATATTAATTTAACATTTACACTAGAATGAAAGCAATATCTACAATAGGACATAGAAGCTATGAAGTTAGGAGACCTAGTTTCAAATACTAGTTCTGACTCATATGTAACCATGGACAAATGATTTAATTTCCTTTAGTCTTAACTTCTTCATCTATCAAATGGGGATAAGCATAATAGGTCCTATGGAAAAGCAGTCTGTAACTTACAGAATTATTGTGGGCAAAGAACTCTGCAAATCTTAATATTATATAGAAATAATAGCTCTTTAAGGTTTTTCTCTGCATTTTTATTATTTACATAATAGAACAGAAATATGAATTAGGATGCTAATTCCACTAAAGTCTTCTTATTAAGTTGGCTTATAGTTGGAGGTGACTTGAAAGTCACAAAAGCTATGTCAGTCCAACACAGTCCCTTCCTGAAGTCATAAAAGTTTCAAGTATGAGCCCAGAAACAAAATCCATACCCCTTATATATTTAAGGAATGGGGATAGGATTTAGTTTTGGCTAATGAATTATTTTGATCACAATAATTCATGAAGTCCATTTACTAAGGCAGAAAAAGATTGTTTTTGTATATTGATGGAAGGAATATTCACACTGAGTTTTGGAGTTGGGGTAACTAGATTTGAATCCTATCCCAGTCATTTACTATTTATTTGACCTTGGAGAAATGTGACCATTTTTCTTAATCTCAGTTTCCTTCTCTGTAAAATGAAGACAGTTGGAATGAATGCTATCCAAGATCCTCTCATATTAGCTATGTGATGATGGACAAATAATTAATTTCCTTCAGTCTCAACTTTTTCATCTAATCAGTTAATAACAATTCATTAAGCTCCTACTATATTCTCTATATAAGTGACTTATAAGCACTTAAGTGTCTAGTAGGCCATAGACCTGCTCAGAGTTCTAAGAGAAACAGTTTCTTTGATTGAGAATGCTAAGACAATTGTCAATCATTCTTGAATGATACAAGCTGCATTATACTAGAAGAATGTGGTTACCAGTCTATGATTATAAAACAAATGTAATTTATTGATCAGAGAAAAAAATGATTATTTGGTCTCTACACTTAAACTAAGGCAGAGTTGTTTCGAGTGTGGATCCAGAGTCTGAACTCCCCCCCCCCCCAAAAAAAAAATAAAAAAAGGCAGAACTCAGAACTATATTAATTAGATTTAAAGCTGGAAATGATATATACTACAGATGATGTTGAACAGTATTTCCAGCTTATGAGGGGAAAGCGTAGAAGCAAAGAGTCAGAAAAGTCACTTAGATGAACTATTTTAGCTAATACATCGTTCCTAATGAGGAATCCAAGCATTACATGGATCAACACAGTTTGTCAGTGGAAACATCTGTTCAGCACAGAAGTTACATATATCAAGGAACTTTTTGCCTAGTTACTGAAACAGAGAGAGGACCCTGAAGTTTACACCAAAGTTTTGAATTACCTCAAGCTCATGAGTTTTCCTTAATCATATGTCTCTTTGATAGGTTTCCATGTATACCCACTCTCCCTGGAAGATATGGAATGCATTGCTGGTATAATGTGGCTCAGATCTATTTATTATTAATGCACTTGTTTTACTATGAGTCCTTATGATACTATTTCTTTTGTCTTGTTAGACAAATCATAGACATAATCATTAGCAAATGATTTTGATTATGATTAAGATCTGAAAGTATCACCATTGTAAATAGATGATTTGTTTAAATGGGAATACATTTGTGGAGGCTCAAGAGCTAAAGCAGTGAGAGGAGTGTGTTACTCCATAATTGAATTACCTCTGGAACATAGAGAGGGGACCTGTCAAGGTGAAAACAGTCTAGAATGAATGAAACAGCTCAAAAAAGCAAGTAAGTATTCATACATTCACAGGAGAGGTATAAACTGTTTCAGAGTGAGTGTAGTCTTTTGTTACATTGAATCAGTGCTAGGCACAAAGGATATAAAGACAAAAAATAAAGAGCTTGTATTCTAGAAACATTTTATTACTAGAAAACAGGTGCACATATAAATATATAAAAAGTCATGTAGCATTCATCTTCACACAGGTGAGGAAGGGAAGGGTCAGCCCTGAACTACATCCAGTGTAGGTGGAGGAAGACTTGACTCCTGATTGGCTGAGAGAATTTGGAGCACAGTGCTGCACCCCTGCTTTAAAGGTCTTAATTTCAGTTTTTCAAAGGCACTCTTTGAGGGAATTCATTAAAGAAGGCAGCTTGCAGCATGCAGCACAGGCTGTTTCTCCCCCATTTCAATTGGGTAGGAATAGGTATAACAAGTACATGTAAATAGATAATCTGTGAGAAGGAAATCACTTGTTCTTGAAGTACTGAAGTCAGACATCAACATGAAGAACAAACTCTTGCCCAGGAAATTGATCTAGTTGGGAGAAGAGGAATTGATCTCAAAGTCTATGGGACCTAATGATGGAGAGGAGGTTGTTAAGGAGAGAAGAAGGAGGCTATAGCTAATAACAAGACAATTCCATCTCACCCCTTTACCTGAGTCCTGGCCCTGGGGCCAATGGAGTCACTTACCGTTCCTAGGTGAATGTTTCAAGATATTTGATTCCCAAGGTACAGGAGCCTCAACTTCTTAAAGATAAGAATGAGAATATATGTTCCTAACAATGGTATGAAATGAAGACTTGGATTCATCAGGCACTAAAATGGTGTGAATCCTTTCAGAAGAGCTCAGGCCTCCCCAGGGTAGAGGTGCCCCATCTCAAAAGCATCTGAGCACATCTGCAAAAATGCCAGAGCAGCCTAGTCCCTCCTTGGGTAGCCCATTAGTTCCACATGAATGCTAATTGCCTTCACTGTCCTTCCATTTTGGGTTGCTGCAGACATATGGGATAATGAGGTTTCACATTAATTGCCAAGCAACTAATGTGTGACCAGCAGCTGCGATCAGCCTCAAGGGAGAGAGATTCGCCTGTAAGTCACTACTCTTTGCCTACAGATTGCTTTTCTTGATAGCCTGGAGACTGACATTCATCATTGTTTCCATAATGGATCCATGATGACTTCACTTAGTTATTCAGAACTTCATTCTAATATGACTCTCATGCACTGGCTCAGTCATCATCATCCACTTCTATCAAGAGTGGAGATAGTATCATAAACTGTTAGGCTACCAAACCAAGAGTTAAGAAGGAAAATATTGACTCCTTTCTTATCTGTTACCCAAGGACCTCTGGATTCACACATTGGACACAGCTGAAAAACACATCAATATACCCATTTTGACCTAAATACTAAGACGTGGGGAGTTGTGAGAAGAAAGTGGGAGTGGAAAGTCTTTTCTCTTTATTTCCTAGAACAGATTTTACACTGCCTAAAAGTTACTGGGAGATGGATTTCAGTTCCATAAAACGAAGGACTTCCTAATGATGTATGCTGTCTGACTATGGCATATCCTTAAAGCCTCTCTGTTTCCCCAAAGTGCTTCGGCAGAAGGTGGATGACCATGGGTTAAGGAGTCTATAGAAGGGGATGCTTGTACATGTTGAGAGTTTGGCTGAGGCTACCTTTGAGGCTTCTTCCAACTTTCAGATGCTGTTCTCCAAGACTGCTGAATTTGTAGTCAAGATGACCTAGATTTGAAGACTACCTTTTATGCTAGCTGTGTCAGTGTGGGGAAATTATGTAAACTCTCCATTGGTAAAATGGTAAAATAGTACTGGTATCATCCACCTCATTGTTGTTTCTGTTCATCCTTTATTCCCAAAGAAGACCAATGATAACATGAAGGTGATACCTTGACTTGCAGGTAAATTGAATTTAAATGAGTCAGAGTTGCACAAAGTCATCAGCTCACTCTCTTCTCCAGTCATAGGAGTCTGGTGACAAGGCATAAGTTGAAGGATGGTCCATATAGTGATAAACTCATATGAGATAAAGGACATAAAGCAGATTTTAAAACATTATTAAAATCTACCTGTTAGTAGCTTCTTTTGTTACTTGGTGAAATAAAGTCTATTTGTTCCAAAAGAAAAGTTTTTGTGCTCCAGGAATGTCTCTCAGTCTTCCACCTTCTTGTCAAACATGTGTTAATCTTTCTGTAATAGCCTTACCAAGGTGGGTGTTTGTGTTACATTAATATTGTACAAGTTTTTCTTTCTAAATCTGTTATGGTCCATTTTACATTCTAAAAGCATAAAAACTGATAGTGCCTGAGTATTAATTGCTTCAAATGTATTCTTTCACTGAAATTGGATTTGAGGATTCAAGTAAGTCTCAATATCTTTGGACATGGCTTTCCCCTTGATAGCTTTTTGCTTGACACGTCTGTCTAGAGGTGAAATTTGTTATTATTACTTTTGTCCATTGGCTTAACTTGATCTCTAAATTCAAATCCAAGACTTTTGTTTACTCTACTTCCTTGGCTGAAGTTAAGAATTTTATACTTATTGAATCCAAATGACATTTTGATATCATTGACAAAAAATTCTACAACATGAAGGTGTTGCTTGTTATGTGTGTTTTTAATATAACTTGATGTCATCCATGTACATCAAATGATTAATCAGATATTTTGGTTCAATTCCATCTTTAATTTGGAAGCTATGTTTGATTTTATTTAAGAGATATAATAATGGATATAAGGCTAAGCAGAAATATAATAGACTGGGGCAACTAGGTAGCATAGTGGACAGAGCAGCAGCCCTGAAGTCAGGAGGACCTGAGTTCAAATCTGACCTTAAATTAACACTTCCTGACTGTGTGATCCTGGGCAAGTCATTAAACTCCATTTGCCTCAGTCAAAACAAAACATAATAAGCTTAAATAGGATTCCAGAAAAAATTATTTTTATTATAAATGATTTGTATTATTATTGGTAGCATGTTTTATGTAAAGAAACGTTTTTCATGTGGACATCAAGTACTTTTGTGTTCTCATTAAACATGGGTCAATTTTGGTGATGTGCTGATAAATGTTTAAGAACTAGCTCTCTTAAACAGCATACATGATATATCATTAGATTTAATTTACATTATTAACATTTTCTTCATTTTTCTTAATTATAGACAAACAAAACTTCCCAACAATCAAGTCACTTTCCAATGTGTAAATGCTCACAATGAAATTCAACCATCATTTCTTGTGACTCTTTGTGTTATTTTTAGCACATTCAACCTCTATTTTATATATTTACAATACATAAATTAACTAAGAATATGGGATTTAATTAAAGGCTTTATGAAAAGGGGGTGCAAATGTTATGTTGCTTTGGGGAGGCTTATTTAAATAATTATCAGATTGACAATTAGTTGTTCTTTATACCCCTGGGGCTTTATGACATATTTTTTGCTCTTCAGATGACATATTGTCTTTTTTGTTAGTGTCTATAGACTTTTAAAAAGTGATTAAAACTGTGAATTAATTGATTAGCCTATATTTAGAGAAGCTACTGGTGTTTTTATCTTTTGGCAATAGATTGGAGAGCCCTTTTGTTAAGAAGGATAAGGCTTGCATCTGAGAGGCAGGTGATAAAGTACTTTGCTAGTGATTCATGTGCCACTGTGAGGTGTTTGAGCCAACAATCATGGATCTTAGGCAGCCATGTTGCTTTCCACTTATTCAGATAAACCAGAATTTGAGTCATCTTCCTGACATAAATGTACCATTATTAATATTAACAGTATATAATCTTTTTATTTATCCCTTATTGCAACTTATTAGTATTGAATGTCTTGTGACAACTAGAAATTTTCTGCTTCTTCTTTCTTAACCTCCACAAATTTATTTGCTTTTCAGGACTCTATGGTAAACTTTTTAATCAATGTAAAATGGTTAATTTTATTTTTTGTGCTTCTTTGGCTCCTTGCTTTCAATTATTGAATTTCTCATATATATATATTTAATATCTGGATTTTGTTCTACAGGATTTTTTTTAGTTACCTTTAATTAGGTGATGGACAGTTTGGTAGTACAGTGGATAGAGTGCCAAGTTTGGAGTCAGGAAGACCTGATTTCAAATCTGGCCTCAGACACTTACTAGTTGTATGACTCTGGACAAGTCAGTTCACCTTGTTTGTTTCCATTTCCTCATCTATAAAACAAATTGGAGAAGGAAATGCAAACCATTCTGAAAACTTTTCCAAGAACCCCCCACAAAAGGGATCATGAAGAGTTATACATGACTCTGAAATGACTGAACAATAAATTAGATGATACAGCATTCAAGTTTTCTATTAAGAAATACCAACTCAATAATGATGCAATTTCAAGTGCTTTTCCAAAGTTCTTCCATAAAAAGGGCCCACATGTGCAAAAATGTTTGTAGCAGCCCTTTTTTAGGGGCACAAACTGGAAATCAAGTGGATACCCAACCATTGGGGAATGGCTGAATAAGTATCGTATATGAATGTATATTATTGTTCTATATGAAATGATGAGCAGACAGATTTCAGAAAAGCCTGGAAAGACTTACATGAACTGATGTGATGATATGATGAACTTGGCTCTTTTTAACAATGAGATGATCCAAGACAATCCCAATAGACTTGTTATGGAAAGTGCCATCTAGATCCAGAGAGAAAACTATGGAGACTGAATGTGAATCAAAGCATAGCAATTTTCACCTTTTTAAATTGTTATCTGTTTGTTTTCCCCTTTCTAATGTTTTCCCCACTATTGATCTGATTTTTATTGTGCAGAATGATGATTATGAAAATATATTTAAAGAATTGTGCATGTTTAACTTATATTAGATTGCTTGCTGCCTTGGGGAAGGGGAAGGAAAGCAGAGAGGGAGAAAAATTTGGGATATAAGGTTTTTTGAAAGTAAATGTTGAAAACTATGTATACATATATTTGGAAAAATAAAAAACATTACATTTTTTTTAAAAGTTCCTCCATAACTCCCTCACTTGCTATGGTAGTGTTTGATATCTTCCCCACTTCTGACATTAGCCTTTTAAAGGATACAGTTGGTTCTAGAGTTCTGGCTCTAGAATTCCAGTACTTAAATTCAAATCCTACCACTAGCTCTTGCTACCTTGTTAACCTTGGAAAAGTAACTCACCTCCCTGCTCCCTAGTTTCCCCCAGATGCTTTATAAGGGATTGGGCAGCTAGACTCTGATCCATAATTCCTAATCACTACACCTTCCCTCTTCTGGTCCTTAACAGCATATTACACTACATACACTATTATATTCAGGTCCTGAAATGTTTGTCTATTTTCTGTCAAATATTATGGGAGAATATATTCATTCACGATGGTTATTGCGAATGTCAGCTTTTTGAAATTGGTTTGTATTGACATAATTGGTCTGCTAGTTGGATTCATGCTACCAAAGGGCTTTTTAAATTTCTAGTCCAGAAATGCCCATCTCCTTTTGAAATGTCAGCATTACTTTTGTCAAGCATTTCTTTATTAGTATAATTTCTACTGTTTGAGTTAAGATTTTCAATGACCTTAGTTTTGTCAATTGTTCCTTCTTCAGATTTGAGGAGCTCCTTTATTTAATTTTTATTTCATCAAGTTTAAATTTAGAGTTGTTATTTCTTATGACTGTCCTGCACTGGTCTTCAGACCTTGAGATGATGGTGCTGTTGACAAAGAGTAGTATTGAAGCTCATGTCTGCGTGATATAGAAGTAATGCATAATAAAAATATTTATTTCTTCAATCACTCTCCACTTTAGGGATACCTTCTTTCTACTCTGTATATATCCTGTATTATATTTACTCATATAATATTGAGACCATTCTACATGAGAGCTTTAAACTCACCTCTTCCAACACTCAAAACTTTTCTGAATCATCATCATCCCTTTTCTTGTCATCAACCTTCCCTCATCTCTCACAAATACGTGTATCTTTAGTCTATTTTAGGTCTGATTTCTTTACTTTTGCCCTTAATGGATTGCCTTCCAATTCACCCAAGATCTTGTTCTTGCAGCATATTATTTCCTTTCCCACTGTGTTTTTCTCATATGATTATGAAAGGGGGTTGACCTTTGACAGTTCATTTGCACTTGGCTGGCACAAGTATGCTTCAGTATTCCAAAAGAGATGCTGATCATTTGTATGTAGCCAGTTGTAAAACTTTGAATGAACACAGCTAAAACAGGTCAAAGCCTACTTCAATGTTTTGTTGTTTGGATCACAACATAGCATTTTCACTCTCTTTGTTGTTGTTTGCTTGCATTTCATTTTCTTTCTCTCTTTTTTCTTTTTGATCTGATTTTTTTGTATGTGTGCAGCAAGATAATTGTATAAATATGTATGCATATATTGGATTTTACATATATTTTTACATATATGTTTACATATATGTTTAACATATATTGGATTACTTGCCACCTAGGGGAGGGAGTGGGGAAAGTGGGGAAAATTGGAACACAAGGTTTTGCAAGAGTTAATGTAGAAAAATTATCCATGCATATGTTTTGAAAATAAAAAAGCTTTAACAAAAAATGTTTTGTTCTTCAAAGTTTAATTCATATGTGAAAAATAGAAAGTTATAGCTGAAAAAACTTAGCCTTAAATATTTGGTAGGTGTCCAATCCTATGAAAATCATTTTACTTCTTCTAGCCTTGGTTTCTTCATCTGTAAAGTGGGAATAAAAATATCACATACTTCACAGCATTTGTATGGGACCAAATGAGAATATATTGAATATCCTTTAATTTTAAAATGTTATATAAATGTTGGCTCTTATAATTTTATTTCTTATGATATCTACTATGATGTTCTGTACTCACTAGATCTCAGCAAATGTTGAATTTGAATTGAATTTATTTCTTTTTAGATCTATAGAGAAGCTGGCTATTTTCCCATGCCTTCTCTGCTATCACTCATGTTTTTTTAATACTATTTTATTTTTCCAATTTCATGTAAAAATAGTTTCCAGGACTCATTTTTGTAAGATTTTGAGTTCCAAATATTTTTCTCTCCCTTTCTTTCTTCCTTCCTCCTTCCCCAAGACAGTAAGCAATCTAATATAGGATATATATGTGCAATCATTTTTAACATATTTCTATAATAGTCATGTTGGAAAAGAAAAAATCAGAATAAAAGGGTGAAACCATGAGAATATAAGAATTTCCTGGCAGAAGGTGACATGGCTCCTCATCTTCAAGGTCTTAGTCCTCAAAATTCTTCCCCCAACTCTCCCATCATTGGGGAAAAAAAAGATTATATTTCTTCTCTAAAAGAGCAGCAACTATTTATGGGTTATGCTTTTAACTTACATTTCTGTAGAGTACTTTGAGGTTCACAAAGTTCTTTCCTTCCTAACAACCCTGAAAGATAAAGAGTGCAGATATGATTGCTCCATTCCATTCAGGAGAAAGCTAAGCATCAAAAAGGGAAGGGGACCTATTCAAGTTCACACAATTAGTTTATATCAGAGCTGGGGTTTTGAAACCAGATCTCCTGATTCTAAGGCACTGCAATGGATTCCATATGAATGTTTATAGAAGTATCAGAAGCTTTTCCCGGTATAGGGAACAACCCTTGCTAATTTCCTTTGGCCCATTTGTGTCTTGACAGACTAATTCATTTAGTTCATTCAGGAAACATTTAGGGATCCTGCTACCAGTAAAGTACTGGGCTAGGTTCTGACTCAGAGAGATGCAAAGATGACTCAGAATAGTCCTAATTCTCAAATAATCCACTCTATAGGAGTGAAATTGGGGCACATAAGTAACAAAGGATGAGAAAAACAAGTTATCTCTTCAGTGTTCATGTCTGACTTTCTACAATGGTTTTATTTTCCTTTCCTTGCACTCAAGCTGAACCTACTTCCTTAATTACCCCAGAAGTTTCTATTAGAGGTAATTTTCTGCTCAACTAAAATTCCCCTTTCTTTAGCTGTCCCCCATTCTCAAGAGATAATTCAAGGCAGAAAAGCTGACCAGTTATCCTAGCATGGCCCAAGTGTCTTGGATTTCAAATTTGGATCCTGGAAAATATACTTCCTCTTCTTGATTGAAGGGAGAACCATGGGTCTTACATAGGGAGGGAAGGAGGGAGGGAGGGAGGAAGGGAGGAAGGGAGAGAGGAAAGCAGAGAGGAAAGGAGGGAGGAAGGGAGAGAGGGAGGGAAGGAAGGAAGAACGAAGAAAAGAAGGAAGGAAGAAAAGAAGGGAGAGAGGAAAGGAGGGGGGAGGGAGGGAGGGAAGAAGAAAGGAAGGAAGGAAAGAAGGAAGGAAGAAAGGAAGGAAGGAAGGAAGGAAGGAAAGAAGGAAGGAAGGAAGGAGGGAGGGAGAAAAGGAGGAGGAAGGAAGGAAGGAAAGAAGGAAGGAAGGAAGAGAGGGAGAAAGGAAGGAAGGAAGAGAGGGAGGGAGGGAGGAAGGGAAGGAGGGAGAGAGAGAAGGAAGGAAGGGGGGGGGGAAGGAGGAAAGAAAGGGAGGGAGGAAAAGGAAGAAAAGGAGAAAGAACTAAGGACAGTTCCCTGATGTATT
Source organism: Sarcophilus harrisii (assembly GCF_902635505.1). Classification (NCBI taxonomy): domain Eukaryota; kingdom Metazoa; phylum Chordata; class Mammalia; order Dasyuromorphia; family Dasyuridae; genus Sarcophilus; species Sarcophilus harrisii. The sequence goes on along the minus strand of NC_045426.1, from coordinate 64,120,693 downwards.
TCATCAAAAATCTTCCTTCAGGTTGACATTGACCCATTAATCAGTTCTTTTGGGGTCTAGTCTTTCAGCCATTCAATTTTTTCTCTAATCCATCAGGATATTCAAAAGAACAATGGGAATATGACTGTAAAATGTCTTGAAGTCAAGATGCTATTTAATGTCAACCAAAAAGCCTTTAAGTGCTCACTATATCCCAGGCACTATGCTAAGTAGCTGGGAGAATGAGACCAAGCCAGTGTCTGGTCTCAAGGAGCAGAAGTAAAAAAGACAATTGAGCCTCTTCTTTGGTTCTCCCATCCTATCAAACCTAAAAATTGTTTCTTCCCCCAAGCATAGTCTGGCTTTTCTCTGTTCTTCATGAACCAAGAGAACAGCAATGTATTCTGATAACTTAAAATCCATCATTTTTACTTAGGGAAAGCCCAGCCTTTTTCCAAGACAGTTAGGAACCATTTGGCCCCATTTATGGAGAAAAGGGGCAGTTCTGCTGCAGTGTTGGGACATTTAGCCTGTGCAATCCTAGTCCCATGGCAGTCATAGGCAGGGGCCCTTTCTTGGCAAGGCAGCAAGTCCTTGGAATCAAAATGGGCTCTGCAAGGGCCTCCCCCTGCCGGAACACTCAGTCCCAAAGAGCATCCCTATGCATGAAACCTAGCCCCTGCCAAATAGGAGACCCTATTCATTTCTCCAAGATGGAAGGGTTAGAAGTCTGCCTTCATTATTCTGGCATAATTACTTAATCAGAGCACAACTTCTTTGTGAGGGAGGAAAATAAACTTCACAGACTCAGAGGCTTGACAAGGACACGGAAGCGCTGGACAAACAGCACATTCTGCCCTCGGAAAGCAGTGATGCTTTGGATTGTACTGGACAGTCACATGGCAAAACTATGTCTTGAATCCAGAAATACTAGGAAGGAAATGAGTAAAGCAGAAAGGCTTTGCCCCATCCTCAGGTTTTCTCCCAGCAGAGCAGCAGTCACGGAGAGCCATTAGCATTATTATTGCCTCTTAAATGGGCCTCCTGACCCATGCCCCAGTTCTCTCCTTTTTCTCTGACTGTTCGACTTTTAAACAAGTAATCTGCACCTGCCGCCTGCCTGCCTTGTCTCATGCTTCAGTTCTTTCTTACTGCCTGACAGTATGATTTCTTCTTCCTTTTCCACTGGACTAAGACTGCTATCGGCAATTTTGACAAAATGAGACAACCACAGGGTAGCCCTTAAGTGGAGGTTCTGCCAGCCTGGATCTTATCACTTCAGGTTCAAAGGAGTTTGAGCTAGAAGGCACCTTAAATCCAACCTAATTGGATTTTTACAGATGAGTAAATCAAGTCCCAGAGAGAGAGAGAGAGAGAGACTTTCCTGAGTTACATGGGAATTAAGTAGTAGAAATACAATTTGAATCCAGATCCTCTGATTTCTGATCCATTATACCCCATTACTAAGGGGTAAGGACAAACCGTATACATCTTATAAAAGTTACAGGCCTATTTTCTACAATTTAATTAGCTTGACACAGGCTTAAAGCACTACAAAGTCTCTTCCATTTGATATTTCTTTTTTTTTTTCACTTCAGCAAATATATTCTACTATTCAGTCAACACAAAATATGAAAGAGCACTCTTCTGAGACATCATTGATAGGATACAAATTTTAGATAAATCCTTCGTAGATTCATGGGGAAATCAGACACATACATAAATTGCTACAGAAAATAAATTTATTTGGGGTTATAGTATTAATTAAAGTAATAAAAAGGGATTTTTGAATTATAGCAATAATAATGATTTATAGCACTTTAAGGTTTACAAAGTTCTCCTACATTATCTCATTTGATCATCACAACAACCCTGTGAGATAGGTGCCATAATTATTCTCACTTCACAGATTAGAATGATGTGATGCAGTGTGATGGTAAATGTTTGACAACTGGTTCTTTAAGGGGGAAAATGTACATATAATAAACTTTTAAGTTTAATTTGCATTATTAATGTTTTCTCCAACACTTAAAAAAACAACAGGAATCTGATTTATTCTTTATAACCCTCAAGGGAAACACTAGGACAAAAAGTTACAGGGTTAGAGATCCAAGTTATGACTGCCAACAGTTTCCCAAAAAAAACTACTTGAAAGTGGTGGTTATTGTTTTCTAACAGAGTGACCTCTCTGTCACTAAACGGATTTTGGCAAAGAATATCTTTAAGAGGATTTTTTATTTAGATGGGAGTTCCAAATGTTGAGGTCTGGTCATGTGAAAAATTCACAATGGCCATTCCCTTTGGCAAAACGTAGGTTTATTTATAAGAAGAGGTTATAGACAAAATAAAGAGATACAATAGATACCAGGAATGGTAAATATGAAATAGTGTGGGAAGAGCACATAGCAAGTAAAGGGGTTTTAATAATTAATGATGGACACTATTGATTAGAAAAATGCAAATTAAGACAACTCTGAGATACCACCTCACACCTCCGAGATTGGCTAAGATGACAGAAAAAGATAATGATAAATGTTGGAGAGGATGTGGGAAAACTGGGATTTAATGCATTGTTGGTGGAATTGTGAATACATCCAACCATTCTTAAAGAGCAATTTGGGACGACGGCCAAAGAGCTATCAAACTGTGCATATCCTTTGTCTCAGCAGTGTTTTTACTGGGTGATTCAAGGCAATTTCAATAGACTTGGGAGGGAAAATGCTATCCACATCCAGAGAGAGAACTATGAAGACCATATGTGGATAAAAGCATATAATTTTCACCTTTGTTGTTGTTGTTGTTTGTTTGCTTGGTTTTTCCCTTCCTTTTTTTTTTTTTTTCCTTTTTGATCTGATTTTTTGCTTAGTATGATGAATAGGGAAACATGTTTAGAAGAATTGCACATGTTTATATATTGGATTTCTTGCTGTCTTGGGGAAGTGAGAGAGGAGGGAGAGAAAAATTTGAACCACTAGGTTTTGCAAAGGTGAATGTAGAAAACTATCTTTGCATATATTTGGAAAAAATAAAATAGTATTAAAATAATTAATGATGGAAAAGACAAATTCCCTAGTAGAACTCACAATTAACCAGAAGAAAGGAAACGCCTCATAAGGTTGTAGTATGCTCTTAGATTGTAGCACCTGGAAAGAGTTATAAGGAGAAAGACACTATAAGGCATAGTGGGGGATGAGAGGAGAGACACCTTGAAACATGGTGGGGGGGATGAGAGAAGGAACATCATAAGGCATGGGGGCAGAGAGGAGGAGAAAGACCATGAGTCAGAGTGCCATGGTAGACTGACCCAAAGGGGTTCAGGAAAGATGGTGGGCCATGGATAGATTTATAGAGAAAACTTAACTTCAGAGACATGACTGGGAATTCTGACAGGATATGGCTGAGCTGCCCATGATTCCACAGAGGTGAACCTCAGGGGTTTGACATCATTTGGATTCTTGGCTGGACACAACAAGGTGGGGCCACCTATGGATGTGGGAAACCTCTATACATATTGGGACCACGAGGCTAAACTGATTCCTATCAGTGCCCTGCCCCAGGGAGCAATTCCATCAATATTTCATTATTTCTCTGTCAAGTACAACCAGAACCTCATCAAGAACAAATATCCCCTCTTTCTCTCTTTTAATCTCATTTTTGAATATTGTCTTCCCCTTTAACAGTTAAAATAAGTCAAACTGAGAAATAAAGTACCAAGTATGATCACTTTATTAATAAAATACAAATTTAGTAATAAATAAGCTCCCGACTTTTCCTGTAAGCTAAGACCCTGACTTGGGATGGGGGAGGAAGGGCAGGGAGCTGTCTTTTATAGGTTTTGAGGAATTGTTGTTTGTCCTTTGTTCTGGAAGAGGATCAATGACATCAGGAAGATGATGTTTTGACTTGCAAGGGAACTAAATTTAAGTGAGGCAGAACTGTGCAAAGTCACCGGCCTCTCTCTCTCCTCCAGTCATCAGTCTAATAGCCAAACAAGGTCAGGATGACTGAAGATGGCTCCAGATGCAGTGGATGCAATTTTTAAAAAGTTTTTTTTGCTAAGGTCTTTTCCAGGTCTCAGTTTTTTTGAAGCAACACCCATTTAGTGATTCAGTGATTTAAGACTAAGTAAGAAATGGGGCAAAAGATGTCCTAGCTTGCCTACACAGAAAAAAAATCAGTTTGAAAGGGGAAGACTCTCAGGGTTTCTGCCCATAATAGACAGAGATGCTATTTACACTCACTTTGAACCAATAAAACTCAAACAATGACCAGAATGAGCATTAAGCTGGGACTTATTGTTCAATTAGTGAGACTCGGAGTGGTTTGGGTTTAAGGCAGAGTCAAGTAGCTCCACTTGAATTCCATTAAGCTTTATCAAAACTTGGTTTCCAGAGTTCTATTTCAAGAAATCATAAATGAAACCACATGGAATAAAAAAGTTTATTGTTCCAGTTTTTCAGGGAAAAAACGATAGAATAAATAAGGAAGGAAGAGGGAAAAAACTGTCCTCCACAACCCTAAGATATCTTATGAACTTTAAGCAGTCAAAATTTAAATTTCTTTGAGAAGAGCACCCTCATATAACTAAGTGAACTAAAATCCTAAATGAGGGAAGCAGCTTTCTTTTACAGCTTTTGGGGAATACAGAACAAAGAATAGAACATGGAAGGTGACATCATGGGATTGAGGACAACACGATTGGTTTCATAGCTGAGGCATAGAGAAACAATATGATTGATTGGAAGTTGGGAATCAAAGGGTGAGCGATAATCCTCTCCTTCCCTCCTGTGACTTAAAAATATTCATTGCTTTGAGTTCACTTGCAAGGTCAAAATAATGGCCCAGACTTTTGGACAGCAAGTCAGTTATCCTTGAAGGATAGTTTGATGGTATAGATACGAGACCAAGCTCCCTAATGTCCACTGACATCCCTAAAAGATAGCAAATATCCTTGAAGCAATAAGGGAATAGTGATCAGCAAAATAACTAGATTTAACTCATTAAAGGCTTTCCAAATTTCTGAACAAAATTCAGAGACAAAGGGCCATGGCCATAATTGTTATAGGATAAAATCAGTTAACTGTAAGTAGAATCATTAGAAAATGATCCAAAATCAATCCCCATTAGAATGTGAACTTCTTGAAAATAGAGGCTTTCTCTTCTTGCCTATATCCATATCCTTATTACTTAGGACCACATCTGGCATATAGTAAGAATTATAAGTATTAATAAAATACTTGTTGCCTGCTTTCCTGATTTTCTGTATTTGAATTTTTCTTCATGGTGCAATAATATTACATTTTGTTTACAAACCACGATTTGTTCATCATTCCCTAAGCAATGGGCTCATTGTTTTCCAGCATTGGCTATTACAATATTGCTGCCAAGACTATTTTTGGACAGTTGGATCTCTTTTTGTTGCCAATAGCTTCCTTGACTTATATGCCCAAGAGGATATAAACAATTTTGAAAACCTTTCTTGCATAATTCTATGTTGTTTTTCTAAACCCAGGAACCAATCCACAATTTCAGGAATAGTGAATTAACATAAGGCTAAAGATTGAATCCAAGCTTTCTCCTAGCCCTTAGGGTCTTGATCTTTTTCTTCTTGAATTTATTCTTAAATCCATTCCTGAGCAGGGTCCTTTCCTATTTGGACTCCAGACTGGTTTCCTTCTCTCCAGAACATGCAGAAGACTTGACTCACAAGGTATTCTCTAACCCATACCTGTAGAAATTCCCTGATCAATCTCTCTTTTGTTATGTTACCTCAGCTCCTCTGATTCCCTGGGCTAAGCCTTTCTTCATATGGAAGGTTGATTCCTTTCTCTTCATAGGAAAAAAGTATACCCTCTCTTAGAGGTTTGCACGGGTAGGGATATTATTCTTATATGACAAATATGCTGATAGCAAAGCATAAGGGATTTTTACTCTAACGTGCATATATATTAATTGCTGTTTAGCATTTTTCCTTAGCTGACCAGGCAATCAAATCAACATTTCTGCTCCTAGTTTTTTCCCTGAATTGGGAAGGATTTGAAAAGAAAAGAGCCAAAAGTAAAGGAGGAGATATAGGGCAGAGATCCCAAACAAGAGTTGAGATCATGAGTGAAATGAGAGGTGGGCCAAGGGAGGTAGATGGCATTAGTCAATCTCTTCAGTGGCTAGACTCAAGCATGGATCAGAAATCTGTTATAAGGATCTCAGGACTACAAAAACACCTAAAGAAGAAGCCTCAAACCTGCATTATCTTGCCAACACATGCCTCCCTCAGAGAACAGAGGCAGCAAAGGGAAAAAACACTGACAGTCATAATCAATCACCACTGGCAAGTATTCATTAAACTACAGCAGTGTGATAGTAAATGTTTGACAACTGGTTCTTCAAGGGAGGAAATGTATATATAATACACTTTTAAGTTTAATTTGCATTATTAATGTTTTCTGCAACACTTAAAAAAACAACAGGAATCTGATTTATTCTTTGTATCCCTCAAGGGAAACACTAGGACAAAAAGTTACAGGGTTAGGGATCCATGTTATGACTCTGCCAACAGTTTCCCAAAAAAACTACTTGAAAGTGGTGGTTATTGTTTTCTAACAGAGTGACCTCTCTGTCACTAAAAGGATTTTGGCAAAGGATATCTTCAAGAGGATTTTTTATTTAGATGGGAGTTCCAGTCTTGGCTATAAGATGTTCTGGTTATCATTACTCTCTTATCTCTGCTTATATCTTTTCTTTATCTCTTCTATCTATTTCTTCTTACCAAAAAGTCATTTCCTTTGACTCAGTCTGAAATAGTATTCTTTTATCTTTAATTCTGAAGGAGGTCAATTCTTCATGACTCAAAACATGATAGAGATATCGGCAAGGCTATTCTCTAGTTCTCTTCCCATGCTTTCACTCTTTTATCTGAATAGCTATGAGATAAAACAACTTTAGAGTCAAGAAAGACCTGAGTTCAAATCCAGTCTTAAAGACTTATTAGCTGTGTGATCCTGGGCAAGTCACTTAACCCTGTTTGCCTCAGTTCCCTCATCTATAAAATTAACTGAAGAAGGAAACTGCAAACTATTCCACAATCTTTGCCAGAAAAACCCAAATGGAGTCATGAAGAGTAAAACACAAATAAGCAATGAAATTGTTTATCTACTTTTATTTTTATCTATAATTATTCCCAAAGATTTTAAGTGGTTCTTGTTTCCCACCCTGCCCCATCTTCTGCTTTATTTTCAAGTTAATCAAAATTAACCAGCCTTCCTCTCCTCTCTCTTCCATCACTTTCTTAAATCATCAACAAAACAATAAATTAAACCCTGGCTTGAAACAGGTGCTGATTTTCAAATTATAAATAAATAGTCTCATTGAAAATTCTGGTTGGAGTTAATTCCAGTATACCCCAATCCAGGATCTGTGTTTGGTGTTGGGGATACAAAGAGAAAATTAAGACAGTCTCTGCCCTTAAAATTGATCTTGGAGGGGCAGGCAGGAAGAAACACAATATTAGCCACTATTAGCTGACTGAAAAGCTCTGCTGGTTCAAAGTAATAGTACTGTCGGCTCCATATGGACTGGTGTTCCAATTACATACTCTGTGCATATTGCTCTTTAGGTTCGACACTAGGCTAAAACAAAGACTCTATTTCTCTTGTGATGTCTAAGCCTGACAGCCACTGTTTGCTTCTGAACTTTCTAGTCCATAGCCTAAGTCTTTTCCAACTGCTCATATTAAAATGTCTCATCTAGATCCATGTCCCCAATTCAGTAGACTTTGGATTTATGGACCTGGAATTGGAGAGTAAGCAATGGAGCTATCAGTTTGCACCTGTTCATGCCTCTTGTATAATTTGGGGCTCTTCTATATTGAATCTGGAACTTCTTCCCCCCAAATAATTTGATACAAATAGATATGAGATAATATATAGGTGGATAAATTAGAAACTTAATAGATAAGTATGTAGATAGATAGATAGATCAATGGAATAGATATATAATAAACACAAAAGTGAGATAGATGGATGAATGTATTTATGGATGGATAGATATTAAGCATTTTCAGAAGAGGCACTAAAAGTTGGGGAAATCAGGAAATATCCTCATTTTCCCCCTTTTTTCTTTCATTTTATTCATTTTTTAATCAGCAAAATATATATCTTTTCTACCTGCCACTTTTAACAACTGAGAAGAGAAACAGAAAACCCGTTTTGAATATATATAAACAAACAAAATAAATTCCTTCATTGATTATGTCCAAGAAAAATAACATGTTTTATTATGAGTTCTCTGGAATTGTGATTGATCATTACAAAGATCAAAGTTCGTAAGTCTTTCAAAGTTTCTTTCAAAATCTTTCAAAGACTTTAAAATACTGTTGTTATTTTATAGATTGTTTTCCTGGTTCTTCTCTCTTCTCTCTGCATCAATTCACACACACACACACACAAAACAAAACAAAAAAACAACTGTGTATCTCCTAAATTTATCTAAAACCATCCTGTCATTTCTTATAGCAAATTAAAATTCTATCACATTTATATACCATATCTTGTTCAACCATTCCCCAATTAATGAGTATTTCCCTCAGTTTGCAATTCTTTATCACTGAAAAAGCTATTTCAAATATTTATATTTTATTATATTTATGATTACATTTTTATTTATTGAGTATATTTTATATTAACATTTGTTTTGCTTAAAACTAATCCTTCCCTTAATTTACTCTCCTTATTTCCCCCTCTCCTTTTTCCTCTTTCCATCTTTATTTCCCTACTCAGTGAAACATATTTCTGTAGCCAACTGTTTGTGTATATACTTCCCTTCTTTGATAAGTTTCAATGAGAGTGAGGTTCAAGTGTCACTTCCTCATCTCCCATTCCTTCCACTTTGTTTATATAGAATTTCACTTCTCCACCCATCCTCAGCCAGTGTATTCCTTTGCCCCTTCCTTTCCATTCTTCTTTTAAGAGAGGCATTACATTAAGACACAACAGAATCAATCCCATGTCCTTTCTATCTAATTATATTCCTTGAGTTTGATAAAGTTCAGAGGGGACACATATCATCTCCCTATCTTAGAACATAAAATTTGTCTTTGTCTAACTCCTTATGAATGTATGCTTATATTTACCTTTTTAATATAGGAACAGCAAGGTTACACAATGGAATGCAACTTGAAAGCATTAAGACTCAAATCCACCTTCAGATACTAAGGTGTGTGACTCTAGGCAAGTCACTTTACCTCTCAATTTATTCAATTTGCAATGAGGATAATAATAATAATCCTCAAAAATGAGGATAATAATCCCACCTATTTTCTAGGACTATTATAAGGATCATGAGATAATAACTGTAAAGAGCTTAGCACAGTACATTGGCACATAGTGCCATATAAACGTTACTTATTGTTTATGATTATTAATTATATATATCGTAATAATTGTTAACAATATCCTCATGCTTCCACCTAATAATAATAGCTTCAGAGTTTTATGCAACCCTAATCTTTTCATCAGGAATGGAACCCTGGGATTTCAAAGGCTATTTTGTCTGGATGCTGCCTTTGTCATAGTACCATAGCTTGGCCATTATACCCAGCCTTGCTAAGTTCAAAAACTTCTATCACCAAGTTGACCACAGAGTAACAATTTTTTTTACACCACAGCAGCTCTTGATGGTTGACTCCCAAGTGCAAGAAGGCCTTGAATTCCAGTTTTAAACTGGCTATTTATTAAATTACTAGGCTTTGTGCCAAACAGGGAGAAAAATGAAAATAAGGCACATACTAATGGGAAGACAACACACAAATTATTATGTAATAGAAGATCTAAGACAAGTCAATGGAAGATAATCAGAGAGAAGGCACTTGAAAGGGACCATGTTGATGAAATTACCAATTCCTGAAGGGTTAAAGTAGTGAAAGATCTACTATTTCATAAATATTGCTGTTCTTTCCAAAGGGGTAGACCAATCCACTCTTCATCCTGTGGAGCTGTTATCAATATTCTCCCTCCACTCTCCCATACAGGGTTTACTCAGTATTTTAGTAGCCTTCTTCTCTATCAAGGATCTTAACCATTTGGGGATCATGTTTCCCTTTGGTAGTTCAATGAACTCTAGGAACTCCTCATAATTATGTTTTTAAAAGAATAAGATAAAATATGTAGAATTACATAGGAACCCAGTTATATTGAAAAAAATATATAATTTTGGTCCCATCAACTTCACTGGCCATCCCCCCAAAAAAATTATTAACCACTATCCTGTAGTTAATGGATCAAATTAAAAACCTCTGCTCCAGACAATTTTCAGATTAAGAAATTACAGACATTTATATCACAGGAAAAAAATTGCTCTAGATTACTATTGATTCAAGAAATGCAGATTTAAACAACTCTGAGGTTTGCTTAAGATTGCTTAAGCAATCTTATCAGATTGCTTAAGATAATAGGAAAAGATAATGGTAAATGTTGGAGGGGATGTGAAAAAAAAAAACTGGAGCACTAATGCCTTGTTAATGGAGTTGTGAATTCCAACCATTCTGGAGAACAACTTGGAACTATGTTCAAAGGGCTATCAAACCGTGTAAACCCTTTGATTCAGCAGTGTCAACACTGGGTCTGTATCTCAAAGAGATCCTAAAAGAGGGAAAAGGACCTATGTATGCAAAAATGTTTGTAGCAGCTCTTTTTGTGATGGCAACGAATTGGAAAATGAGTGGCTGCCCATCAGTTGGGGAAAGGCTGAATAAGTTGTGGTAAGTGGAAGTAATGGAATATTATTGTTCTATAAGAAATGATAAAAAAGCTGATTTCAGAAAAGCCTGTAAAGGCTTACATGAACTAATGCTGAGAGAAGAGAGCAGAACCAGGAAACTTGAACATAGAAACAGCATAGTAGCTCTTCTCAGCAATTTAATGATCCAAAGTAATTCCAATAAAGTGTGGAGGAGCATGCCATCCATATCCAGAGAGAACTATGGAGACTGAATGCATATCAGAACATACTATTTTCCTTTTTTTTTTTCTGTTTATCTTTTTCTTTCTCTTGATTTTCTCCCTCTCTTCTGTTTTTCCTCTCCCAACAAGACTCATAAGGAAATATGTAAAAAAAAAAAAATGAAGGTACGTGTATAATTTTATTTTATTTTATTTTATTTTTATGTTTTTTTTATTTTGAAAAAAAATTTCTTTACAACATTATCCCTTGCACTCACTTCTGTTCCAACTTTTTCCCTCCCTCCCTCCACCTCCTGCCCCAGATGGCAAGTAGTCTTATACATGTTAAATATGTCACAGTATATCCTAGATACAATATAACGTATATAATTTTTAAAAATAAAATTTAAAATAAAAAAGAACCTCTGCTCCATATTGACAAGTTGATCAAAAACTCAAGCGGGCATCTGTTTTCCTTTTTCTCTATTATGTTACTCACTCTCCTCTTTTTCCAATCACTCATCTCTTTGATGTCTTTTTGTTGTTATTATTAGGAAAAGTAAGATCTGTTCTGACAATGGACTGCCATCATTATAATAATAACAATGTCTGACATTTGTATAGTTCTTTAGTTTACAAGTCCTTCCCCAAACATTATCTCATTTGACCTTCCTGAGATCATTGTGAAATGGGCAGGGCAGCAATTATTATTCCAATTCTATTTTTTTTAACTGATGAGAAAACTGAAGATAGGAGAGATTATAGAAATTTCCCAAATCTATAGGACTACAAGGTAATATATGCAACCTAACCATGCAGGGCACTGATTCATATGAAATCTCATCAATTCCAAATAGAAATCCACTCCACCCCACATTCTTTCTTTTTTAAATTGGAAAATCTTTTTCTTATTGAAGTTTTTTATTTTCAAAACATATGCAAGCATAATTTTTCAACACCGACCCTTGAAAAATCTTGTGTTCCCATTTTCCCCTTTTTTTCCCTATCCCCTCCCCTAGATGGCATGTAACCCAATATGTTAAATGAACCCACCTTTCTTTCAAGTATCCACCTTCCCACCAGCCTGCTGTAAGTAGCCACATATACAGAGCCTGCCTTCCTAGCTTCCAGTCATTCTGGGCTTGTTGCTGCCAGGTTCAATCCCTGTTTCCCTTCCCTTGGGACCAGGCTTTCTGCCAGGTAAGCTTCTTAAAGGGACTTAATGAATCTGAGGAAGTTATGTGTTCTGCTTTTCTAAGAGGAAGAACTTAATACGGAACCCTCCCAAATGATTATGAGCATTTGAAAAAGAGAAAGAGAAAAGGGAGATGGCAGAGTTTCTCTCCTTTTTTTCTCCCCACCATGTACTTAAGAGTAGCAAGGAGACCACAGGGCTGATGGCAGAGACCCCTTCCTCAAAATAATGCCTCTAATTAAGACCATGAAGACTGGAAGCTATCCCTAATAGAAAAATAGACATAGTCCTTACCCCCTGCCCCATCTTTCAAAAGGTAAATGTGTCTGGCACTCAATTTTAAGTATCTTTTTATTTATTTATCCCAAAATCTAATTTTATTTCTGATCAACATCTGTGGTTAGCTCCACCCTTTTTTTTTATATATATACCTTTGCTCTATGAGATATTCAACAACTCTTGACAGCCATACAGGAGAGTGACCTGTGGTTTGAAAATCACAGCTGTTATTACATTTCCATAATATTACTTTTCTATGAACTTGTGTTGTTATTCAGTCATTTTTCAATTATGTCTGATTATGACCACTTTGGGGTTGGTTTTTTCTGGGGGGAGGGAGACAAAGATATTGGAAGGGTTTGCCATTTCCTTCTCCAGCTCATTGTTGCAGCCACAACAGATAAACCACTGGGCAGAAATCAAGAAGACCTTAGTTCAAAACCAGTCTTAAACACTTATTGGCTCTGTGATCTATGGCAAGTCACTTAACCTCTGTCTGCCTCAGTTTACTGTTCTGTAAAAGGGACTAATAATCATCACCCATTTTTCTAGGTTGTTGTGAGGATAAAATGAGATAATATTTGAAAGTGCTTTGGAAACCTTAAAGTGGTACATAAACACTAGGGAGAATGATAATAACGATGATATCCAGGACTTGTAACCATTTATCTTGTAAGTACAGGCTCAGAACCAAAAGAAACAATGTTTTCTGGAGCACGTAGTACAGAAAGAGCAGACCTGATATGCCCACTAAAAGAGATGCTAAGGCTGGGGATCATTTATGCTCATCAGTCCTGAGCCAAAGTAGGGCTTAAGCCAATTGGGTTTCCACAGTAAATCCTCTACCAATATGGTGAGCCTGTAGAGGCAGCAGGCTCCCAGACTGCTTAAGGTGGGATGAGCTAGCAGTAAGCAGAAATGGAGCCAGTCAAAGCTTCCATGACAATTAGCCTTGGGACTAGACCCATTCCCTCCATCCTGGATGAGAGAGGATTACTCAATATAGGGGGGAAAGAGCAGCATCTTGATTACTGTATATGAGGGCTTATTAGAAAAAAAATCCTTGGAAAAGTCATTTTTAATCTCTCAGCAATTTTCTAAGGGAGCAGAATGCTAAGCTCTATCTTAGCTGCTAATCACTTGCCAGATGTACTTATGTACTTCTGTGTTCGGGTAAATGGTTTTATTTTTCAACAAGATAGAGACATCTTGTAAAATAGTGGAGCTGAGTGTTTGGAGGCAAAATGTACTTGCCTAGGCCCCAGATTCCCACATTCTATATGTGGAAAGCTGATGTACTTGATTCATTGTATGTACAGGGACACACATGCATTTAAAAGCCACAACTATGCATTTGGCATTTGAATTCAACAAATATCTGCTCCCTGTGAGCAAGGCATAAAGTACAAAGACAAAATGGAAATTGTCTCTGTCTTCAGAGAGATAGTATTCTACCAAGAGAACAGGACACCTCCACAAATAAGAATAAAGCAAGGTAAACTGTCCAAGTACCAAACATTAACACCTGGGGAGGAGGAGAGGGTGGATAAGGAAAAAAGAGGCTTGAACAGAACAGAATCTTGAAGGAAGAGGTGGTGATGAACAGAGAGTGAGGAAAAAGGTTTTTGTTTTTTGGGGGGTTGGGGAGGAGGAGATCACTTTGGAAACTGAGTGGAGGAAAAATTGGAGTGAGGAGAGCCTTTAGTCAGTTAGCCCAATTAGGAGACTAGTGTGGTGAATACTGGTGAACTGGGATCAGAGCCATTTGATCAGAGAAAAGGGGGTATATCCAAGAGATGTCACAGAATTGCAAATACAAACTTTGGCAACTGCCTGGATGTAAGAAGTGATCAGAAAGTTGGGAGGAACATCAAGGAAGAGCGGTGACATGGAACCCAATGTAACAGAATGTTAACCAGGAAAAGGAGGAAAACAACTGGCCTGGGAGTCAGGGAGGATGAGGACTGAGAAAAGCACAGTTATATATTTGTAGAGGGAAATAACAGTAAAGCACAAGAGTTCGGAAGCCCTATTTCAAGGGCTGAGAAGTGAACAGATGGTGATAAAGTAGAAGTCATTAAAAGAAAAAAATGCTCTGAATGGGGAGTAGAGGGATTTAGTCAATTGCCAGCTCAATATGAATCAACAGTGTGATAGGACAGCCAAGAAAGCTACTGTAATCTTAAGATGCATCAAGAGACATTTAGTGTCCGGGACTCGAAAAGAGATGGCTCTGCTCTATTTTGCCCTCTTAATGATTTATTTCCAAATCAAGTTCTATTTCTTCATCTCACTCCTGATTCTTCATGATCTCTTAGCAGTATTTGATCCCACTGACTATTTTCTCCAGCACTTTTGGGTTTTGGGGTCATTTCTAACTTATTTCTCCAACTTCCCTTTTGGCTCATCTTTTTCTCAGCATTTTGCTGGCTCATCCTCCATATCCCACCCCACTCTGAGTGTGCTCCAAGGCTCTATGAGTACTCTTCTCTGCTCCCTCTGAACCCTTTCTCTCACTTATCTCATTATCTGCCACGAGCTCAGTTATCACCGATGATTTCTGCATCTATATATCCAGCCTGACAGTCTCTTCTGAACTTGTCTCATATCATAAACTGCCTATTTCCTATCTCCACCTCAATGTCCTCAAACTCAATGTGAACAAAAAAGAATTCATGATTCCCCTGATCAAACGTCTCCCTCTTTCTAACTTTCTATTTCTGTTGAGTGACTCCATGCTTCCAGTTACCGTTTCTCCCCTTTCCCTTACATCCAACCGGTTGCCAAATTTTATCAGTTTTATCTCCTCAATATCACTTGCAGCCATTCCCTTTTCTCCACTCTTAATGCCTCTTCCTTTATCCAGTGCAGTCCCTGAGCACAGTTTGCCTGTACTATTGCAATAAACTAAATGGTAATTTATTATTTATAAAATTATAAATTATTTATAAATTGCAACATATTGTATAATAATTTAAATTATTGCAATAAAACAAATTTTAAAAAATAACTTGGTTTCTTTGCTTCAGATCTTTTCCTTTCCACTCCCTCTTCCATCTCATTGCTAAATTGCTGCTCCTAAAGCACTGATCTGATTATGGCACTTCCCTACTTACAACTCTATTGGGGCTCCCTATTGACTCTAATATGAAATACAAATTCCCATTTGGGGCATTTAAAGCCCTCCCTGGTCTGCTTCCAGCCTGCCTTCCAAGACTTATAGCCCATTACTTCTTTTCATGCATTGTACCTTCTAGTCAAATTGGTCTATTTGCTGTTTTTGGTACACAAACTTTCTCTTTATGCCCCCATGTTCACTTCTGTTCACCTCCAGCACTTAAAATCATTAGCTTTCTTTGAGGTTCATCTTGTTCTGACACCTTTATGAGACCTGACATTCCTACATACCACTTGCATCCCCAAGTTACTAATGTCCTCCTCCCAAATTACTTTGGATTTTAAAAAAATGATTTCATATATTTTTTTTACCTATGTTAGAGTCAGCTAAGTGACTCCATGGAAAGAGAAATATACCTGGATTCAGCAAGCCTGATCTCAAATCCAACTTCAGACACTTACTAGCTGTGTGACCCTGAGCAAGTCACTCAACCCTGTTTGCCTTAATCCACTGGAGAAGGAAATGGTAAACCACGCTAGCATTTTTGCCTCGAAAACCCCATGGACAGCATTAACATGATATGGTCCACACCACCATAGAATGACTGAACAACAACACAGATTGATACCATCTACCCCCAGCAAATAGAATATAAGATTCTTGTGGTGGCTCATTAGTAGACATCTCAAAAATGCCTCAAAAATGAATTCATGAAGTACATAAATGAAGCCCCCAGTTCTAGGGGCAGCATTCAAGGAAGATGGTTGAGGAATATCCAGAGAAAGGCAGATAGACTGGTGAAGGGCATTGAGGCTGGGTCATTTGAGCATCAATTAAAGGAACTGGAGATCTTTAGCCTGGAAGAGAGAAGACTCCAGGGGGGACATGATAGCTGTCTCCATATATTTGAAAGATTGTCATGTGCAAGAGGCATTAGACTGGATCTGCTTAGCCCCAGAGGGCAGAGGCAGGAGCATAAATGGAAATTGAAAAAGACTAATCTAGACTGAGCTCAGGAAATTCTTCCTAACAATGAGAGCTATCCTAAAGAGGAATAACTTGTTTCAGGAGGCAGTAACTCCTCTTCAAAACAGATGTTAGAATGGCAACAGGGATAGAGTGAAAAGGGAATATATATATATATATATATATATATATATATATATATATATACACACACACATATATGTTGTTATACTGGTTTTTCAATTATATCCAACTCTGATCCTATTTGGGGTTTTCTTGGCAAAGATATTGGAGTAGTTTGCCATTTCCTTTGCCATTTCCTTCTCCAGCTCATTTAACAGATGAGGAAACCAAACAGGGTAAGATGATTTGCCCAGAGTGACATAGCTAGGAAATATCTGAGGCTGGATTTGAACTCAGGAAGGTGAGAATTCTTGACTCCAGACCCAGTGCTCTACCATTTTAGCTTTCCCTTATATTGTATGTATTGATGAGAATCTGGCAGACATGAATTTCACTTTCTTTTCATACATTTGTTATGTTTCAGTCAATATATGACCAACGTAAAGTCAACCCGACTCTGGATGACTTCTGAATTCCTTTCCAATTTGGGGATTCTGTGACCCCTCATTCCACTCAAGGCAACTTAATTTAGTGCCTCTGTCTCCCATTTAAGAACTAATTTCAGCAAATTGCTTCCTATAAATCCTGCTCCCCCAGAGTGAGATCATGATTTATTAATATTTTTGTGTAAATTAGTTTAACTGTGTTAGCCTCTGCCAGGAATAATTGAGATTCTCTCTTTCGGGCAATTATCTCTTGGCATTTCTCTCCTTTAGACACTATGGTGCCCAAGTGGGGTGAGGTTTGAAGTGATTGACCTTCCCAGCACACCTCTGATCCCTCATGCCCATGTACAAGATTGGCAGCTTTTCCCAATGTTGGACACTGGCATCTTTATATTTCTGTGGACAAGATGCTAATTCAAGCCTGGATTGCTTCTCACCTGGACTAGTGCAGTAGCCTCTGGTTGGTCCATCTTTGACCCAACTGCAAAAGCCATCTTCCAACTCTAACTAAGCTACTGCCCAAAAGCTTTTTGGGCTCCCCATGACTCATGTGACAAGTCAAAGTCTCTGATTCTGGTATTCAGGACCCTCTATGATCTAGTTCCAATGAACCTCTCCTGACTATTCAGAAACTGCCTGCAGCCATTCTTTGAATGGATATTATATTTCCCCACCTCCTTGCCTTTGATCAGGATGCCCCCTCTTCCCTATGTACAGACACATATCTCTCTTTCTCTTTCTCTGTCTATCTCTCCCTCCTCTTCCTCTCTGTCTCTCTCTCCTCTTCCTCTCTCTCTCTCTGTCTCTCTCTTTTCTCTATGTCTCTGTCTTTCTGTTTTTCTCCTCTTTCTCTCTGTATCTCTCTTCTTTCTCTATGTCTCTGTCTTTCTGTTTTTCTGCTCTCTCTCTGTCTCTGTCTGTCTCTCACTGTCTCTCTCTCTCTCTCTCTCTCTCTCTCTCTCTCTCACACACACACACACACACACACACACACACACACACATACTTTTTTTCTTTTTTTAAAGATCTATGATTTTACTAGTAGAAGTCTTTGAGGAAATTCCTTCTACCAATGCAGACATGCTCCTTCTAATCGAAGAGCATTGTCTGGGAGTTCTGGGAAGTTCAGCGGTTTGACCAGAGTCACACAGCTGGTACATGGCAGGGGCAGGATTTGATTCCAATCTATTCTGCATTTGAGGTAGCCTATCTACTACACCGTCCTGCCTCTCCAGAACATTCTCTTTTAACCCTGAAGTCCTATGACCTTAAAATATCCTGCCTTTCCCACCTCCTGTCTTTATTTCTCATCATCCTCCTCATTCTTTGAGGCTGGCTCAATACCACTTACTCCAGGAAGTCTTAGATTGCAAGGACCATGTCTCACATCTGATTTTATTGTCTTTTTTATTTAAATTTTTCCTGAGCAGCTGGGATGGAGGTAGGGGAAAGTGGAAAGAATAGCCATTTCTCTCTTCCTTCCTTTTCCCCTTCCTTACTCAGTAGCTCATAGAAAATTGACCTTGGTTCTTTACCTTCACCATCATTGATAAAGAAGCATTGGAAGTGGTAGTAATTGCTATTTCTCAGCTGAAGATCACGGAAGACAGTTCCTGGCGAGGGCAAGCCTGTCATTGGCCAGTAGAGGCAGGAGCCTTCCATGAAAGAGCCTGAGCTGGTTCTAAAGGACCCTGAGAAGGCTTACTCTGTCTCTATCTGGTGATCATGGGCAAGTAGGAAAAGCAGAATGTGAAATCAGGGAAAGGTTTCATTCCTATACTCCCTTTTATTTTGTCTTTCTCCTTTTCTTCTCTGTCTCTGTCTGTCTCTCTGTCTTTCTGTCTCTTTATCTTTCTGCCTATCTCTCTGTCTCTGTTTCAGTCTCTCTGTCTTTTTCCTTCTTTCTGTTTCTCTTACTGTATCTATCTCTGTCTCTGTTTCAGTTCTTGTCTCCTTCTTTCTGTGTTTCTTTTGCTGTATATATGTCTCTCTGTGTATCTTTCTCTTTCTTATCTTTTGTGTCTTTCTTTAGTATGTCTCTGCCTTTCTTCTTATAGGGTCTTTTTTCTAGTCTTTTTTCCCCTCAAGTATATTATTTCCCCCTCAGCATCTCTTTCTGTGTCTTTCTTTTTTGGGGATCTTTCTCTAATCTATTTCAAGGCCATCCATGTTTCCTCAGTATATCTCCCCCTTTCTTGAATTTGGTTCTCTCTCTGAAGTGTGTGAATGTGGAGAGAAATCACTGGTCTTAAAATACAAGAAAATCTGGGCTTAGATGCCACTTTGGAACCTCACAATTTATATGGCAAAAGACAAGTTACTTAACTTCTGAGACTCAGTTTCATTATCTGAAAAAAAATGGTTAATGGCTTTCTCAGAGGGCTGTTGAGAAGATCAATTGAGATAATGTACATAAAGTGCTTTGCAAAACTTAAAGTGTTAAACAGGATGTCTCAAATGTCTTAGTGCCATTTTATGATTTAATAGCTTAATGACTTGTATAGATGTCTGCCATTAGTATGATCATTATTATAAATTCCTCACAGTGATTTGTCTATCATTATGTCTTTCACCCCAAGTCTCTAGCTAGGTCATTCTCAAGTTAAGGCAACCTTATATGTAATTAAATGCAAAAGGTAGGAAGCAAAAGGTATGGAATGATTAGAACACCACATTTAGAGAAACAGAGTTCAGAGATTTTTCTAGCTGGTAGGACAGGACCAAATAAGCCCAGAATTTGAGTTGGAAGAGGTTTTCACTGCTATCCAGTCCAACCCACATATGGAAGGAATCTCCATTACAATATAATGAATGAGTAGTCATCCAGCCTTAGGTTGAAGACTTCCTAGGAGGGGACTACCAGCTCCTAGGGCAGCCTGGTACACTTTGGGAGAGCTTGGAATCTTCTGAAAATTTTCCCAACTTCAAGCCAAAATATGTCTCTGTAATTTTCACTCTTTGCTCTTGGTTCTGCTCTCTGGGGCCAAATAAAACAGAGTAATCTTTCTCCCACATACCAGCCCTTTAGGAACTTGGAGATGGTTATCATGACCTATTCTACCCTTCTCCAAGATAAAATGCCCAGTTCCTGAAGAACTTTTTGTATTTGTTTTTAATGAAGATGGAGCTAATAAAGAGGTAGCCCATTGCAAGTAATTCAACTTGTTTCAATTCTTTGAGTATTTATTGGGTACCTAATGCCATAGTGGATAAAGACTTGGCTTTGGTACCAAGGAGACCTGAGTTCAAGTCATGCTGGTCATGTGAGCTTGGGCAAGTACCTTAAGCTCTCAGTGCTCTTGAAAACTCCCTATGATTATACATTTTAGAGAAATCACCTATATGCATTGGTGGAAGGAATTTCCTCATTTCTGTTGTTGTTTCATCCTCTGTTCTCAAAGAGGACCAAGATGTCTAGGAAGTAATTCCATAACATGCAAAAGAATTGGATTTAAGTGGGGCAGAGGTGTGCAAGGTCACCAGGTTTCCCTTCCCAGAGACCTCTGGGTCCAGCAGATAGAGATCAGGATGACTGGAGTTAATCCTGGATGTAGTAAAAGATCTGGATCTTTTAAAGCTAAAATCTAAATGAAACTAAAGACATTAAGGAAGTATATGAGTATAGAATCATGACTTTTAGTTTCTCAGGAATTAGGTGAATGGAAGCACTGTCAGAATTGGTTTCATGATACCCCTCAAAGCAAAAATGTTGTCTCCGTGCCTTGCCATGTTGTATGATATGGTATAAAGGTTAAGAACCAGTATGGTACAGTCCACTCCAAAAACCTTGGTTTTAATGTCTATTGTAATTTGTGCAAATTAGGACAAGTCACTTTACCATGGAGTTGTAGTTTACTCATCTGCGGGTTTGGAAGAGAAGACTTGGTAAGACAGAGTCAGGGAACCTGGCTTCCAATCCTGTCTCTGCAATGTACAACATGAGATGGAAGTAAGTCATTTTAGCTGGGTGACTCAGTTTTCCTTTCTGTAAAATTGGGAATTGATGACTTTGAAGGCTTCTTCTAGATCTTGTTCCATGATCTTATAAAAGAAAATCTAGTCCTTTTCTCTAAGAATTTCTTTTAGGAAAACAAGACAGGAAGAAAGCAGAGAATCCTGTGAAATAGTATCTGATTAAGTGCTAAATTCTTGCCATGAAGCCAGAGAACTCTAAAGGAGGCAGCAGGTTTTATGGGTTAGAAGAACTGAGGTTGTCTTAGGGTAGGTATATTTGCTAAGTTATGAGACTATTTAGGGCACCACTGTGAAAATTACCAAAAAATGTCCCTCAACTTTGACCTTCCTTTAGGTCCTGAAGAAAATGTCCTGCCTGGTTCCCTGAGACAATCTATTCCCAGCTTGACATTATACTTGGCAGTTTCAAGGATCAATGTGACCTTATAATGAGGCTCTCTGGTTAGAGGGAAGTTTGTTTCCTCTAATGCCATAGTCTTTAAAATGTAAATTTGAACTAAGTTACAAACCAGTTATTACTCCCTATTCAAATAGTTCCCCCCCTTTAAGAAAGGAGAGAGAGAAAAATATTTCTTTTTCCTTCTTTAACAAGAAAAAAAATCATAACGAGCCACTGTTGTATTTCCAAAGCAAGATTTAAACTGATATCAAAATACAGAATTCATCTTTCCATCTTCCTTGCTCAAAGTTTTCTTAGATATGTTAATATCCTTGAACTGATTTTCTGGCTTTTCGGAGTAAGTTTGGCAGTCAAGGCTAAAATGCAAGAATGTCACAGCTGCTGCTACTCACTTTGCATTTGGTTGCTTGTTTTTGTGCCTTTTATTTTTGGCAGTGAAACTGAACAGGTTTTATCTATTGGTATTTACTTTGCATACATTTATTTATAATTAAGTTGTATCCTTTGATGGAATATAAGCTTCTCCAGGGCAGGCATGCTTTCATTTTTGTATTTGTATCCTGTACTTAACAAATATTTGTAAATTGATTGATAATTGTCCTCAGTGACATTTTTATATCATTTATCTTTTTTGGTCCCTAGGAGAAGTTTATTTTTTTGAGATTGCATCTCACTGTTATGGAGGACATTCTGCACCTCAGTACAGAAGAGGGAGCCATGGATGCAGACTATGATTCCTGAAATCAGATGTTGTTACTGTGTCTATTAGATTTGTCATTTTTTGATAGTAGTTGTTATTGTTACAAAGAGGGATTCAGTAGTGGGAATGGAGGGCAGGATTGCAGTTAAAGGAAAATGTTGTTCAGTTATTTTTCAGTACTGTCTCCTACTCATTAGTTTGTTGTTCAGTTGTGTCCAACTCTTCATTATTCCATTTAGGATTTGGGATACTAGAGTGGTTTGCCATTTCCTTCTCCAGCTCATCTTCAAGATGAGGAAATTGAGGCAAATAGAATAATTTATTTGTCTAGGATCACATAGCTAGTAAATCTCTGAGGCAAGAAGATGAGTCTTCCTGACTGTACGTCCTGTACACTGTTTGCTGTACCACCTAACTGCCCCGTTGCTCAATTCTTCCTGATCCCATTTAGGGTTTTCTTGGCAGACATACTGGAGTGGTTGCCCAGAGTTGCACAGCTAGTAAGTGCCTGAGGCTGGATTTGAAGTGAGGCATCCCTAACTCCACGTCTAATATTGAGTCACCTGGCTATCCCCATGTTTCCACATTCCATATACCAGTGAAATCACAGGAAGAAACAAAAAAAGGGGGGAAAGTGTTAAAAAAAAAACCTTTTAACCCTCAATTAAAAGATTATGTGGTATATCCCAGCTAGGATTTTGCTGGTCAGTAATAGATGATGAGTTAATGTCATTAACTGGGTTGAGTTTTAGAAATTTATCCTACTCAATAAGCTCACTGTTCCCAGCCTAAAACTAAATAGTTTTTGCTCATGAGTCTTATGGCCTTCAACATTAATTAATAAGATCCCTAAGGTTAAAAATAAACTCAGACAAATTAACAGCCACAGCCTTGCTCTGACTTATTCCTTTAAAAAGAACTGATATTTTACTGGTAACTAGGGCAGCAAGAAGGTAAGAGGTCATGATCAAGCAATCTTACCCTGGCATTCAGCCTCTAGAAATTCAGAGACTATTATATTTCACAGTCTGTAGGTCCCTTGAGCTGAATATCTGACAGCCTTGTTCCTTCTTCTTCAACAATAATAGCTTAGACAAATTTCTCCCAATACTGGACACCAAAAGCGTCTCCTCTGTTCAAGGTTTTCACTTGCTATCTTAGAGATGTAAGCTATGTTTTCTGGCTCTGAATGTGTCTGCCACTTCATGATAAACATGGAGATAGATGCTCACTTTTCATGCTTTGATGGGCAAGGAGCTGGTTCTATGGGAGAGTAATCAAAAGTGAAAATATGCCCCCAATCTCTGTCAAATGCTAACATGAAATTGGTGCCAATAAGGAAAATCATATTTTATTGGTGATTGGATTAGGATTCAAAGTCAGATTATAAGATCCTAGCGATAAAGCTTGAAGGAAACTCAGAAATCACCTCCTTCAACCACTTCATTTTATATTTTCTAAAATTGTGGCTGTGACAAATGACTTATACAAGTTCATTTAGATATTAGAGGCAGAGCCAAAGGTTGGACTCTGATCCTCTAACAACAAATACAGGATGATTTACATTTAAGAATTGGTTCTGAAAAGTCGCTCAAAATCTTTATATCTACAATTAGTCAGTTCTAGTTTTAAGTGCTGGTGGAAATTAAAGCATGGTTAAATGGAGTTAAGAGGCAGCAAGGTAAAGTTGTGGATAAAACACTGGGTCTGGAATCAGGAAGATCCAAGTTCAAATTCAACATCAGACACTTATTGGCTATGTGATCTTGGACAAATCTTTGTGTGTCCCAGTTTCCTCAACTGTAATATGGGGATAGTAATTGTATTTACCTCATGGAGTTGTGAGATCAAATAAAATAACATTTGTTAAGCTTTCAGCACACTTATATAGTAGATGTTATATAAGCATTATCATCATCATTATCATCATCATCATTGTCATCATCATCATCACCATCATTATCCAGTAAATGCATCTTAGCTAAGAGCCTTAAAAAGGCAAAGATCTCTGCAGATTGGAGCAGCATCATTTTAACATGAGCTACTAATAAATAGCACCTAGATGGTGCAGGGGATAATGTGCTGGGCCTGGAATCAGAAAGACTCTGATCTGTAAAATGATCTGGAGAAGGAAATGGTAAACCACTTCAATATCTTTACCAAGAAAATCCCAAACGGAGTCACGAAGAGTTGGACACATATGAACAACAGCAAACTAATGAGTAGAAAAATTTATTGGGTTGAATTCCACCTATTTCTTTAATCTACTCTGTGAATGTGTGGGTGTTTATG
Source organism: Sarcophilus harrisii (assembly GCF_902635505.1). Lineage (NCBI taxonomy): Eukaryota > Metazoa > Chordata > Mammalia > Dasyuromorphia > Dasyuridae > Sarcophilus > Sarcophilus harrisii. Next base: position 64,096,286 of record NC_045426.1, on the reverse strand, counting down.
TGTGTGCTGGGGAGAAGATTCTGCAAGGTTTGGAAAATTCCTAGAAAATTTTGATTCCCTCTCCACCTATATGTACACACTGAATTGCATAATAAATATTATCGTATGTTAGTTGATGACTGTCAAAGGCATTGGCTAAATTTGACATGAATAAATTGGAGATGTCTCCTTGCCCCTCAGAAGACAACTTCCCATACTAATGATTTTATGTATTAAAAGGACAAAGAGCTCACTCTGTGTGGTAGTGAGATCCAGAGAGGTCATTACCAACTGGGGGGATGTGGAAAGGTTACATGGAGGAAGAGAAGGAGAAAGGATATTCTAAATATAAAGCACAATATGGGTAAAGTCATAGAAGAGAGAGAGCCAAATATACTGAGGAATGTGGGGAACATGGTACAAAGACTGGTAATAGGGTTGTGCAGTTTAGTTAAAATTCATTTTGTTCTGTAACTTTACTAGTCCCAAGAGGCAGGATTTGTCCTGTAGCATATAAGTAATATGAAAGATTCAAAACTAGATCATATCCAACCATTCTAGAGAGCAATTTGGAATTATGCCCAAAGGGCTGTCAAACTGTGCATATTCTTTGATCTAGCATTGTCTCTACTGAGTCTATATCCCAAAGAAATCATAAAAAAGGGAAAAGGGCACCCACATGTGCAAAAATGTTTGTGCCAGCCCTTTTTGTAGTGGCAAGGAACTGGAAACTGAGCGGATGCCCATCAATTGGAGAATGGCTGAATAAGTTGTGGTATATCAATATTATGGAATATTATTGTTCTATAAGAAATGACCAACAGGATGATTTCCACAGGCCTGGAGAGACTTACATGAACTCATGCTGAGGGAAATGAGCAGAACCAGGAGATCATGGTACACAGCAATAGCAAGACTATACAATGATCAATTCTGATGAACGTGGCTCTCTTCAACAATGAGATGATTCAGACCAGTTTCAATGATCTTGTGATGAAGAGAGCCATCTATACCAAGAGAGAGGATTGTGGAGAGTTAGTGTGGATCACAACATAGCATTTTCACTCTTTTTGTTGTTTGCTTGCATTTTTTTTTCTCATTTTTTCCCCTTTTTGATCTGACTTTTCTTGTACAGCAAGATAATTGTATAAATGTGTATGCATATATTTTACTATGTTTTAAACATGGTAAAAAACACATATTTTTTTTTTACCATGTCTGATATATATTGGGTTACTTGTCATTTAAGGGAAGGATGGGGGGAATTTGGAACATAAGGTTTGCAAGGGGTAATGTTGAAAAATTACCCATATATATGTCTTGAAAATAAAAAGCTTTAATTAAAAAATTGGATCATAGGAACATATATTAAAAGTAGAAGGGATAGACATTGAGTCCAGCTGCCTCAATTACGAAGAAAACTGAGGCACAAAGTTTAAGTGACTTTCTCAGTCTCACAGTTAGTAAATATCTGAGTTAGAATTGGAATTCTAGTCTTCCTAACTTCAAGCTCAGAACCCTATTCACAATGGCACCTAGATTTCTAGAACTACAAAGGTTATTTATTTCCATTCTCATTTTACAGATGAGGAAACTGAGGCTGGAAACTCAAGCCACTTGAGACTAAATAACTTGGCTAATAATATGACCGATTTCATAGAAATGGAAATAGAAAAGTTAGAATTTGGTGCTCTTTCTATTACCCTATAATGTTCTTCTAGTTCAGTTTTCCCTCATATGAAATGTGAAGGAGAGATTATGCAACTGGAAATGCAAACTGGGGCTAGACTGTGTCAGTCAAGGGAGTCTGACCTTTACTTAGTAGGCAATAAGGAGTTAACTGAAGATCATTGACACAACCTTATATGAAAATAAGAATGATTGTGTTTTTCTAACTTTGTTTCAGGAGCCTGAGGTTGCCTCTATATTATGGATGTGTGGCTTTAGTGAAGAAAGATTTGATCAAATAGTATGCTAAAAATTCTTTCCATGCAGTGAAAATGACAGTGGGTGAGCAAAAGGAATAAAAAAACAATTACTTCACAGAAGGCTGTTTTGAATATCCCTTTCCCACAATTCCCTTTTGCTATCCTCCCCACATATTGGGCTCTTTCCAAATATCTTTAATTCAAGTGGGAATGGAATGTTCTTGTACCTTGTTCTTGTACTTCAAATAAAGGTGAGTTAGCCCTTTCATTTTCCTCTCTTCTTTTAGCTTTTTTTTTTTTTTTTTTGTTTCTGTCTATGGCAGGGTTTGTTTATCATATCATAGAAGGAAAGAAAGACACAAAGATAAAAGCCAGGAAGGAGAGTAGCAAAAAAGAAAGAAAATGCCTGAAAACAAAGAGGAGAGGAGCAGGGCCCAGGGAAGAAAGATTATTGCAGTGACCCAGAGCTTGTGGGAAGGACAATTATCTTTCACAAATGAACATAAGGTTATGAAAAAGGTAAGATAGTGGAAACTTCAAATGACGATGCTAATGATGCTTTACAAACTATTAGGGCTGGAAGATATTTTAAAGCTCATTGGGTCCAACCCCTCATTTTAAAAATGGGGCAACTGGGAGCCTGATAAGGCAAAGGACATGCTGGAGGTCACACAGATAGTAAGTAGCAAAGCTAGGAGCCAATGACTTCAAAAGTTTTTCTAAGCTCTAAATCCAGCCTATTCCAGTCTAACTGGTCTTCTTACTGTTCATTACACCATTGGCGTCTATCTAGCCTTAAACACTGAATGGGTGTTGCCTCAGTCAAACTGAGACCTGTGAAAGACCTTAGCTAGAAAGGGCCAAGGTTTCCCCCTGCCTGTAGGGCATCTCCAGACATCCTGATCTACATCTGGCCATTGGACCCGAATGGTTCTGGAGGAGAAAGTGAGACAGGTGACCTTGCCCAGCCCTATCTCCCTCAAATCCATTTTACTTGCATATCATGGCATCACCTCCCTGATGTCATGGTCACCTCTGAGAATGAAGGATAAACACCATTACCACCATTAGATCTATTTATCCAGCCCCAATTGCTCTCCTTACACATCTCTGGTTTCTTTTTGGACTTCTCAAACTGGATATCTCATAGACATCTTAAATTCTACATGTCTAAAGACTCATTACGTTTTCCCCAACCTGCTCCTTTTTCTGACTTCTCTGTTACTGTCTATGGTACCACTATCCTCCCAATAATTCAAACTTGCAATCTCTGTACATCATCTTTGATTTCTTATTTCCTCTCACTTCCAATATCCAAGTTTCTGAGTTTAGTCGCTTCTACATTCAGAACATTGCTTGCATAGATCCCTTCATTTTGCTGAATGTGAAAACTTGCTGCAAGCCATCATTACTTCACATTTGCACTACTTCAAAAACATGGTTAGTCTCACTGCTTCATGTCCCCCTATATTAGACCATTCTCTATTCAGTCATTAAATTGATCTTCTTAAAACCCAGGTTTGACTATGTCACTTCTATATTTAATAAAGTCTAGTGGCTTCCTATTAGCTCCAGGAATCAATATTAATTTCTGTTTACCTTTTTATAACTCTTCATTACTTTCTTTCAAGTTTTTTGACACTTTACTACCTATCTATATACTCTATGATCCAATGACATTGTCTTCCTCACAATTCATCAGATAAGAAACTCCATCTCTTGATTCCAGGCATTTTTACTGGATATCCCCCACATGTGGAACACCCCTATATTATCTGTCTATATTTTGCTTCCCTTAGGCTCCCTAAGAAGATTCTCCACCTTCTGTAAAACTTTTCCTCATCTTCCACAGTGCTTTCCTTCTGAGATCATCTCCAACTTATCCAGTATGTATGTTGTCTCTGCCATAAGCTATGGCTACACATATTTATATGCTACACATATTTAGGACCTTTTTTTAACTTTTTATTTTTGAATAGTATTTTATTTTCTAATTATATATATATACTTTTAAATATTTACTTTTAACATTTTAAACAATTTCAATATTCATATGTTAGATAATTTTTACCATTCATTTTTACAAAATTTTGAGTTTCATACTTTTCTTCTTCCCTCCTTCCCCTTATGTCTTCCTAGAATGATAAGCAATTTGATATAGGTTATATATGTGCAGATATGTAAAACATTTCCATATTATTCATCTTGTAAAAGAAGAAAGACAGAAAGGGAAAAAAGACATGAAAAAAATAAAGTATGTTTTGATCTATATTCCTAGTTTGTTAGTGCTTTCTCTGAATATGGATAGCATTTTCTTTCCATTATGAGTCCTTTGGAATTGTCTTGGATCATTGCATTCCTAAGAAAATATGAGTCAATCATAGGTGATCATCACACAATGTTGCTGTTTCTGTGTAAAATGTTCTCTTGGTTCTGCATCAGTTCATGCCTTTCTATTTTTCTAAAATTCATCTGCTTATCATTTCTTATTAGGATCTGTGTTTCGGTCATCTTCATTAAGTAATGAGTTCCCTTAGTCAAATGGCATGGAGATAACATCATAGGCCTAGAGCTGGAAAGACCCTGGTTGGACCATTAAGTTGAATCCAGCCCCTTGACATATAGAAAAACTAAGGTCAAACAAGGTAAATAATGTGCCCATGGTCATATGGGTAGCAAATGGCAGAGCTGAGATTCTGATTCAGGTCTTGGCATCTGGCTTCAGACTCTGCCACTCTGAGCAGAACACTTAATTTTTTAAAAACTATATTTTCTATAGTTACATGTAAAAAACAACTTTTTTTCTTTAGTTATACATGTCCATACATACATATACATGTACATTCATTTTTTATGTGTTTCCTTATGAATCATGTAGGGAGAGAAAAATCAGAACAAAAGGGAAAAAGAGGAAAAAAAACAGAAGAAAAAGAAAAAAATGAATATAGCATATGTTGATTTACATTCAGTCTCCATAATTCTCTCTCTGTACTTGGATGTCATTTTCCATTCAAAGTTTATTGGAATTGTCTTGGATCACTGAATTGCTGAAACGAAGCAAGTCTATCATAGTTGATCATCACTCAGTCTTGCTGTTTCTGGGTACAGTGTATTCCTGGTTCGTTTGTTTTGCCCCGCATCAGTTCATGCAAGTTTTTTCAGGCCTTTCTTAAATCATCCTGTTCATCACTTTTTACAGAATAATAATATTCCATTACATTCATATACCACAATTTATTCAACCATTCCCCAACTGATGAGCATCTACTCAATTTCTAATTCCTTTCCACTACAAAAAGAAATGCTACACACACCTTACCTTCTTGATTTCAAGGCATTCCAAATTGTTTTTCACATCAGGTGGATCAAGTCACAGTTTGTTTGCTCATAGATTTCATTATACAGATGAGGAAATCGAGGTTGTCTCAGACATAAATTACCTGTGTGACAATGGGCAACTCTGTAGGTCTATTATGATAATATCAATGAAGCTTTACTTAAGGAAAGATCCAGGAGAGTCACAGATCTGCACTATGATTAGTCATCATTCTTACTGAAAAGTAGCCTCAAGGCAAAAGAAAAATAGAGCAAATGATAAACTCAAGGGAAATGTATAAAGCATCAGACTTGGAGTCAGAAAGACCTGAAATCCTTCCTAGCTGGGTGACCCTGGACAAGTCACTTAACCAACTTATGTTTTTCATTTTCAAAATATATTTTATTTCTTTAAATACTTTCCAATGGTATGTAAAAGTTTTTTTTTTTAATAATCATTTCTCAACATTTTGATTTCCAAATTCTTTCCCTTCATCCTTAAGGAAAAAAAGCAGTTTGGTATAGATTTTACATATGAAGCCATGCAAAATATATTTTCATATTAGTCATGTTGTAAAAGAAAACAGAAACAAAAATCAAAAAAAGGAAGAAAAAAAGATGGATGCTTCAATCTTCATTCAGAGTTCAGCAGTCCTTTATCAGGAGTTAGGTATCATTTTTATGGTGAGTTCTTTGGAATTATCTTGAAACATTTTCTTGATCAGAGTAGTTATATCTTTCACAGTTGAACATCCTTAAAATATTGCTATTATTGTATACAATCCAGTTCATGTAAATCTTCTCAGGCTTTTCTGAAACTATCCTTTGTCATTTTTTATAGCACAATAGTATTCACTTTTTAAAAATTAAAGCTTTTTATTTTCAAAACACAGGTATAGATAATTTTCAACATTTACCTTTGCAAAACTTTGTGCTCTGAATTTTTTCCCTCCTTTCTCCTCACCCTCCTTTCCCAGATGATAATTAATCTAATATATGTTGAACATATGCAATTCTATATATATTTCCACAATTATCATAGTTCACAAGAGAAATCAGATAAAAAAAGGAAAAAAAGGAGAAAGAAAACAAAAATGCAAGCAAACAACAACAAAAAGTCAAGCTATGTTGTGATCCACACTCAGTCCCCACAGTTCTCTCTCTGGATGCAGATGAGTCTCTCCATTACAACACCATTGGAACTGGCCTGAATCATCTCATTGTTGAAAAAAGCCACCTCCATCAGAACTGATCATCATATAGTTTTGTTGCCATGTAAGATGATCTCCTGGTTCTGCTCATTTTACTTAGTATCAGCTCATGTAATTCTCTCTAGGCCTCTCTGAAATCATCCTCCTGATTGTTTCTTACAGAACAATAATATTTCATAATATTCATATACCATAACTTATTCAGCCATTCTCCAGCTGATGGGCATCCATTCAGTTTCCAGTTTCTTGCCATTACAAAAAGATCTCCTACAAACATTTTTGCATATATAGGTTTTTATCCCTTTTTTATGATCCCTTTGGCATACAGTCTCAGTAGAGATTCTGCTGGATCAAAGGTGATACCTCTTTGGGCATAGATCTATTTGACTTAAACCTCAGTTTCCTCATCTGTCAAATGAGCTGGAAAAGGAAATGGCAAGTTCCTCCAATATTTTTGCCAAGAAAATCGTCAAAAGATGTCACAGAGTTGGATATGGCTAAAACAACCGACTCCCCACCCAGTCTGTGATGCTGTGCAGTATATCATCTTCATCCTCATTATTTTGGAGACTATTTTCTTATCTCTTCCAGGCTGGAAGTACAGCAGCCACTTGTGGGATAGCTCCCTCTTGTTGACTGGCATGAGAGCCTTGACCTGCTTTACTTCCAATCTAGGCAGATTCGCTCTCCCATGCATAACTTCATGGTTCTACGTTCCTGGGGGCTCACACTATAGGGAATGAACTTCATAGGGATGTCTCATTAGCTTTAGCCATATTGCAGCTCAGGACTCCCTATGATCCAGCAACTTTAGCTTTCCCCAGTAGTAGGGATTATGGGTATGTGCCACCATACCTAATCATTTTAGGTTTTCCTGCTCAGGTGTAGGCTGGACCATCTAGAAAGTTGCCAAGAACCATTTTATCTTTATTGCTCTAATCTCCTTCCTTCATCTCTTCTGTTTCTTTTCTCTTAGCCTTCTCTCCCTCTTCTTGTCCCTTCTGTAATTATTTTACTCTCTGTCATTCATAAGATCCATAGGGAGACCTTTTTCTCTAAAAAGAGACACAGTCTTGGATGTGATTAGTTTGGTGTCCATCCCCACACTAACTGCTATTAAGTCAGTGTGCTTTAAGTGCCAGGGTCCTTGTCTCTACCAAACCCCACATTCCCTTCCTGTCTCTAGCTTCCTAGGTTGTAGGCTGGTACCATATTTGGGCTTTGACTGCTAGGTGTCATAGAAACAGAGACAGAAAAGGAAAGAGATGTTTGAAAACATAGATAAGTAAGAGAAGGTAAAAATTAAAATGACAAGTGAGGAAAGGAGACAAGGGAAGAATGACAGGACCAAATAGTCCAAACCTGAAAAATTGAACTGGGTACTAAGAAAATAAATTTGACTCTTTCACTACTATTCAGTATCCACACAAATGTTCATCTTAAGCAACTACTCAACACAAACTTTATTAATTGGTTGAAACAAGGGAGAAGGTGGATTGATTGACTAGTTGTTTGACTTCATAACAGAGAGATGGGTCAGTGCAATTTGCCTTATACTACCTGAGTGACCTTATTGCCCATGTGGCTGTGGGCAAATGATTTCACCTCCAGACTTCAGTCTGCTCATCTGCAAACTGAGGGAGCTGGACTCAATGACCCTTGAGGATGCTTCCAGGCCAAGATATAGCCAATCTTGAACTGTGCTCCATATCTTACCTGATGTTTATCCTTTCTTGTCAAAGAGGACCATTCATATCAAGGAGATGATACCATGAAATTCAAGAGAGGGAGGGCTGTGCAAAATCAAAAGTCTCACTTTCCTCTCCAGAACCCTTTGAGTCACCTAGCCAACCCCCCAGAAGCCAATGTCTATAACACAGGTATCTTGTGCAGTCTACCCTCTTGCCAATATAAGATTGATTTATTTTCAATTTCTTGCCCCTGCTTTGGAAACAATAACCAAATCAATATTGCTATTGCTATTGGAAAGTGTGTGATTATTCTTTGACTGCCCAGAATCCTTCTGACTGCCTAAACCAACGCTTCCTTCCTTGCCATCACTCTCTTACATGTGTCAGATCTCTTGTTTAGAATAGATATTTCTTGTAGGCAGAAACTATCCTGCGTTTGTAGCTATATCCCTAAAGCCTTGCAGAGGGCTTGGAACCCAATATTTTTGTTTAGTTGTTGAATTGATGCCCCTCTAAAGTATACATTAGAAAGAAGAAAATTCTACTGCATTGTCAGAGAGAGATCAATTATTTTGTCACATTGGTCAACAATGAGTAAATAAACATTTATTAAGTATCTACGATGTGTTATGCACTGTGCTAAGTGCTAGGGATACAAATATGAAGAAAGAAAAACAGTGTCTATGCTTGTGGAGAGAAGATAACACATAAGAAAAGGATGAGATTGGAGGAGGAAAGAGAAAGTATCCAACATGGAGGCTTAATGAAGAAGTCAAAGAAATCCCAAAGTAGTGCAGCCAGATAGGAAATGAGATCTCGGGTGTCTTGGATTTGGGTCCTCCAATATCATCTTTATGACTACATAGGAAACTGCATCATACACCTGACCCTCAAAGTATCAAAAGACCTAGTTCAATATCATTATTTTACATAATTGAGACCAAGAGAGGTTAAATCAGTTATCTGCCCAAGTAGAACACAAGGCTTTTTTCTACTCCATGTATGCCATGAACTTATGACTTTACACCTGAACATTCAATCTTCAAGAAGTTAATTCACCTCCAGAAACCAGGTTTTGCAATTTACTGGCCTGACCACTAAGTAGTGGCAGATATTTGGCTTCATGGTCCAAACCATAAGGTCAATTTGGTTTGAGCCACTCATTCTGCGAGGAGATGGAAGTCCTTTATTCCATTTCTAAGCAATTATCTTTCTCCTAAAGATGAGAATTTAGTTGTCCGGTCTATGAAGAGAATCTGTGGGCATTACACACTGCCTAATTCCTCCCCTGCGCTATTGGGTGGAAGAACAAAACCTTGAGCTCTTAGAAAACAATAAAAGGGTTTGCAGCAAAGTTGTGTGAAGAACTTTAGATCTCTGTACATTTACAAAGATTTAAGAGTCACCACAGATGGAAAATGAAATGGGCTTAGATTTAAACAGGATTTAAAATGGAGCAGGTTGGATTGTACTTGGGAAAATGTACAATAGCTTTCAATCACCCCAACTTCACACTGAAATGAAAACCTATATTTTTAAATACCAATATTGTGCCAGTTATACAAATCAAGAATTATCACATTATCCAAGGAATTTAAATTATTGCTGACCTAAAGGGCAATGGAGACACATAGGGTGAATATGGAGGGGGGTGGGGTTAGAGTATATTACTTGCCAATAACAAACTTTATGCAAAAACTGTTCTACATCATCCAAACCAGGATTCCTTAACTTTTTTTTTTTTTAAACATTTTTTTGGTTTCATGCTATTTTGTATCATATCTTTTTTCTTTCTTTGCTGAGGCAATGGGGGTTAAGTGACTTGCCCAAGGTCCACAGCTAGGAAGTGATAAGTGTCTGAGTTCAGATTTGAACTCAGATCCTTCTGACTTCTCCATTGTGCCATCTAGCTGCCCCTGTTTCATGCGCCTTTTGGACATCTATGGATATTTCAGAATAAAGTTTTTAAATATATAAAGTAATATACATAGGATTATAAAAAACAATTTAAACTCAAATATCATTATAAAATTAGTACTTTTTTTAAAGCAATAACTAGATTAAGAATCTATGATCTAGATATATATTGGGGAAAGGAAGTGAGTCATGAAGAAAGAGGGATAATGAATAGACAGATTAATATGCTATACCAGTATTCACATCATCAAGAAGAAGGCTCCAGAATACTAGGTTGATCCCTAGCAGAGAATTTATGGGAGAACATGGACCACAGTCATGTGAGAGGAAAATTCATGAAAAGAGCAGCCTATGCTCCTCACCACTGGAAGAAGGCTTCACACTGATAAGTTTATGGAAGGAATCAAGCATTGAAGAATAAAACGTAATCACCAAATCCCAAATCTGGAAAGATCCCCAGGGATGATTGAATCCAACCCATAACTGAGAGGGAGTACTCTCAAAAACAGACTTACCAAGAAATCATCTACTTTTTGGTGATGGGGAAATCACCATATTAGTTATAAAAGGTACTTGACAAACCTTAAAGTGATTTATAAATCTAAGTTATTAATATTAATTACCTCTAGAGGCAGTTCATTTTACTTTTGGGAAGGCCTAATCTTTATTAGTAAGAATTCTCCTAATAATAAGCCTTTCTTTCTCTTCCTTCTCCTTCTCCTTCTGCTTCTCCTTCATCCCTTTCTTCTTTACTCTTTCCTTCCTCCTCCTCTCTTATCCTTCTTCTCTCTCATTCATTTTACTCTTCCCCCTCCATCTCTTCCTCTCTCTCCCTCACCCTCTCTTTCTTTGTCTCTGACCCTCCCCCCTCATTCTTTCTTCCTCTCTTCTTCCATTCTCTAGCCCTCTCACTTTCATATACTATTTTCATTTTTTCCCTCTAGGGTCAAAGAACTCAAATCCCATCCTTCTTCCACAATGGAATACATTCAATTCTACATCTTCCATATTTACAGCCTTATAGATACTTGAAGGCAGTTACCACCTTCAGCTCCCATTCCTACCTAAAGTCTTCCCATATTCCAGATAAATACTGTCTGTTCCTTCAATTCCGTCTTTTATGGCATAGTTTTGAATACTCCTAGAGATCTTGGTTGGGAAACTCTGGATGCACTCCAGCTTTTCAATGTCCTTTCTAAAATGTAGGGTCCAGAACAAGACCCCCAAACTGGAGATGTGATGTGATCAGAACAGAGCACATTGTGGTATGAGACTTAATTTCTGTCTACCCACTGAGTCCAGGGCTGATGACAAAAAAGCAAATTCATGGCATGTCTAAGAAAATCTTTTTAATGGGAAAAATTAAACGTCACCACTCCCACTCCGGTATTATTTTCTAAGACTGCCAAGTACTCTGAAATCCACTCTTGGAGGTGTTACACTGTGCCCTCTGCTCCTCCCAGGGGCCCAACTTTTTTGGAGTGTTGACAGTACTTTTGGATTTCATCAGCAATTTTCATGCAATGCAGGATGTGTTTCTTCTCCTTGGCCAAGTCCTCTGTGGACATTTGGCCCAAAAGTTTCTTGACAAATATATCTTGGTCTTTTAGGAAAATATTCTTGTTTCCTTGAGTTGGAGGAGGGATGCTTTCCAGAAGGCCAGATTCAAAAAGGAAATTAATATGCCGTTCACGTTTCAGGCCAGGGCCTCTTTCTTCAATCCAAGTCAGTGGCCTGCTCAAAGAGAAAGAAATTATGTAATTAGACCTTCCATAAGAAGCATTATACAGTCTACTGGAATTCAACAGATTGAACAAGCATTATGGCCTATTTCCTTGTTCCATGACTGCATTTCCCTCAAACTTCAAGTTGGTTTGACCTTGTTGCTACCTGTCAACCTTCACAAGGTTATGGTTACCATACCTGATAGATATCTTGGTCAACTGGAACATGACTAGATAGTTTAATGCTCAGGATGGAGAACACATTTATTCATTCTTCATCAAATTCTGGCTCTGCACAGTTTTAGCAAAAGATTGGTATCATGATAAAAATTGAAGAACAAAACATCCATGTGTTCCTGAAACTTCTACTCTGGCAAATGTCTTTCTTTGTGATTTATAAATGTGTTATTATAAAGTGTCAAACTAATCCAACAAATATTTATTAATTAGCTACTGAGCTAGATAATCATGATATAGTGGATAGAAACTTTGGAGCATGGAGACTCAAAAACTGAAAACTCTAGGAAATAAAATAAGTAACTTAAAATATGCTTTAGTTATAGTAATAATAATAATAATGATAATAGCATTTACTTAAGCCTTTAATGTTCGCAAAGCACTTTGCATGCGTTTTCTCATTTGAAGATGATGATATACATAAGAGGAGACAGAGAGGTGAAAGAGAGAGAAGTCAGTGAAGAGGTAACCAAGAAAAAGCAACTTGCTTATTGGGGTATGGGTGATGACATGACAGGATTGACCTGAAGAGGTCATGTTGCCTAAATCAAAAAACAATGTGAGGTACCATGATGCTAAGACAGAGATTGATTGCCCTTTCTCACATTATATGGTGACTCCAAGTCTAATAATTGTAGCAAAAGGATGTCTAAGCCCAGCAAACAAATCAAAGGCTTTTCACTGAATGAAAAGAAGTACAGAGAGAGAAAGAATGAAAGAAAAAATAGAACAAAGAATTCTTTACACAGGAAATCACACATAAATATAGGGACAAGAGAAAAAAATAATCTTTGCTACTTAAGACTTTTAAATCCTATTGTGTTAGCAAGATGCACATATATAAATTAAACTTCCAATGAAGAACATATTTTATACTAATACTTCACAAGTGCTTACCCTCCGTAAATGAATTAATAGCCATTTTTCAATGTTATAAATACTTTAAAATAATCTAAGGCCATCTTTTAAATTGAGATATGGATTATTTTTTCAAAGTATATCCTGTACAATTATAACTAGTATTGTTTTCTCTGTTAGCATATGTTGTTGTTGTTGCCATTTGTTCTTCATTTTTTTTTTTTTTTTGCTCAACAGTATTTTATTTTTTCCAATTGCATGGAAAGATAGTTTTCAACATTTATTTTTGTAAGATTTTGAGTTCCAAACTTTTTCTCCTTTCTTCCCCTACCTCTGCCCTCCTCAAGACAGCAAGCACTTTGATATTAGTTATGCATGTATAATCATTTTAAACATATTTACATATTTGTCACGTTGTGAAAGAAAAATTCAATTAAAAGGTAAAAACCACAGGAAAAACAAAAGGTGACAATGGAATTCTTTAATCTGCATTCGATCTCCATAGTCCTTTCTCTGGATGAAAATGGCATTTTCTAATTTAAGTATATTGGAATTGTTTTGGTTCCCCACCTTGCTGAGAAGCACTAAGTGTATAATAATTTATCATCACATAATCTTGCTTTTACTGTGTACAATGTTTTCCTAGTTCTGCTCACTTCACTTAGCATTAGTTCATGTAAGTCTTTCCAGGCTTTTCTGAAATCATTCTGCTTATCATTTCTCATAGAACAATAATATTCCATTATATTAATATACCACAGTATTCAGTGATTCCCCAATTTAAAATTTGCCTAATTTATGAACATCCATTTAATTTCCAATTCCTTGCCACCAAAAAGAACTGCTACGAATATTTATGCACATGTGGGTCCTTTTCCCTCTTTATTCCTTAGAATATAGACCCAATGGTTTGTCCTTCTTTCTTGAAAATGACCATAAGATCAGGGAAGTGATACAAGCTAGTGAAATGAATTTAAGGGAAGGAGGACTGTTCAAGGTCACCAGCCTTACTTTATCCTCTGGAATCATCTAAGTCCAGTGGACAGATATAGATCAGGATGACCAGAGAAGGCCCTGGATGCAGTAGAAAACTTTTTAAGCTATCAATTCTTGTTATCACATAGATCTTTCTCAGTAATTCAAGTTTTAATTGAACTTTGAAAAAAAATGAAATTTTTGTTTATAGAATATTATGAATATATTATAGCTTTTGAATTGACAAATTATATCATATGTGCATTCTTTCATTAAACATTTATTTAACAAAAAAAAAAAGAAAAAAAATTCTTGTGCTTTCACAACCACAGACATGATTAGCAGGTATCCCTGAATGATAGATAGAAATAACTCAATGAATGAATATGGCTCATGAGTCAATGGTTCCTTATCTTTTTATGCTTCCCCCAGTTCTTTTGTGTGGACCATTTGTCATTCCAAACAATCTAATGAAAGTGTCTGGGTTTACATGCAGGAAACATCTATATTTTTGTCTTTCCTTAAGAAAATGCCTTACCTTGCAAACATTCTTATTCACATTTTTTTTCCAACTCAAAGAAGATTCACTTTATTAACAGGCCACCCAAGTTCTCACAGGGAAATCGAACCTTTCCCTCAAACACTAACTCTGTTTTCCCATCTGAGGATACCAGGATACTTGTAAAATCAATGAAAGAGATAGGTCACTATTTTCCTGGCTTTTCCTCCAGATGTAGGGAATTTCTCAAATTTATTTTTAACCAGAATCAGAAGAAAGCCCTGAAAAGTTATGTGAAATCCATTTAGTTACTCCCAGTCAGTCTGCAAGATGCCAGTCACTAGAGGAATAAAGGAACCTCTATATGTGTCAGTCACAGCTTTCTTCTTGAACATTAACTGGTGCTACAGGGGTTTTCAAAGATGTCTGCTGTTTCTCAGACCCTCAGTGAGGGCTATTTTAGGGCTCTCCCTGGGCATTGCTCCACTTCGGTCTGCCATGACAAACTCATCGATAATTCGAGGAAAGAAATGCTATCCCCTAAGACAGCTCACAGAAGAATCTTAATACAAAGTGACTAGTCACAGGAAGATGCATGCTATCAGCTGCTGCAATAACATCCAGGCTGGAACCCAAGAGAAGTCTCAGCTTTTAGATATAAAATCCACTCTATCATTCCCCTATCTTGAGCAGAAAGGGATAATCCTTCATATAAATGGTGAGAATAACCTCTCTATATCACATTGTGTTCTTAATCACACAAAACAGGTCAACTCAACAGATACTGACCAAGTCTGAAACCCTGTAGCAAGTCTCCTTTTTGGACAAGTACTCTATTTCTTTGTTGTTCTTTGATATAGCAGTATTCATATGTGGTACCTGTCAAGAGGACAAGGAATTTAGGAGCTAGACAAGTGTTCAGTTATTCCTAAAAGCATTTTCTCATTAGTAAAGTTCTGCCTCAGCCATTCATTCTCTTTTTCTCTTTTCTTCCCTGGTTTCAAAATGAGGAGAGTATCCAATTATTAGAACTGTCAGGATCATTTGGTTATATTTGTATGTATCCAATATGCAAACTTAATTCTATTGCTTGGTCTTCATAAGCTAGAGCAACAGTCCCACAAATGTGCCAAGATGTGAGTAACTGAGTGGGTTTCAGATTAAATTTTTAAGGCTTTCTTCTGATTCTGGTTAAAAATAAATTTGAGGAATTCCCTACGCCTGCAGGAAAAGCCAGGAGAATAGTGACCTGACTCTTTCATTGACTTTACAAGTAACCTGATATCCTCTGATGGGAAAACAGAGAGTTGGTGTTTGAGAGGAAAGTTTGATTTTCCTGTGAGATCGTGGGTGGCCTGTTAATAAAGTGAATCTTCTTTGATTTGGGAAAATTGTGAATAAGAATGTTTGCAAATAAAGGATTTTCTTAAAGAAAGGCAAAAAGAGACAGGTCATCTTTCATTGGCTTTAAAAGTCTCCTGATATCCTCAGATGGGAAAAAGAAAAGTGAAGGGAAAACAGAAAAAGAAAAAAAAAGAAGGAGGAGGAGGAGGAGGAGAAAAAGAAAGTAGAGGAGGAGGAAGAAGGAGGAGAGGAGGGGGAGAAGAAAAAGAACAACAAGAAGAATAAGAACAAGAAAAACAAGAATAACAAGAACAAGAAGAACAAGATCAATAAGAAGAACAACAAGAAAGACAAACAAGAAGAACAAAAACAAAAACAAGAAGTCCATATAAATCATTCCACAGAGGGGCTTCAAAAACCACCTAAGGATGAGCTAATCAATTGTTTCTCTAGACACGCTTCTAAAAAAAGCAGCAAACTGATACAAAAAGAGGGCTGGACTTAGCATCAGAGTGATCTGATCCTTACTAGAGAGCATCTAGGTGGCATAATGGAGAGCATGCTGGGCTTGGAATCTGGAAAACTCATCTTCCTAAATTTGGTTTCAGAGACTGAGCAAATCACTCAAACTCTGACTCAGTTTCCTCATCTGTAAAATGGAAATAATAAGAGCACCTACCTCACAGTATTGTTAAGATCGAATAAATTAAAGTGTTTTGCAAACCATAAAGTGCTTATAAATGCTACCTAGTATCATCATTATCGTCAGAGTTGTAGCTGTAAGTAGAATACCTGGAATACCTGGAATCCTGAGAGTTCAATTCAGCTATGTAATTCTGAGAAAGTCACTTAATCTCTCTGAGTTCCAGTTTCTTAATCTTTAAAATGGGAATAATTATATTTGCATTACTTCCCTCACATGGGTGCTTTATAAATCTGAGGGTACTATTAACATGGAGTTATTATTGTTATTATTATTGTTGTTGTAACATGTAGCAATTTCTCTCCCTTTGTAGTCAGGAAATCAGTAAAGCTGTGATCATCCTTAAAGTTACAATTGTTTTTAATTTCACCAACAGCAAGAAGAGGAGGAGAGGGCAGATCAAAGAACCAGGAAACTTTGGTGGTCTTTGAAGAAGAGACTTTTTAAAAATGCACGGTAATATTCTAGACCCCAATTTCTTAAATTGTGCTTTACGTCCCTATGTGGAGTATTGTAACTGAATGTGGGGAGTCATTCAATTATGATTTATTATCAGTATATGATCTATTTGTATGCCTATTTTATATATTTGTATACTCGGGTCACATAAAAATTTCTCAGGTGCAAAGGGGTTATGAGTGAAAAAAGTTTAAGAAGCCCAGTTCTTGACCACAGGTTCTAGAGCTCAGAGATCATCTACTCAGAGAATCATGTCTAGTCTAACCTTTATATCAAAAGGAATCATTCCAACAACATATCCAGCCTCTGCTTGAGGATCTTTAGTAATGGAGAACCTCCATCAATCATTCAACAAGCATTATTAAAGATCTCCTATGTACTTGACTAGACAGCAAAGTAGTACAGTGGTTGGATCCCGAGTCAGGAAGACCTGAGTTCAAATTTGGCCTCAGACATTTACTAGCTTTGGGACCTTGGGCAAGTCACTTAACCCTGTTTGCCTCAGTTTCCTCATCTATAAAATGAATTGAAGAATGAAATGGAAAACTAATCCAGTATCTTTGTCAAGAAAATCATAAATAGAAATCATGAAGGGTGCAACAAGACTGAAAAAAATGACTAAATGACAACAATAAAAAGCACTAGGTTCTCTCCATCATCCTGTATTTGCCTTGTTTTTATTTTTTACTTTTTGTTGTTTTTCCCTATTGGACTGTGAATTCCTGGAAAGTATACCTATCTTTTGCCTTTCTTTCTTTTACCAGCACTTAGCACAAAGCCTAGCAGATAGTAGGTGCTTAATAGATGTTTATTGATTGAGTAGGGATAAGAAAGGCAAAAAAAAACCAAAAACAAAAACAAAAAAAACCCACCCACTTTGCTCATGGTCTATTGAAGGAAGACATTTATCAAGAGAATTACCATTTACAGAAGTGAGTATCAACAGAAGAACAAGGAAGACAGGGAAAGGTTGGGAGAAAGGAGAGAACAACTAAGGCTATTCAACCTCTTTGGGAATAGCTTCAAGGATAGCTGGGGAGTTATTCCAGACATGCTTCCATGTGCCTCTTTTGTAGCTCTCATTGATCCTAATTCCATCTTTTGGAGCCAAGTAAGAAAAGTCTCATTCATTTCCATGATATAGTACTTCAAATCCTTGAAGAAAGCTTATTAAAGGTAAATGCAAAAAATAGAGTCTTCCAGTCCAGGACAATGAATGCTGAAAGGCCAAAAGAGACTCTTTCTATTCATTCTGAAGCCTCACTTTAGTCATTCAAAATTCACTCATTTCAAATACAGTCTGCCCATGGCTCTATCCTCTGATTGACTGGCTTCTCTCAAAGTCTCCAGTCACAGAGAATGTCCAGAGCAGCCAATTATCATCCCACTGCTTCTTCTCTAGATATTCTCTCTGGTACCTCCTATCTCAGCCCTCCCCATTTTTGGCTTTTCACTTCCTTTTTTATCCTTAATTCATTTCCCAAGTCCTTGATGGAGGACAGATACTTTTTCTTTCAGCTTATATTTGTATTCCCAGTGTCTAGAACACCATCAGCACTAAAATAAAAGCTTGTTGACTGATGATAAACCCAATTATTATCCATAGAATCTCAAAAAGAATGGTCAAGGCAGAAATGGGCATGATTGGCTGATTTAAAAAGATGAACAATTGATAGGATCATCCCCAGACAGGCTTAAAAAGGCAGTTTGGGGACAAAATGAAGACAACCAATGGCCATTGATTACAAAAATAAAAGTAACTCAACAGCCCAAGGTAGGCCACAAAATAAAACTATATAAATCAATTCCAAAAAGGTTCAGATCAATTCAGGAATGTTGGGCTGGGATTTGGCCTCTTTATATTCCTGACAATGCTTTCTTTGCACATGGTTGGTGCTTAAAGTCTGTCAAATTGACTTGGATGCTAATAGCCAAGTACTTAGTATAAAACAGGATGAAAAAAAAGTTATTTTGAGGTTTTTATCCAATTAGCAACCATGCTGTTTAATGAACTTGACCATACGCCAAGTGTAATATGCCAAAAGAAGTGTGTGTGTGTGTGTGTGTGTGTGTGTGTGTGTGTGTGTGTGTGAAGGAGACTGGATTTGGAAACAGATTCCTGGATTCAAAGCCAGGATCCATTACTACTTGTGTGGCCTTGGGTAAATGCCCTTCCCAAGCCTCTGTTTTATCTGCAAATTAAAAGTAGCACTATACTATCTATAAGGTCACTTTCATTTTTCAAAGAAGCAGGTTTATACAGTACTTCACACTTGGGACTTCTCTCACAGCCTAAGAGTGCTCAGATGTTGATTTCTCACTTTAGTCAACAGATACAGACACTTTAAAAAGAAAATCCCCTCTTGATTTCCAGAAACATTGGTCCTTCAAGGAATTAAAAAATCAAACCATCCCAAAAAGTATTAACTAGAATGTAGGAGGCCTGAGTTTTATTTCTAGCTCCAAAACTAATTAGTTGTGCAACTTCAGCCATGCCATTAAACCTCTCTGCACCTCAGTTTCCTCATCTGTTAAATGAACCAATAGTATATATATAATAACTATGTAAATAGAAAGAACAAATGATGCAAAATTAACTGTAGTACAATGATCACCAAGCCTGCCTCCAAAGAAAGGAGAAAATATTCCTTCCTCCCTTATTGCAGAGGTGGGGGGGAGTCCTGTGGGAGCATATACTGTTAGATTCAGTCAATGAGTTGGATATTTTACTGAATTACATTCCCCTCCACACACACACACACACACACACACACACACACACACACACACTATTACACACTATTAATTCTTTGTTCCAAGGGATAGTTTGTTAGGTAACAGATAAGAGAAATGTTGGGAAATGGTGACATAAAGATCTCAGGAAAAAAATGTCACCAGGATAATGGTCGCTGCCCTATTTCCTTCCAGGATCATGATGAAGCTCCAGTGAGAACATGAGTGTGAAGGTGCTAATAAGGATAAAGTTCTATTACCAGTATTTTCTCTCTTCTGGAGAGGTTCAGGGTTTTCTGAAAATAGAGAACAATTAACCTTTGGATTCCTGAATTCTTACAGGATTGCGACCTGAGATAAACCTTAAAGATCACCTGGTTGAACTCTCCCATTCTGCAGATGATGAAACTAGACCAAAGAGGTGACATAATTTGTTTATAGTAGCAGTCAGAATTTGAAAGCAAGATTATAGGATTTTGGGCAGCTAAAGAATGCCATAATACACAGAGCTCTGAAACTGGAATCAGGAACTCTCATCTTTCTGAGTTCAAATATAGCCACAGACACTTACTTGCTATGTGACCCTAGGCAGGTCACATAATTCCATTTGCCTCAGTTTCCTCATCTGTAAAATGAGCTGGAGAAGGAAATGGCAAATACCCCAGTATATTTGCCAAGAAAACCCAAAGGGGATCAGAAAGAGTTAAACATGACTAAAAATGCCTGCACAACAACTTTTGATTCTAAACTAGTCTTGTCTTCTCACTTTAACATGCTATCTCATAATACTCCCCCATTCCTCAATTCAAGATAGTATAGTCTTGAAAAAACAAAGAATTAAGGGCTACAAAGAGCTTTAAGAGTTTAAGTGCTGCCCGTTCTCCCCCCCCACCCCCAGCTCACCTCTTGTTCACAGTCTCCAAGTTCACAGTCATTTTCAGATATTTTTTCTCCTCCTGTTCTTCCATGGTAGCTGAAATGACTGCAAGCTCTCCAAAGAGACTCACTAGCCAGGATAGACGAGCAATGCTACTAAATGCAAGAAAGCCAAACCGTTCTTTCTCAAGAGGACCACCTGTGGGAAGACCCAGAGCATTGATGAACAATACAGAATAGAATAAAAAGAACTACAAAGATGTTCCTTTGCCAGGCCTCAGGGGTAAAACCAGAAAGAAATGTTTAGGAAGAAATGGTATTATCAACTCCTTGGTCACATAATTTGCTGGATATTTTAGATTATTCATTCCTCTGTTTTTTGGTTTTCTCATATACAAACAGTTATTTATTAGAATTAACATTTATATACATAGTCCTTGAAAGTTTACAAATCAGTTTATATATGTGATCTCATTTGATTATCAAAACAGCTCTGTGAGGTAGGTACTATTATTATTTCCCTTTTATAGATGAGGAAAACTGAGGTACAAAGAGTTCAACTGTCTTGTCTAGAGTCACACAGATAGTAAAGGGCTGAGAAAGGGTGTGACCTTAGGTTTTCCTGAATTCAAATCCAGCACTCCATCAACTATTCCTCCTAGCTACTTGAAAAGCCAGTCCTCTGGGAAGGGAAGGTCTAGAGGGCAGTCCCTAATGTCACAGGTAGCCTCCGTATGAATTATTTATGGGAGGACATAAAGACATAGGAATTGGACTATTGTTTGTTCTTGAAGAGGATCCATGACAACATGAGTGTGATGTCCTCCTTTGTGTATGAATTGGATATGAGGAAGGCAGAGCTGTGAGCTGCTTGGGACCCACACTGATGTGCTCACTGGTTCACTGACTTCTAAAGCAGCAGTATCAAACTCAAATGGAAATAATAATAATAATAATAATAATGATTAATAAGCATGTAGCACATATTATTTGCCAGATGCTGTGCTAAGTTCTTTAAAATTATCTCATTTGATCTTCACAACAACTCTGGGAGATAGAAGCTAGTATTATTCCCATTTTACAGATTTGGAAACTGGGGCAAGGAACAAGTTCAGGGACCTGCCCAGGACCACACAATTAGTAAGTATCTGAGGTTGAATTTGAACTCAGGTCTTCCTAATTTCAGGTTCCTCTATTCTATCACTGTACAACCTAGCTGCCAATGGAAGGTTGTGGTGGGGTTGGGGTAGGGGAGATAATTAGACTGTACAGACCACATATTGACTTAGAAAACCACATGCTTATCCATTTTTTATTAATACAGCAACATTAAAATCAGACAGGAATTATGTTTTAATCTGGTCCAGACAGTGGTTGCTGAATGTTTGACACCCCTGCAAGACAGCACATTGGTGACAATCATTGCCACCATTACTACCATTTTATTAGGCAATTAGTATATGCTAAGTGCTGAAGATGTAAGGAAAATTAAAAAAAAAAACAGTCCTCATCCCAAGTGGTGTGTGTGTGTGTGTGTGTGTGTGTGTGTATGTGTGTGTAAGAAAAAAAATCAATCCGGGAAGCAAAGATCCTCTGGGTTTTTAGCCAAAACAACAAAAATTGCTTTTTACGTTCACAATGAGTCAATCAGAGCCCAAACAATGACCAAGTGAGGCTTGTCCCGGAACCTATGGTTGGTCAATCACCAAGAGCCAGAGTGACATGAAATTAAGGCATGACCCTTTAAAAAAAAGAAATAGGACTGGTAAACTCCAAGACACCTTGGGATGTTTCAGCAATCAAAATTTACTTTGCTTTGCACAGAGCACCAATGAGAGGCGATCTGAGAGGGAAAGCACTAGCATTAAAGAGACCCAGTGCAGAATGCAAGATTTGAGCAGTCTAGAAGGAAGCCAGAGAAGGTAGGAGATAGAGATGAGAAGGGGAGCATTCCAGGCATGGGGTGGCTGGCCAATGAAAGGGCACTTTAGTGGAATGTGGGAGGAGCCTCAGAACTAACCCATTTATGATCCACTTGCCTTTCCTTAAACTGATTGATTTTGGCAGAGTTAAAACGTGCAGTAGCCAATCTGGGTACAATTGCAGTCCTTGGTTTGTGAGCTTATTTGCTTGTGTTTTTCTTAATGGTTATAAGATTTAAGAAGAAAAAAAAGAAAGAAACAAACCTGTAAAATGAAGAGTTCCTTTCAACAACTTTTTCCCAGCCACTTCATTTTTTAAGAAAGCAAATTCTTCTGTCAGGAGCTCAATGTGTTCCTCATGTAGGATTTTTCCTGTCCAAGAAACAAGGAGGATAAAAGTGAAGGAGCCACCGTGTTCAGCAATTTCTCTGGGACAGAGTAGGTGTAATGGAGGATAGCTTATGAAGGTACAATGATGGATAGAGGCACATAATGTAGTGAAGAAGGAATCAGGAGAAATTAGTATTTGTGGCAGCTGTCCAAAGAGAGGGAAGATTCTGTCGTATGACAGATGGGTAAGCCAGAATGCTCATAGTGACTAGGAAGGATGGGATGCACTGTATTCCTAAAGAAAGGGGGAAATTATACCATACAAGTTTCTATATTGCAAACTAGAAACTTCATACAATCTATGAGTTGTTTCAGGATCAAAGGACTTGAAGGAAGTTCAAACATTCAACCATTTTATTTTATAGAAATGGAAATAGACAGAATGGTTTAATGATCTGACCAAGGTCACACACTAGTAAGTGTCACAAGCAAGTTTCAAAGTCAGGCCTCAGATTTTAGAACAGTGTATTTTCTGCTACACCCCAGAACTAGAGTAGTATTGATTATTTATAATTTTAATAAAATTTAATAAAATTATATATAGTATAAAATTATATAATGAATATAAATTTATGTGAAATATAAAATATATCCATAATGTACCAGTAAAACCAAATTAATGTGCTGGGGGTATTACATGGTGATTTAAGGTTTACAAAGTGCTTTCCTTGAAATACAATTTTCCTTGAAAATCATATGAGAAAGGTAGGAAAATAGTATTATTTCCATTTTAGAGATGAAGAAACTGAGGCTGAGTAAGGCAATAGGACTGACTCATCGTTACATAGCTATTTAGTGCTGGGGCCAGGGCTCAAAACAAAATCTCCTGACTCCTACTCGGGTCCTTTTTTCTAGGAGTTTCCAAGCTTCTGATATTTACCTGCAAAGAACTCAGACACCAGTTTTCAATGTCTGGACATCAGAATATGCTCAGTAGGAGACTTCAAAGTGCCTACTGCACATAGAAGATAGGAATCTTCTCCTAAATCCCAATGCCCTTTTCTTCTCCATAAAAAAGGATCTAAACACTGATCTCTACATATCAATGTTGAATCCCAGGAGCACAGTAGCAATCGGTCCCCTGAGTAAGCTGTCAGCTTCAGTCCTGGGCGAAAAGGCCACAGCTGCATTTCTTACAGGGAGAATAAAAAGAGCATTTTGGAGCCCTATACCTTGTGACCTGCTGTCGCTACTAATTACAGAGCTCAAGACTGACGAGGCTGAGAAAAGCCCTGGCTCATACTGAGCTTGAGGTTCTTAGGTTGCTCAGGACCCTCTGGGGACCTGCTAACACAACCAGCAAAGACTGTGAAAGGTACTCATTCCAATTTGACTTAGTTAATAGGTAAGCATGTGAATTTATATGTTTAAGGCAAATAAGGGTCAAAATCCTGGCTCTCAACACTGTAAACTTACATCTCATTTCTTTGGACCTCAGTTTTCTCATTTGTAAATAAAGGGGATTGGGATAGATGGCCTTTAAGATAAATTCTAAATGTATGTCATACTGTGCTTTCATACATGCACAAATTATTCCCTTCTCTCCAGACCCCAAAGTTAATTTCTGATACAATGTGTGACAAAATCTTATGGAAATAAGTCAGAGGTAAGTTGAAGGTATCATACAATAGCCAGGTATTATTCTTACCAATGTCAGTAGACATTGAGGGACTCAGGCTTTGCCTATCCTCAGCTCCAATCCTGGACTATGAGAAATGAATTCCCAAATATTAATCCTGAAACACAGCAAGATCAACAACTACCAAAGAAAGATTTAGTTCAGATAAAAATGGGATTTTGAGTGGGAAAGACCCTCATCAGTAACTGAATCCAAGTTCTTCATTTTGTAGATGAAGATGATAAGGTACAAAGGAGTAAAGTGCTGCCTGATGTCACTAAGTAATAAGTCTCAAAGAGGGGATTTGAATTCAGATCTTTTAACTCAAAATCCAAAGCTCTAAATACTATGCTAGGATGCTAGCACTCCTGAGTGCCCCAGAACCAAATAAAAGTATAATTTAAATATTTAATAAGATAAATAAATTTACAATGGAACAGAGATAATGCTAATTTGTGATTTTCTAAGTCTGAATGCAACCAGCAGAGATTCTCATGTGGTTAAGTGATCCTTGTTGCTACTTGACTTTGCTGCCACAACGCTAAACAATGCTGGCTCCTTAATTTGCTTGGTATATTCTATGCACTAAGACAGAAAAATGTACTAATACATTTTTTTAAATGTTTTACTGTTTGTACTTTTTATTTTTATTTTCTTTCTTTTTTAATTTTATTTGTAATTTATTGACTAAAACAAGCTTTTTCCATAACATAATACAATAAAAAAGATTACTGCACCAATTATACAAATACATTTTAAAGATTCTCAATGCAAAATTGAAACTAGAAAAGCCTGAGAAAACCTCTATTAGCTTCCAGGAATGTGCTACATATGTACATTGAATAATTTAGCATAATTTTTCTCAGTAGGCAATATGAACATTATAGTCATGAGACTACAAAGGCATTATGCGTTATTTTTTAAAAAAAATATGCTGCATCGGAAATAAGACCTGCATTTTGAATCAAAGACCAGATTCTGGGTCTTGATTCCAGTGTGTACTAAATCTATGACTATGGATGAATCCCTTTAAGCCTCAGTTTCCTCATCTGTAAAATGAGAAAACAATACCTGCAGTACCTACTTTACAAGGTTGTTCCAAGGAACCAAGCAATAAAGCAAAATGCAAAGACATACATAAATATTCATCATCATTATGGAATTAGAATAATTCCAGAATAGTATATTTCTGGTGAACAGTAATAACATCACTGTAAAACCAAAAGAAGATAATAGGCTTCGATGCAAAATTTAGAAATGTATTTCTCCAGACAAAGGAGGATTCAGTATCCAATATATCAAGAATAGCCATCACCTAAATGGTACAAAGGATATGAATAGGCTGTTTTCAGACAAAGAAATCAAAACCACATATACTCAAATGAAAAAATTCTCCAAATCACTAAATTAGTGATGCAAATTAAAACAAATCTGAAGTACTTCACACTTATCAGATTGGCTAACATGACAAAAAGGGGAAATGATCAGTGTTGGAGGGGATATGGAAAAACTGGGACACTAATGAACTGTTGGTGGAGTTGTGAACTCATCCAACCATTCTGGAGAGCAATTCAGAACTCGGACTATAAAATGATACATATCCTTTGATCCAACAATACTACTAATAGGTCTATAAACCCAACGAGTAAATTTTTAAAAAAGGAGTGGAGTAAGGGGACCTACATATATAAAAATATTTATAGCATTTATGTGTGTGTTTTGTTGTTATTTTTTTTTGCAGTGGTCAAGAATTGAAAATTGAAGGGATGTCCATCAAGGACATGAGGAATGGTTGATAACCTGTGGCATATGATTATGATGAAATATTATTATGTAATAGGAAATGACGAGCAGGATGATTACAGAAAACCTAGGAAAACTTAACATGAATTGAGGCAAAGTGAAATGAGCAGAAGCAAGAGAATGTTGTACAGAATTAACAGCAATATTATTCAATGAAGAACTGTGAATGATTTCTCTCTTTTCAGCAATACAATGATCTAAGACAATCCCAAAAGGCTAAGGATGAAACATATTATCTGCTTCCAGAGAAAGAACTGATATTATTTGAATACAGACGGAAGCATGCTATTTCTCACTTTCATTCTTTTTCTTTTGGCGTAGTCTTCTTATATAAAATGACTAATATGGAAAAATTTTACATGATTTCACATATATATGTGAATATATATATATATCCCTTATTTATTGACTGTCTCAGGGAAAAGAGAAAGGGAATAGAACAGAATTTGGTACTCAAAACTTTATTTTTTAAAAATTGTTTTAACATGTAATTGGGGAAAATTTTTTTTAAAAAATAGCAATCACCTTTCTCCTCTGCCATCTTCCAGAGTTCCTGGGCTGCTGCCAGGGACAAAGTCATTGGATATTCCACCAGGACATGTTTGCCAGCACTGAGAAACTGCCTTTGGAGTAAAAGAGACAAACACGGAAATTAAACTTCAAGAAAGTTTCTAAAATTCCAAATACAGGGAGCAATAGATGGCAGGTGCCTTTTGTGAATTTGTGTGTGTGTGTGTGTGTGTGTGTGTGTGTGTAGGAGACTATAGGAAAAAAATAGAAAACAAAAAATGAAAACCATCCCTCAAAGATCTTCTGCTCCCCAACAGTGACAACAGTACTCTGAAGGTTCCATTCTTCTGCCAAATTAATTGAACTCAATTCAGTTCAAGGAGCACTTATGAAAGACCTTTTGGAGAGCCAGAGATTAGTTAAAAAGGGCAAGGAACTAAGCATCAGCTAGGCCTGGTTTGAACTCTGTTTCTTGACACTAGAATATAAACAAAGCATTTAATGTTTCCAAAAAATGTCCTCTCATATATAAAAAGAGGCTAATAATACAGGTATCACTTCCTACCCAGTGTGAGTATCAAATGATATGAAATAGGTAAAGCATTGTATGAGTGTCAGCTGTTAATTATGATAATGATGATCTGTAAATTACTATGCTAGGTGCTAGGGGAGATGCAAAGTTTGGATATGATAGAGTTTCTGTCTTCATATTAGTGCTTACAAAGAGATAAGATGTACACAGATCAAAGGAATACAGAATTTAGAACATGAAAGGACATTACAGATAGTTTAATCTGGGAAACTGAGGCCTACTGGAATTAGGTAACTTATGCTTAGTATAGAGCCTGGCAAATAGTCACTTCTTAGTAAATGTTTATTGATTGATGCACTTACCTAACAAGTGACAGAGATAGGATTTGAACCCAGATGGCACAAGGGATAGAACTCTGGGCTTGGAATAAGGAAGATTCATCTTCATCAGTTCAAATCTGCCCTCTGACACTTATTAACTGTGTAACTGTGGGCAAATCTTTTAACCCTGCTTGCCTCAGTTTCCTCATCTGTCAAAGGAGTTGGAGAAGGAAATGGAAATGGAAAACCCTCTCCAATATCTCTAAGAAGATCCCAAGTGGGGTCACCAAGAATGAGACTGAACAATAACAAAGCCATTACCCCAAAAGCAGAGTTCTTTCAAGTATGGAAAATAGTAATATATGATAAGAGCTTTAGAAAGTACAGAACAAAGGGTTTGCAAGATCTGGGTGATGAAGAAGGAGTAGATTAGGTTGTTTATGTCTTAGAGAATCAGGAATTGAAAAACGTGCCATTTGAATTGGTTTTTAGAGGTTGGGGGAGAATTTCAAAAGCTCAAGAAGGGAAGTCATATCATTTGGGCATCAGTAAGAACTAAGTAGGAAGGCAAGAAAGTGGGAAGCACATTGGACAATTTGGGTGCTACCTACAGGACTTCGAAAACAATAATATGAGATAGGCTGGGAGGTTAGAATGGTGCCAGGTTATAGAGGGCCCTGAATGCCAGGCCATGAACTTTATTAAGGAATTGTGGGAGGTTTTTGACACAGCAGTGACCTAATCACTATTAGTCTCTTCTTCCTCCTCTACCTCATATG
This sequence comes from Sarcophilus harrisii, assembly GCF_902635505.1. Classification (NCBI taxonomy): domain Eukaryota; kingdom Metazoa; phylum Chordata; class Mammalia; order Dasyuromorphia; family Dasyuridae; genus Sarcophilus; species Sarcophilus harrisii. The sequence continues at coordinate 64,067,963 of NC_045426.1, read as the reverse complement.
CTATAGGTAACATGGTTCCTGTTTAAATTTTAATTCACCAGTGAGCAGGGCCAAGAGATCATTATATACTTCAACAACAATACTATATGATGACCAATTCTGATGGACCTGGCCATCCTCAGCAATGAGATGAACCAAATCAGTTCCAATGGAGCAGTAATGAACTGAACCAGCTACACCCAGTGAAAGAATTCTGGGAGATGACTGAAAACCATTACATTGAATTCCCAATCCCTATATTTTTGTCCCATCTGCATTTTGGATTTCCTTCACAGGCTAATTGTACAATATTTCAGAGTCCAATTCTTTTTGTACAGCAAAATAACAGTTTGATCATGTATACTTATTGTGTATCTAATTTATATTTTAATATATTTAACATCTACTGGTCATCCTGCCATCTGGGGGAGGAAGTGGGGGGAAGGAGGGGAAAAATTGGAACAAGAAATAGGTTTGGCAATTGTCAATGCTGTAAAGTTACCCATACATATAACCTGTAAATAAAAGGCTATTTTTAAAAAAAAGAAAGAAAGAAAATTAATCAATAAAACATTTAAATCCAAATAAATAAATAAATTTCAATTCACCTTTGAAGTGAACTGGCATTCAAAGGAATCAATATTCACAGCTCATTAGACACGAGTATCTACCCAATTCTCTAGGCAGCTCCACTAGACAGAAGGCAAGAAAGATACAGGACTGAAGTATGGAGACACAGATAGAAATAGGGACAGAAAACTAACCTGACATACTCCTCGTGGCTAACGTTCTCACTACAGATGTAGGCGACATCAACTTCTGTGCTAGAAAGAGCATCTTGCAGGGAGATTTGCTTCACCTCATTAATGTTACCAAGTTCTCTCCTAGAAAAGCCACAGGGAAAGAAGGAAGTGAGAATTGAAAAGAAATAGGTCATTCAGTCTGAAAAACAAACACCATCCCTTTTCTATCCACCCAGATGTCCAAACCACAATATTCAGAAATAGTAGAATTCTCCTGGCTTCCTCCATCACCCCCTCTCTCATTTCCAGGTTATTCCCCACTGGCTCCATCCCTCTGATGGGAACAAATTCTTCCATGGAAGCAGTTACAGACCATAGTCCTTTGTAGCTTACTCACTGTAACACTATCATATTCATTTACCAAAGTGGAAAGAAGGGTAAACCTAGAGCAGACTACAACTTGGATCTCTTGCTCAGAGCTTTTTGGTTACTGGTAGGAGATGTTTTGTTCATCAAAAAAAAAAAAAAAGTGATACTACCTACCTATGAACATATACACACAAGTGTGTGTATTGTGCCCAATGGTGCAAAAAGTTATTTGGATTCAATCAACAAGCTTTTATTAGATGACTACTAAGTGCCAACTACTGTGTTAAGTGCTTTGGATACAAAGACAAAACCTAAACATTTAAAAAGTTTACATTCTATTGGGGGTAGGAAAGATACAATGTATTCCTATAAATTCTTAAATAATATATACAAAGTAAATGCAAAGATTTGTAGACAGGAACATTTGTAATGACTTTTGAGGTAAAGTTGGGCTTTCTAAAAAGTGAAGAGAAAGGGTTTTCAGGCATTGGGGTTGCTAGTGCAGGGGTATGATGATGAGAGATGGAGGAATAAAAAAGAAAGTCATTTTGGGTAGAGCACAGAGGATGGGGATTCCGCTCAGGTCTCCTGAGCCAAATAGGAAGAAGAGGACTGAATGTCATCCTCTAGAAGTGAATGAATGATTAAAGTGTTTATTAATCACTTTAATCATTAATTAATGATTAATTAATTAATCATTAATCACAAGGTGATTAATAAACACCTAATATTTGTAAACCACTGTTCTAAGCACTAGGGTACAAATAGAAAACTGGACAACCCTGATAACATTCTAAGGGGAGCTACAATACATATGGTATGTTTCAGCCAAAAGTCAGATGGAAAGGTCTCATGGTCCCTAGGATACAGAAGCAAAGCATTCTTGTTCAGTTGTTTTTTTCAGTCATGTCTAAGACTTCATTTGGGGTTTACTTGACAAAGTACTAGGGGGTTTGCCATTTCCTTCTCCAGCTCATTTTACAGATGAGGAAATTGAGGCAAATTCAATTATTACATGTGTACATATCTGTAACACATTTGTGTAGCATTTTTATATTGAATGACTCTATTATATATGTAAATATAATGTTTGTATAGACATTTATAATATGTACCATTATCTATATGTGCATGTTTATAAGATACCTGTTCATATTATATATATATATATATATATATCGTTATTACATATGAACATATTTATAACACACTTGTATGGCACTTTTATATTGTATGGCATTGTTACCTATGTACATATTTATAACACACTTGTATGGCACTTTCATATTGTAAGACATTATTACCTATGTACAAATTAAGTGACTAGTCTAGGATCACACAGCTAGGAAGTATCAGAGGCTGGATCTAAACTCAAGAAAATGAGTCTTCGTGATTCCAAGCCTGGAACTCTGTGCACTTTAGCACCACCTAGCTGCCCCCAAAGCAGATGGTATTGTTCTTATTTAATAATATCATTTCCATTAATAGTATCATATTAATTTCTGATGTTGAATCATTTGAAGGGGCTCTGGTGGATCTTCTTCACAGGGACTGTTTCCCAGGTTAATGGCTGTGGATTCTGGGCTGGAAGCATGATTATGTCAAAGGCTCTTGGGTCAGGGTCCTGGCCTGCCTCCAGCAGGACATGAGGGGAGGTGGTGGTCAAGGTGGTAGTGAATGGACTTGCCTGGCACCTGCTGTCTCCTGTCTCTCTCCCAGGTACTTTTCCTCCTGGCCCTTGTGTGTGGCAATTGGTTACCAGTTGGTGAGAATGACTGACCCCTGGCTTGCTTCTCCAATAATTGCCAAGAGGGATGGCCTAGAGGCAGGACTGGTGGTCTGGGGGATTCTGACATCCTCAGGGCTTTTGTACTGTTATTATCAGTGGTTGCCATTGGTGATGAGGAAGATTGGCCCTTTCTCCACAAAGATTTCACTCTACAATGATGGTTGCTGGGGCTGGAATAGAAGTAGGTTTAGTAATTTGGAGGTCCCCAAGCTCTGGGCTTCAGGGTCATGGTTTGTCTTTACTGACTAGGGAGATCTGCCTGGTACATGCTGCCTCCTGTCTCTCTGTCTCTCTGTGTCCTGGCAAACTCATTTCCTACATGCAGACAAAACTCAGAAAGGCAGGAGAGGCACCATAGAAAGAGTACAGCATTTGCAATCAAAAAGCCAAAAGACTTACCCTAACCCTCACTAGCTGAGTGACTATGGGCCAGTCAATTAACATGTCTCAGCCACAGTTTCTTCAGGAGCAAAGTAGGGCTTATAACACCTTCACCACCAATTTCATAGGGTTGCCATAATAAAGGCTTTCAAAATCTAAATGTATAATAAATATGTACTTAGGTAATAATGCCAGACAATATAAAAATGCTATACAAGTATCTTATAAATATATACATAGATAACAATGTCATACAATATAAAATGCCATACAAGTGTGTTATAAATATGTAATAGGTAATAATGCCATACAATATAAAAGTGCCAAATTATAAATATGTTCATGTGTAATAATGATATATAATATGAAAGTGCCAAACAGATGTGTTATAAACATGCACATATAGATAATGCGACATATTATAAATGTGCTATACAAACATTATATTTACATATATAACAGTCATTCAATATAAAAGTGCTATGCAAATGTGTTACAGATAGATATGTATGTAATAACGCCATACAATATAAAAGTGGCATACACGTGTTATAAATATGTTCATGTGTAATAATGGTATATAATATGAAAGTGTCAAATATGTGTTGTAAATATGTACATATAAAATAATGTTACATATTATAAATGTGCTATACAAAATGAGTTATTAAAACATATGTATGTAATAATACCATACAATACAAAAGTGCCAAACAAGTATAAGTATGTATGTAATAATGCCATACAATATAATGTGTCATGCACGTGTGTTAGAAATATGTTGTGTAATAATATACAAGTGCCAAACATGTGTTGTAAATATGTACATATAGAATAATGTTACATAATATAAATGTGCTATACAAATATAAATATTTACATATATAATAGAGCCATTCAATATAAAAGTGCTATAGAAATGTGTTATAAATATGTATTTATATATTTATATTCATTATATATTTAATACATATTTAAATATACATAATTTACCATTCACACATACATAATAATACCATTCAATATAAAAGTGATATATTAGGTATGTTATTAATATGTACATATGTAATAGTGTCATTTAATATAAAAGTGCTATACAAAAGTATTATAAATATGTAATAATGCCATATAATATAAAAGTGCCATATAAATGTGTACATATATAATAATGGCATACGATATAAAATGCTATACAAGTGTATTATAAATATGTACATATGTAATAATGCCATACAACATAAAAGTGCTATACTGATGTGTTATGAATTGCTTTACATGGACATATGTGTGGATACAGAAACAAAACTTTTAATAGAAGTTTGAGAACATCAAAGCAACAACAATATAGATATAGGGAAATAAACAGAATATAAAGAAATCTTTCTTTTGAATTACTTATCAAGCAATCAAACAATAACTATTTAATGCTTACTGTGTATAGGATCTGGGATAAAACTTGGACGTCACTAACCTGGATACAAATCCAATCAGTTTCAGGGGGCTGGGAGGAAGCTGGGGACTCTGCAAATCCCTTATCCGCACAGATCCAGCCCTGCCAACGCCGACCACCACAACACCAAACATTCTTTCTGGCTGCAAAAGAACATATAGAATTTGAAAAGAGGACACACGTATTCAAGGAGAAGTTGCAAATAAACAAACAAAGAGGCAAAAGATTATAAATGTAGAGCTAAAAAGAGCCTTAAGAGTCCATCCGGTCCAATCCTGTTATTTTTTTTTTCTGATTATGAGGAAATTAAGTCTCAGAGGAGCAGTGACATTTCACAAAGGTAGGACTTGAACACAGGACCTCTGATTCTTGAGTCAAAACTCTTTCCATTGTATGAAGCCATTTTTTGGAGCTACCTAGGTCTCTGTGACTGGCAGACATCCAGGAAGAAGAACCAAATGCAAAATTATTATTGTCATCTCTCCCTTGGAACCTCCGATATGAAAAAAGATTCTTCTGAAGTCACAGTGCAAGCACTAAAAATGAGTTCCTCCTTTTCCTATCTCTGCATCCCCCAGGAAAAAAAAAAGACATCCCACAGTTCTATGAGGCAACAACCCAGGTCACCCTTCAATAGAAGAATCTCCCAATTAACCTTTGGATAATTCCTTGAAACCATCAAAAGCACCAAAGAATTTTACTTCTTGAGATTATGATCCTAGAATCATGGGCCTGACTCTTTCATCCTCTCCAATACCCTTCTTTTGATATGTCACCCAATCCTAAATTGCCCTGGCAACTACTTAGAGTAAAATCTACTCTTCCTAGTTTGCAGAGTTTCAGAATTCAAGATAACAAATAAGATGATAATGATGGTGATGGTGGTGGTGGTGGTCCTGGTTTTGGTGGTGATAGCAGACAATTATAGCACACTTTAGGGCTTTTACTTCATCTGAATCATCTCATAAAGTTCCCTTAGGCTCTCTCATTCTGTCTTCTGTATTCAGCTAATCAAGGCTACAGCTTGGCCAGGGCTTAATACTTTATTCTGATCTTGTCAATTAGAATTTGCTTCATCCCCACCTAGATGGCCTAAATCTCTTGATTCTGTTTCTTATGACTATAAGATCACACTCATAGAGTTGGGAGGGGGAAGGTGGTCTCAGAAGCCACCATTTCAACTTCATGTTAAAGATAAGGAAACTGAGATTCAACAAGGTTAAATGACTTGCCTAATGAAACCTAGATAATTAAGAGGCAGGGCCCAGGTTTTCTTACTTCAAACCTAAGTGCTTACCACATCCATGATTGTCATGGATTTTATGACAGACTGAATACTAGAGAAGAGAATTCACCTTTAAGACCTGCTTTTGTCACTGACATATGTTGTTCCTGTACATATGTTGTCAGTGAGCAGTAATAGATGCCTTGGTCTCACTGGCTTGGTCTTAACCATTAATTTTCTCTTAATGAGAGCCTTTCTCCATCCCAGCAAATGAGTGAAAAGCTGTTAATACATTTAGAAACTATTATCTTTCTATTGAAGATGAAGGTTTAACTGTGTCTAGTCTCATAAGAGAAACCATTTAGTCTCTCCCCTCTGGTGGAATAAAACTGTGTGCCCTAATGAATTGATCAATCAATCATTAAGCCTTTATCAAGTGGTAATTATGCATTGGTACTTTGCTAAGCTCAGAGGATATGAAGAAAAATAAAGACCATCTTTATTCTTGAGAAGCATACATCCTAATAGGCTTTTATGTTAGATCTATATAGGCTATAATCAAAGAAGGTGCAAGTTAACTTTGGAGAGGAAGGCATCAGGAGCTGGAGGCAATAGGAAAGAATTCCTGAAGAAGACAGAACTTCAGCTGAATGGACAGAAGCTGGAGGTTCTTAAAGGCAGATGTGAAGGAGAACATTTTGGGTATGACAACGACATGGAAAAAAAAAAGGTGGACTGCCATGTATGAGATTGAACTATAGAGAGGAAAACAAAGAAAATTTTAGCAAACCCTTGTACAGAAAAGTAGATCTCCATGGATTTATAGGGGCAATTCCAGATAAAAGGACAATGAACCTTGGGGTAAACGTTGGAGGCAGGGAGAGAAAATAGTCTGACTTCCCAATTCCCTGAAATAAATAAAAGTATGTGTTCATGCAAAGTGAATAAAAGTATATTTTCAGTACTATCCTCCCTTTTTCCACCCCCCAAAAAAAACTTTTAAAAATTTCTAATAATTAAGAGCTAGAAATCACAAAAACTGTGCTAGACTTGATGTTATATCCACAGATGTTCTGGGGTACATTTCCATGTACAGGAACAACAATAACAATAGCAGCTAGTTATTTGCAGGGGTCCTTAAACTATGGCCCACGGGTCAGATGCAGCAGCTGAGGACGTTTATCCCCCTCACCCAGGGCTATGAAGTTTCTTTATTTAAAGGGCAACAAAACAAAATTTTTGGTTTTACTATAGTCCGACCCTCCAACAAACTGAGGGATAGTGAACTGGCCCCCTATTTAAAAAGTTTGAGGACCCTTGAGTTATTGACTATCAAGTTGCTTAGAGAGCTTGATGGGAACTTTACTTCTGTCGCTTGTTAGCTGTGTGATATTCAAGATTTTCCAAGAGCTTTGCAGGTATCTCATTTTATCCTCATGACTGTCTTGGAAGAGAGGCATTATTATTCTCCCCAATTCAGATGACGCAACTGAGGCAGACACTGAGTGACTTGCTCAGGGTCACCCAACTAATAAATGACTGACTCCACATTTGAACTCAGATCTTCCCGACTTAGGCCCAGCATTCCCATCCACTGGTCCATGTAGCTACATAATCATATTTTGATGACTCCATGATTTCTTTAATGGGGCCATTCTCTCCAAATTACATTTTTGTTTTTGTTTGACTGATTCTTGAGTCTTATTGAGTCATTCACTTTCATTTGTTCAATTCTAATTTTTAGTGTATTATTTTTTTCAGTTACCTTTTTTTTTAAGCTCCTTTTGTATTTGGCCAATTGAATTGTTTTGTTCATTGCATTTTTTTTCCCATTTCACACATTTTTTTTCTGTGAATTGGTATCTTTTTAATATCTATTTTGTAAGGAATTATGTGCTTTTTCCATTTCATCAAATCTGTTTTGTAGGGAATTACATGCTTTTCCCATCCCTTCTTGCAAAAATCTCATTTCCTTTCCCCATTTTTCTTCTAACTCTCTTTTAAGATCCTTTACACAATCTTCTAAGAAATCCTCGGTGAAATAGGGACTAGCTCATATCTCCTTTAGGAACCTCAGGATTTGAGAGCCATTCTCTCTCTCCATAAAAGCTGTCTATGGTGAGTGTTGTTTTTGGTTTTTTGCTAGTTTTTTTGGTTTTTTGTTTTTTTAAGGCTTGAGGTCTTCTCAATGCAAAAGAGCAACAGCTACTTTAGTTTGTCCTGGGGCAGTTCTCCTGATTGACTTCTGGTGCTGGGTAATCACAATTAGCTCACCTTCTTTGGGTGCATAGTGGTTTACAATTTGCCTTTTGTAGCAAATCCGCCAAACCACCTGCTTGCAACCAGGACAGAGTAGCCTAAGAGGCTCACAGAAGATTCCCAGGTGAATGGAAGCAGCAGTTCTCTAGCTCCCCAACCCAGCTCTTTGACCCTGGCTCCCTCTGCTGTGGTCTGGGCTCAGAGACTCCAAAATCAGTTTAGAGGCTTAATCTACTGTTGGTTTGAGAGAAGGTCAGAGGAGGTCACAGAAAATCTGTCTGCTCTTCACCATCTCAATTCCCCCCCATTCTCTTCAAATCACAACTCATCCATGTCTTCTCAAACTGGGAGACTCTTGTCCATGCCTTCCATAAAGGAGACATATTCCATATACCTAAAAAGACATTGCATTATTCTATACACAGCTGTACAATCAAGATTCTGAATACTTTGAGTTCTCCTTTTCTAAGCTATCCAATGTTCTGCCTTGAGTAGAGCAGATATGACTAAATATCATTTTCTATTCATGTAAGGGTTTCTTTATTACAAAGCATTAATCTATTTCATTTGATTGTCAAAACTGTCCTGAAAGGAAGATCAGACCAATAGTTTCCCACAACCCATTTTAACAAAGGAGAAAACTAACACTTAAATTAAGTAATTTGTCACCATGATCACAAAACTCACAAAAGCCAAAAAAACAAAACAAAACAAAAACAACAACAAAAAAAAACCAACCAAACAACAACAACAACAACAAAAGCCCTGGAATCTCTTGATGGTTCCCTGACCATTTGAGGACATTGATTTTTATGAAAAAAATATCTTACCAAAAAGGTATCTTGACCTCTAAATGTTTAGCATGTTCTTCTGAATGATTCCTTAGACACAAAATATAGTGATTTTTCATTTGAGAAATATGTGTGACATTTATTACCTACATCAAATTGCTTGCCATTTCGGGGAGGAGGAAGCAGAGGAAGGGAGGGAAAGAACCTGAAACTCAAAATTTTTTGAAATGCATATTAATATTGTTTTACATCTAGTTGAAAAAAAATAAAATATTCAAAAAATAAACTTGGAACAAGGAGAACAATTTATACAATTACATAATGACAATTTTGAAAAACTCAAAATCTCTGATCAATGCAAAGACCAACCAATATTTCAGAGAACTCCTGATGAAACATACTGCCCACATCTTGATAGAGAAGTGATGGACTTAGGGGAAATTCATATTTTTTAGGTGTGGCTGATGCAGAAATTTTGTTTTTCTCAAATTGGTATATTTTTTATAAGAGTTTTCTTAGTGTTGGCATTTTTCTCCCTCAAATGGGAAGGGGGAGCCAGGAAAAAGATCCAAAAAAGTAATTTTGGTTCATTCAAATATTGAATTTATTTTTAAATATATTAATTTGGAACTCAATTTTTCCTTTTTCTTTTTAAAAAAGTTAGAACTCTAGCTCCACCCACCTGTGACATGACTTATGCCAAAAGAAACCATCTCATCTCTTTATCCTTCTTCCTTTTCCTGGAGGCTTTTCCCTTCCAAATCAGAGATTTTAAAGCTAAAAGACCCTTTAGATTTTCACATGAGACAACTGAGGCACAGAGAGTTTAAGTAGCATGCTCAAAGTTGCAGAGGTAGCAAGCCTCGGAGGTGAGGTTTGACCTGTGACTCTAGGGTGTGCTTTCTTTCTGCAACACATAACCTCTAAAATCAATTATACCCTTTCCTTTTTGACACATCGGGATTTCAAAATAGCCATTTGAGTTCAAATGTTACTATTTTAGTTTTTTTTTTCCCCAAAGGAAAAAGAGCTGGATTTAAAAAACAACAACAAACCTGTCCATTGTTTTTATTTTCAAAACATTGGCGGCTCTTGACTGGTAAGCCAGTCAATGCAAAAGTTGGAGTAAGTGTGCCCTCTGCTGGTTATTCTAACCATTTGCATTTCATATACTCTGAGAGTAAAAAGTGAATTTCTTTGTTTCAGGATGGATATGGTAATCCAGTCTATGACAGTAGACATGGTCAGAGAAATGGACAAATCTCATGTGCATTCTACAAGCCATGTATCTTAACTGTATTCCTTCTTTTTTCCTCTTCCATTCAAATCAACTTTTCTTTCTCTTGTACTAAATGCTTATTTTTCTCACTCCTCTGCTCCAGAGAATAACTAATTAGGTATAAAGTTTTCATTCACTTCAGAAATATCATTAAGAACTGGAAATCCTTTGGCATGCTTATTTTGTATTTTGAAACTGAGTCTGTGCTCTGAATCAGTGACTGTGGGGTCTTAAGCAAGTCATTTCTTAAATTTCTCTAGGTCTCATTCTAAATGCCTTTCTATTTAGCATAATTGTGAAATTCTTTTGTAAATCATGAAGCCTTCCATGAATACAGTAACACAAATGGACTGTTGTTATTAGTCTACTAAACTGAGTGCCTCTGGTTTTAAAAAGTTGAATGGCTACATGACAAAGTCCCTTAAACTTAAGCTTCAGTTTCCTCAGATGAACATGAGGAGATAAGACTCCCTGGCTTCTGTTGTCCAGCTCTAAATCTATTTTAAGAAATGGTCAGAAGACATTTGGAAAATGAAATTGTGATGAATCACCAAAAACCAGGATGATTTAAGAACAGACTAATGATACCTCTTTTTTTCCCCTCTTTTTTTGATAGTCACCAGACATATCAGGGGATATGCTTTGGCAAAGCACTTGACAACTTATTTCATATAATCTCATTAAAAAAGATAAAGAAATGTCAGATCGTTAACAGCAAAATTCTGTGCATTTGGAAATAGTTGAATAGCCTGACCCAAAGAGCTTGTGTTTTTGCTGTAAACAAGCATCAATGACACATTGAAATACACAGATAATATAAAGCTTCGAGGGCTTACTAACATATCAGATGAGAGAGTTTGTCTTCAAAAAGAACTGGATAAATCAGCCAAACTGTTCTGATGAAACTGAAAAGAGAAATGTGTACAGTCTTATTCTTGCATTCCAAAAATTATCCTCACTGAGAGAAGATGGGGAAGAAGAATGAAATAATGATTCATCTAAAAAAGATCCTGGTGATATGAGACCATCTAGTAATAGTTAAAGACAAAGAGTCTAAGTCCGGAAAGTTGAGGACTTTGTCTAATTTGAAATCCAGGTCTCTGAATCCAAATCCATCATTCATTTCCCTGCCCCAAGTCATCTTCAATTATTTTATGAGCTGTAACATGGCAGAGAGGCTAGACCTGTTCTGCTTGTTCCCTGAGGGCAGAATTAGGAATGAGCAGTGGAAAGTAGAAAGAGGTCAATTTTAGTCTGGAATAAACAAAAACTTTCCAATATTTAGATCTGTCAAAAAAAATCAAAGGGGCTGCTTTCCTGATCAGAATGTGAAAATTTCCAATAAATGCTGACTTCTTGTCCAGGATATTGTAGAGGGGATTCTGGGTTAGAAAGAAGTTATAATAGATGCCATTAGGGGTCCCATCCAACTTGGGTATTCTGTGATTCTGTGATCTGACTGCCCACTGCCTTTTCCTAGCACTTCTTACCCTATTCCCTCAATCCTTTCATGCCTGCCATGAACTGGCAGAGTCTTGTCCTCCCCTTCAGTATCCAAGGCTTCCAAATTATTGACATAGATTAAACTGGAAAATGGCCTCTAACTCCTGTCTCCATTTTATTCCCCCAACATTTCCTCCTTAAGCACTTGAAAATTGCTTCTATCTCATCACTTTTTCAGTCTCTCCAGTGTCAGTCATGGCCTCCTTATCATAAATATAAATCCTTTTTACTACATTTTTTTAGCCTTCTTAGGACAAAATATCAGAGCTTCTTTTAGCTGGCCACAAAGTGCTATGTATATTGGGTTTCAATAAAACTCAGTTCTTGGTCTCCTACATATATAATGGAGTATACATTATAGTTACATAGACATGAGGTATATAAACACATGTAGATAAATCCATATCTATACAGATATCTATATTTATACATACATAGCTATGTATAAACATACATATGTGTGTCTGTGTAGATATGCATGTATGTGTCAGTGTATGTGGAGAGAACCAAGAACTGAGTCTTACTGAATCCCGATATTAATAATATTTTAGGCATATTTTTCTATATAATTAAGGGTATAACTATGCATATACACACATACATATATAGACATACAAACACACACACACATATAAATCCTCCCTCTCAGAAAGCTCATTCATTCTCTTATTATCAACTATCCACTCTTTGATGGCAATGATGTCCAAAACTCCATGTCCAGTTCTGTTTCCACAGCAGAGTTCTATCCCTCCACCTCTGGCTTCCAGATACATCCACTTAGGTGTTACTATCTCTTGAAATTCCACAGATCAAAGAACGAATCATTTTCCTTGCTCTAAATCTTGGTGTTTCCTTTAATCTATTTATTATTTTTTAAGTCAAATGACTGTTTCCTTCCAAAGATTGCTTGTAGTCCATCTCTTCAAATTACCTCCTTTTATACCAGTCCAGGCTCACTTGACTTCCTATTTGGATTTCTTTAACACCATCCTAACTGGCCTTCATGATATCTAACTTTTATTATTTTACTTTTTCTTTTCAGAAAAATTTTAAACCGATGCCTATACATGTGTGAAGACACACATATATAGTAAAAGGTAGGAAGTATATGGTGCTATCAAGTACTATTTTACTAGTAGGCTCAAGATGAGTCTTTTAAAGTGTTTTCTAGTCCTCTCTCCCCCACATCCCTAATCAGAGTACTCAGCACCAGAATGAATAAGCTTGTTGATTTGACCTGATAAACCTTAATCTCATAGGATTCCCATTTCCAAAGACCAAGCCATGAGCCAAATAAAGTTGTTTCCCAGAGTGTTAAGACTTTCCATACAAAAATGAGATGTACAATTATGTTGCTGAATAATAATAATAAAACAAAGAGAAAGGTGAAAAAAAGATTAGTCTTTTTATTGGTCTGAATTCTGATCTCTATTAGCATTATTTTTGTTTTCATTATTATAGCCATCATCATATAAACCAATAATGTCAAACTCAAATAGAAATAGGAAAGTGTATTTAAGGATTGTTGAATGCTGCTTGACTTAGAAGATCACTTAATAACATTATCTATGTTATATTGTTTTTTTTTTGGTTTTTGTTTTTTTGCTTTATTTTCTTAACTATTTTCCCATTATATTTGAGGGGATGGTGAGGGTCAAGGGCAGTTGTTTTTGAGGCCTCTGGTGTAAACTGTTCTTTTGGATTGGCCTGCTTCACTTTGAATGAAGTGACTGCCCTTTCTTTAGCAATGACAAAGAGTTGCCCCTAATCCAGAGGGAAATCCAGATAAACAGGACAGCTTTGAAAATCACATGTTAAATTTACTATATTTACTAAATTTACTAGATTACTCCAAAGGAAAAGCAGGCTATACATAATGGACTTGTAGTTTCAGGTACAACCCTCATTTTTCTGTTCAACTTTGTATATGGATTTGTTAATTTGATTTGTTAAGTTCAAAATCTGTTTAAATTAAAGAGAAAGGTGCTTTTTCTCACAATGCTCCTGAGAAATCATAGCAAATCTTTGCAAACCCACCTCAAAGATGAGCAAACTGAGGCACAATTTAATTGATTTTTTTTCCCCAAGGTTTCAAATTAACTAGTAGCAGAACTAGATTTTAAGTCCATTTGGGCTTAGATTCCAACTTCAGTAATCTTTACCATACCACAGACGTTTGTTTAAAACATGGGAGAAAGGCCAGTAAGACTAATATGACTGTAAACACTGGGAATGTTTGATTTATAGTGGAATGCCAAAGAAATATTCTTAAATGAATGCTCAGAAAGAAAGTGGAGATAAGCCAACTTTTCACTGAAGTCCCAAATCCAGGTTCAGGGGGAGAGAAGAATACAGAAATCTGTTGATTGGGGTGCTTAGCACACAGATTCTTCCTTCTTTCTGTGACAAAGAATTCCCCCTTCTCCAAAATGGAATTCATCAAGGAGCAAAACTGGACAGGGGCCAGTGATCACCTAAATTCTATTTTCTAAACTTCCTGACAGCGAGGACAAATACTTCTTTGTTTTTTTTTTCCCACAGTGCTTACCTAGCATTTTACATAAAGTAAATAAACTATGAACATAAATGGATATTTAAAGAACATCCTGCCCATCCAGCTTGGCTTGATAATCAATTGGTAATCAATTCCACTTCCTATATTATCAGATCACATCTTTTCTTTCCTTTTTTTTTTTTTAAACCATCATTTTTATTAGTATCATATAAACATTTATAATATACAAAGTATTTTCCCCAAATAATCTCATGAGGCTGGCAATGCAAACATGTTCCTCTCTTTTCTACTGGCTGGTTCTTTTGCGGGAATTTTGTTTGGTTGTTTAGCAATGAAATAAAAATCATAATGTTCACCACAAGGAGGCGTTTTAGAAGTGTTCTGAATCCCACCGATTTCAGGTAAGGAAGAATTGTATATATAAGAACATTTAAAAACGAGATCTTATAGTAAATATTGCAAAGAGAAGTAACAGGAAATTCAATTTAAAAAATTAAAAAGCCAATTAAAAAATTAAAAGCCAATTAAGTAGACCAGAATCAATGCGATTCTTAGCACCATGTCAGGTCTCATTCAATCATTCAATGAAGTGACTGCCCTTTCTATAGCAATGACAAGGAACTATCCTCAGTCCAGAGGGAAATGCAGGTAAATAGGACAGCTTTGAAAGTCACATGTTGAATTTATTGTATATTCCAAAGGAAAAATAAGTTTCAGATAACAGACTTGTGGTTTCAGGTACAACCCTCATTTTTCTGTTCAACTTTTATATGGATTTTTTCTCACTCATTCAGACAACTTACAGAGAAGGGACTCTAAAGATTATTTAATCCAATGCCCTTTATTTTACAGATGAGTAAACTAGAAGAGAAAGGAAAAGTGACTTATCCAATGTCACACAACTAATAAAGGAAAAATCCAAGATTTGACTCTTAGTACTCTAACTTCCAATTCACAGTCCTTTTCTACTACTCTACCTTAAACATTTTCATTTATTCTTTCAGCCAACAGCTATTTACTGAATAGCTTCTATATGCAAAATATTATGTTAAGTACTATGGGGTAGAAAAATATGAGTAAGATATAGATAAACCTTTTCAGTGTAGTATATAGATAGCACAGTAATCACAGGGATATCATTAATAGTATGTAATAATTTTAGTAGTGATAATTATAATAATAATTCCTAGCTATATAGAGCCAAAGACATTCCCTATTCTGACTCCCTTAATTTTACAAAGAAAGAAAAAAATTATGACTCAGACAAGGTGAGCGATTTGCTTAAAATATCATAGCTAAGTAGTGGAAGGTGTTCTTCCTTGGGTTGTCCTGACCTAACTCAGTGTTCTTTTCACTATACTATGTCATGCATAAAACTAATAGAACACAAAACATGAAAGTACAAATAAGAGAAGAACAAAGGAACACTAACAGGGTTCTCAGAGAAATTATTTCTGTTTGGGGAGTGAAGGGAGGATGTCACATTTGGGCTACACATAATATAGTAGTATGGAAACAACACTAGATTTGGTGTTAAGACATGTGGATTCAAATCATATGCCATGTCTTAAGTCTCCAATAGTATAAATATATTAATTGACTCCTCTAATAAGGGCTACCTTCTAAATATACATGTTGTTCCCTCTTTAACTCATTCTTGATGAGAGTAAGATTCCAGAACTACCTGTTCTCCCTTCTCCTAACTTCTTTTGCATCAATATTTCCTTTAATGCCTCATTTGCATGAGATAATTACTCTTATTCATCTCTCTCTACAGTTTTATTTTTTTAGAATCACCTCATCATATTCAGTTCAGCTGATACTTTTCTTTCAAAATACTAAAATAGGAGCAGCTAAATGACACAGTAGATAGGGCACTGGTCCTGGAGTTAAGAGGACCTGAGTTCAAATCCAGCCTCATAAAGTTAACACTAGCTATGTGACCATGGGCAAGTCACTTAACCCTAATTGCCTCACAAAAAAGACATTAGAAGGGTCTAGAATAAAAATTTTTCTAAGTTCAAAAATAAGAGGGCAAGGAGATTGAGTAGAAGAGAAGAAGGATTGTTGGAGGATTAGTAGGTTAAGGAACAAGAGGGCAAGGTAGGGAGTAGAAGTAAAGCAAAGGAGTGAGGAGAAATAGGGTAAATAGGGTGAGAAGGATAGAGAGGAAGAATAGGAAGGAGAAAAATACACAATAAGTAATTATAGATTATTAATTAATAAAGTAATTAATTAAGTAATTATAGATTAGAATGTGAAGGAGATGAATTTACCCATTAAACAAATAAATAGCAGATTAAAATTTTTAATTCAATAATATGTTGCTTTCATTACAAAAATGAGAACAGAACAGTTCTCCAGTTTTAAAAGTTCTATTTCTCCTGAATATTATAAGTCAAATTTTCCCCTAAGCTTGTCCCAAAAACTTGAAAGTCTTTGAGTTCATTAAATATCCTTTTTTTCCAGGACGATATTTAATTTTGTTTAGCAAGGGTAAGTTATCCTTGGTTCTAACTCTAGTTCTTTTGCTCTACAGAATACAGTTTTGTAAGACCTATGGTCCTTCAAAGTAGCAGCTGCTAGGTCTTGTATAATCTTTATTTTAGCTACATGATATTTAAAATGTTTTCTTCTTGTTGTTTCTATTCTCCTTAATCTAGAAGTTTTGAAACTTAGGAATGATATTCCTGTAAGTATTCCTCCTGCGATCTCTTTCAGATGGTGATCAGTAGATCTTTTTCTAGTTCTATTTTGCCTTCTTGTTGCAGAACTTGCAGGAAATTATGTTTGATAATTTCTTGTCATATATCAAAGTTGGTTTTTGTTAGTCATAATTTTCAGGTAGTCCAATGATTTTTATATCATTTCTTCTAGATCTGTTCTCCAGATCAGTCATTTTCCTAATAAGATATTTTATTTCTTCTTCTATTTGTTCACTCTTGATTTTGTTTTATAATTTCTTAGTGTCTTAGAACATTGTTAGCTTCTTCTTACCCAATTTTGCTTTGCAAGGAATTATTTTCTTCCTTCAATTTTTGATTCTCTATTTCCAGGTGGCTGACTTTCCTTTCATAATTTTCTTGATTTTCTTGGATTGCTCTTATTTTTTTCCCTGACCCTACTGATTTTAAGGCCCTTCCAAAATGCAGATTTTCATGAATATGTTTCCATATTTCCATACTGAACAATAAGGACAAGGTGGGCAAGGATAAGGACAAGGTGGCAAAACTTAGGAAACAAAGTGTCAAAAGCTTTTACAAAGCTGATTCCTCTATCTATTTTCTTTGTTGGAGATGGGTGGGGATTGGAGGAACTAAAAAGTCTTTCATTTCTCAGATGGAGCCAAGCTTTAAATGAAAATAACTGTAATGAAGTAATAAGGTATAAGTAACTGAGCTCAAGTCCAGAAGAGGGGTGGAAAATGGGATGGAAAAGCACATACATATCTGAAGCTGGTGAGTGAATGGTGCAAGTCAGAAAGAGCTTGAAAAAGAAATTGGTAGGAGTTGCAAAACATACTTCATACTTATTCCTTGCTAAGAACCATTTATTCCCTTTTCCATGATTCTGAGTACATTCTTGGCCACAGAGTAGACAATAAATCAGAATGGTTGACTAGTTAACCCAAGAATGGAGCCTTGGGACAGAACCTGTGATTTCACTGACACAAGGAATTCCCAGATGATGAAACTCTTTTTACCACACGGATTGGTACCTTCTCTGCAGCTTGTAATTTCAGAGAGTTGTCTAGAGCCTTTAGAGATTAAATGACTTGATCAGGATTACACAGCCAATATGTATCAGAGGTCGATCTTAAACTTTAAGACCAACTTTCTTTTTTTCTTTCATATTTAATGTTATTTTTTCATAATATATCTAAAATAATTTTTATTATTCATCTTTTAAAATTTTGAATTCCAAATTCTCTGCCTTCCCTATGATTGAGAAGGCAAGAAATAATATAGCTTATATACAAGCAATCTTGCAAAACCTATTTCTGTATTAGTCTATTGTGAAAGAAAAACAGACTAAAAAACAAGAAAAATAAAAAAAAAAAAACCTTTTAAAAAAATTGCCCCAGTCTATATTCAAACTTCACCAGTTCGTTCTTTATCCTAAGTCTTTTGGAATTGTCAAACCAGCTTTCCCCCCAGTTTCATGTGGAGTCTCTCAAGGTAGCATTAAAGTAAGGAAAAGAAGGGTTATTTCTGAAAACAAGGACATGTCGGGAGAAAAGGTTAAGTCCTATCAAAAGACAGACAGAGCAATAACAGAGGAAGAAAAGCTCTCAGGTATCATTTCTCTGGCACCCCTCCCAGCAAGAGAGTACATTTCCCTTAAGGCCACACTTGCAGGCTTACCTGGGTCATTGTGACTGTGTTGGACTACAAAGGTTGAGTACAGTCTGAGAAGATACAATAGAAAAGCAAAGTCTGTTGCAATGGGAGCAAATACTTCCCCCCCAAGCTCCCAAACAGTTCAGTTTCCCTCCAAAGAGGTAGTTTTGGGTATGGTTGTTATAGATAAATGAAATTAGACAGGCACAGATAAACTTTCAGGATAGAAAGCAGAGGCCCCAATTCTTCCTTCTCATATGATAAAATGACACAGACCACAGAGAGGGAGGGGGTATGAAGGGAAAGTCTGGCACACAGTAATGTTGGGTGAAATGATCTGAGGTGAAGGTCAAACAGAAAAGGAAGTTTGGAGAAAGGAAAAGCAGTGGCATTTTATTAAAAAATAAAAAATTATCTTTTAAAAATTCTTAAGAAAAAAAGAAGCAATTTTCCCCCTTGTATTCATTTATGGTTCTTCACTAAGCTGAAAAAAGAAAAGAAGAAATATAATAAAAAAACAAGATGACAAGACTACAAATCAAAAAGCATTTTAATTTTAAAAGTCAGAGGCAGTTAGATGGCACAATGAATAGAATATTGGACTTGGATTTAGAAAACCTGAGTTCAAATTCAGCTTCAGATGAGTCTGGGCAAGTCACTTAACCCTGTTTACCTCAGTTTCCTCATATGTGAGATGAACTAGAAAAGGAAATGGCAAACTATTCCAGTTTCTTTGCCAAAAAAAATCCCCAAATGGCATGAAGAATGGGACATGACTGAAAGGACTGAATGATAGCAGCTTAACTGCTATCTGTTAGCACCCAACTGTAAAATGGAGATAAGGATAGCATCTACTTTCTAAGGTTCTGGTGAAGATCAGATGAGACATGTGGAAAGTGCTTCTCCTAATACCTGGCAAATAGGAACTTTCCTTGGCACCATGCCTTGCCTTGTCTTCTACCCTGACTACAATGTTGAGAATAATAAGAGCAGGCATGAAGTCAGCATGATTGACTAAGTTAACCACAGATAAGGGTAAGCAATTCAGAAAGAATTCATCCAAAAAGCTTTAGAAACCCTTAAAAACTAAAGTTTTAGTATTCTTCCAGGAGGCGAAGGGGAAGGCTGGAGAATTAAATTTTAAAACAAAGCTGATTATATAAAATCAATTAATGAGACACTTCAAGGTGGTGGTAGTAGATTGTCCCAAATTCTAGTCATCATATCTCTCTCTTATCACTTGTAGATCCCTTTCCAAGACAGCACAAAATGTCAGCAAAGAACTCCATTGTGAAAAATGCTCAGAGATTAGCTGAGCAAGTAAACTTCAGGGTCCAGTAGTGGCTGAATTTATAATATAGAACCAATAGATCATATGTGTCTAAGTTTAGAGAAAAACACAAAAGGTTAGGAATCAGAAGAGGTAGATTTGAGAGGCCCCTCTTCTGCCTTTTCCCAACTACAGAAGCTTGATCAACTATTTTCACTTCTCTAGAACCAAGGTTCTTCCTTGTAAAATGAGGAAGTGCACTAGGTAATCCTAAAGATCTCTTCTGTGTGAAAGGGTTTGGTTCAACAGATTTTTAGCAACTTCTCACAGAGTTATGGAAAGAGACAAAGACAATCATATCAAAGACAAAGTTTATGTCTCCATTCTTTGGCCAGCCAGATCCCATAATTACTTTCTTTCTGAAGTCTTTCCCTTACCTTATTTAATGTCCATATCTCAGGTAAAATGAAAGGTGCAGAACCCCAGGCAGATGGGAAACTTGTATTTCAAGATTTTAAATAAAGAAATCTTTGTGGTTGTAAAGTTAACCCTTGGTGCTCATTGAGATGAGCAATTCAAAATTATAGTTATATATACTATATATATATATATATATATATATATATATATACATACTATATAGAATATATAGTACTAAAATATCCTAAATATATAGTACCTAAAAGTCTGACATAGGGAAGAAGGGTTAGACTTTGGGAGGTTGCTGAAGAACAGACCTCAGAGCAAGTAGAAACTTCCTAATGGAATACAGGTTAGATAAAAAGACCTTTTGATGTCTATCACTGACAGCTCCAGGATCTAGGATCAGCAATTTAGGATAAGAGTAGGGAAGGAAAGCCATTGTTCCCTTTTATTCCCTTCTACCACCTCTGCCTCCTAGGATCCTCTCAAACCTGTCTGCCCATGGGCCAATGGCAGATTGGATCAGCATCCTCTCTTCTGACTCTACCTTCTCCACCATGTCAATTTCCCTAGTCCATCTCTCAAAAGGAACCAAGTATATGAAAACCTGGCATGCCATTTCAAACAGGTTGCCAATCCCTGGTCTTCTGAATGCTAAAAAGGCTAGACATAAGTAAAAGAAAAATCCTTCAGTTATCTGGCTATTTTCAACTATTTGATTGGCTATCACGGTGAAGACAAACTCCTAGATAAAAGACTTAAAATCTGAGCTTTTTGTTCAGATGTTCTGGTATTACATTTGGACTTTGTTTTTTAATTAATTGCTTTATTTTTTTCTGGTTATAAATGTATATCAATCCTTTTATTTCCTATGAAGCTTTTTATTTTCAAAATTCATGCATAGATAGTTTTCGACATTCAACTTTGCAAAACTTTGTGTTCCAAATTTTATTAATCTTTTTAATATGTTTCTTTATAAATCATGTTGGGAGAAAAAAATCATAACAAAAGGAAAAAACTACAAGAGGAAAAAAATGGGAAAAAAGTGAACATAGCATGTATTGATTTACATTCAACCTCTATAATTCTCTTTCTGGATGCAGATGGCCATTGGACTTTGTTAAGAGAAACAGCACAAAGGTCATTTCAGCTTAAAAAATGGACAGTGAATAACCAGCTTTTTATAAATCCTGAGTCAACATCTGAAATTGTGCCCAAGCATTTTGCCCATATTGCCTATGGTTGCAATAACTCAGATTGAAAAGTTAAAGGAAAAAACAGACACTGACTATTCTGCATGGTTATTCTCAAGTCGCATACTTTGCCCTTTGGGTCTGTTATTATTCAGTGATGTAAGACCCTTGGACTGTACTGCCTGAACTGGTTTGCTACTTCCTTCTCCAATAGATTATGGCAAATAGAGGTTAACACTGACTCAGGATGACAAAGCAAGAAAGTGTCTGAGACCAGGTTTGAACCTAGTATTCCAGACCTAGTGCTCTATCCACCAAGTCATCTAACTGCTTCTTAACATTATGCTAATTTCTTTGAGAGGAAAAAGTTAAAAGATTCATAGCTATAGGAGGAAAAACCCTGAATTTGGAGTCAGATAACATGAACTTGAAACCTCAGCTCTGCCACTTAACAAACTGTATAATGCTGAGCAAGTCATTTAACCTCTCTAGGTCTTAGTTTCTCTAATTGTAAAATGAGTGCATGGGAAGATGAATTCTGAAGTCTTTCTAATTGTCAAATAGAAAAACCTATAATCTTTATTGTTAATAGCATGAACAGTGGGACAGCTGGAGGACTTAGGTATAAAGCCTAACTCTGACACTTACTGTAGTGACTGACATATGGCACTTTAGATAAATCTTAGTTTCCTTCTGGGCAAAAAATAAAAGGGTGGACCAAGATGACCTCTGAGATACTATCCAGTCCTAACTTCTACAACCCTAATAATTGTAAAAAGTTAGAACTAAAGGAACCTTGTCAATATTCTGCTTTTTATAAATAAACTGTGATCTGAAGAGCTTGCCATTTGATCAATAATAATTAACATTTATATCATGCTTACTATCATGCTAAGTATTTACAATTATTATCTCATTTGATCCTCACAACACCACCAGATAGTAGTTGCTATTATTATCTCCATTTTACAGATGAGGAAACTGAGGCAAACAATGGTTAAGTAATTTGCCCAGGTCTACACAATTAGTAAATGTCTCAGACCACATTTGAATTCAAGGCTTCTTGACTACCAGCCCTGAGTTTTGAGCCACTAAGGTCACAGCTAGCTTGGAATAGTCAATAAAAGGTCACTATCTCATCAATAATCAGGTTATTCTAAAGGCATTTACTTTGCCCTATGAATAAGAGGAGGAAACTCTGGTGCTCTGCCCCTGTGAATAAGAGGGGGAACGCCCAGAGTCCTGGGATTATAATTTACTCTGAAATTTGTATCTGCTTTTGTTTCCCCATAGCACCAACAAGGGTGCTATATAATATAATATAATATAAATGATGCTTTATAAAACTGAAAGCATCATGGAAATGTGAGATTACACTATCACCAAATAAACTGATGTTGACCTTGAGAGTCATCTCATCTAACTGTCTCATTTTACAGGTGAGAAAACTGAGACTTAGAAAAAGGAAATAGCTCATCCGAGGTCAAACAAGTAAATAACATAAAGAAGCAAAATATTGACAGGCTTAAATGTTCATCTCAGTAGTTCTCAGTCCAATCAGAATAGGGAAACTTTTTCTTCAGCCTTTCCTCTCTACACCTAAAGTCCATAGCCTAGGCCATCAGTGTCTAGTTATGAGAAAGAAAAATCAGAAAACCACTTCCCTGGAAAGGTGAAGTGTCCCTAAACAAGCTTGAAAAGCTGACAATGAAACACTTTTGTACAAGATCTGCTCAAAGAGAACATGAGAGACTTGAGAAAGAGATGCCCTCAGAAATGAGGTATTAAAGACAGAAAGAGATGCAAAGTGTAAATGAAGAAGACAAGAGGAACAAAATCTACATTAAATACATTAGTATCCTAAAGCTAGCAGAGGCTGCAGAAGAATGGAGGAAACTCAGACTGAGATGGAGAGTTTTTAAAACATCAGAGGATGACTCAATTATCTTCTTCTCTGCCCAGAGACACAACGGAGATAAATTCTGCCCAGAACAGGGCTTTTCATTAAGAAACAAACAAAAAAGACTGATGGGTGCAGTGTGTGAGATCAGATCTTTCCTGTTGCCTGAAGCAAGCAGCCCTGATGTATTTATTTCTCACTCTCTTTTTCTATATCCACCAAAAAAGAGCAAAACCATAAGAAAGTATTGGTGTGGCACTTTATGGTAGAGCAGACATTCATTTAATTAGAAAAAAAGACTTTATTTATTTTTGAATTGACAGATACATTTCTTTTAAAACTTTTTTTTTTTTTTTTTTTTTTTTTTTTTGCTGAGGCAATTGGGGTTAAATGACTTGCCCAGGGTCACACAGCTAGGAAATAAAACATTTTTTAATTTTTATTTTCAAATTCCAAATTCTCTCCTTCCCTTTACCCCATTTCCTAACTTCTGAGAAAGCAAGAAATATGAGTCATTTCATGTCTACAGATAATCATCAGAGAAATCATTCTTGAATATGGAAAAATATTTAGAAGAATTGTATGTGTTTAATCTATATTGATTTGCTTGCTGTCTTAGGAAGCGAGAGAAAAAATTTGGAACACAAGGTTTTGCAAAGATGAATGCTGAAAACTCTTTGTATATGTTTGGAAAAATTAAAAAAACTATTTAAAAAATAAAATAAATTAAAATTTTAAATTTTTTAAAAAGATAAGTCATTTTAACTGGGCCAGAGAATGATCATACAAAGTTCTATTAGTCTTAGCCATTGGCATTAAAATTAATTTTTCTGGTGCCTCTTGCTCTAGACTATCCATCTCCCTGGGGAGTTCTCCATAAAGGGTTTCCTCCTTTTGAGTAGAAGCTTCTCCTGAGATAATAAGATCTCTGGGCCTCAATTTCCCCATCAGTAAAAAAAGGAGTTGGAGTGGTCACTTCTCAGGGTCTTTCTACTATGACATTCAATGATATTGATGCTCTTCTTTTCTCTATCTATACCCTTTGAATTTAGTTTTCTCTCTGTGTTAATGTAAGTCCCCGTCTCCATAATTTAGGGTTACGATTGACCTTACACCTCATCTAGTACAACCTGTTGGTTTTATATAATAGGAAACTTGCCCAAGAGCATACAAGTAGCAAACAACAAAACAAGAATCAGAATCTGAGTCCCTTGCCCAGGTGTCAGATGCAATTTCTTTTCTTCCATACTTTTGGAAAATCACCAGTGCCTAAGCTAGTGTCAGTCAGTCAATCAGTTAGCATTTATTAGCAGTATCAGACAAGTGAAAGGGGCATAAATAAAAGATTTTACAAAAGTAGAAACAACAAGGCGACAAGATTCTGAATACAGAAAGCAAGAGAAAGTCTGAATGATTAGAATGTAATGGTATTCTTGACAGGAACAGGAAACTTAGAAAGAGGGGTTTGGGGAAAAACACAAATTCAGTTTTGGATATGTTGGATTTCATATGTCTGTGATATACGTAGTTCGAGATGTCTAGTAGGTAGTGGGAGATGTGAGACTGGAGGCTAGTAGAAAGGTGAGGACTGGAGAAATCAATTTGAGAATTATCAGCATAGAGATAATAACTGACTCCATAGAAGCTAGTGGGATTGCCAGGGGGAACAGTATAAAAAAAGAAGAGAACCCATGTACAGAGATTTGGGATCTCTCATGGTTAGTGGTCTTAACCTGGATGAAGATCTAGCTTGTAGAGTTTATGGGAAAGGAGAGTGACATGGTCATACCTGCATTTTAGGAAAATAAGTTTAGGAACTCTGGGAAGACAATATTGGAGAGGGGAGAGACTTCTCGCAAGAAAACCAATTATAATACACACACACACACACATATATATTATACATGTATATATTATAATAACACAGGCAAATGTCAGAGATGAGGGTCAGAAAGTGGCCATATTAGTGGACAGAAGGGGGTGAATACAACCTGTTGCAGAGATAAAATTGGTAAGATTTGGTAACTCATTGTGAATGAGAAAGTGAGAAAGAATGATGAGTAAGAATAGTGACTGTGGTTTGTGGCAGACCTTTTTGTAGTGGCTAGAAACTGGAAACTGAATGGATGTCCATCAGTTGGAGAATGGCTGAATAAATTGTGGTATATGAAAATTATGGAATATTACTGTTCTGTAAGAAATGACCAACAGGATGATTTCAGAAAGGCCTGGAGAGACTTACACGAACTGATGCTGAGTGAAATGAGCAGGACCAGGAGATCATTATATACTTCAACAACAATACTAGATGATGACCAGTTCTGATGGATCAGGCCATCCTCAGCAACGAGATCAACCAAATCATTTCTAATGGAGCAGTAATGAACTGAACTAGCTATACCCAGAAAAAGAACTCTGGGAGATGACTAAAAACCATTACATTGAATTCCCAATCCCTATATTTATGCCCACCTGCATTTTTGATTTCCTTCACAAGCTAATTGTACAATAATTCAGAGTCTGATTCGTTTTGTACAGCAAAATAATGTTTTGGTCATGTATACTTATTGTGTATCTAAGTTATATTTTAATATATTTAACATCTACTGGTCATCCTGCCATTTAGGGGAGAGGGTGGGGGGGTAAGAGGTGAAAAATTGGAACAAGAGGTTTGGCAATTGTTAATGCTGTAAAGTTACCCATGTATATATCCTGTAAATAAAAGGCTATTAAATTAAAAAAAAAAAAAAAAAAAAGAATAGTGACTGTGAGTTTTTCCTGTGAGAAAAACTGTGAGAGTGGCTCCATTGACAGAAAGAGGGAAGTTCAAAAGCATGCGGAATTTAGGAAGACAAAATATGTTTTGGACATGTTGAGTTTCATATGTCTCTGGGAGATCCATTTGAAATAGCTGATAAGCAGAACTGTATGATCAAGTGTCAGGAGAGAGACAATGGCTAATTATGTAGATCAGGGAAGTCACTGCCATAAAGATGAAAATTAAACCCATGAGATCTGATGAGGTTTTCAAGAGAGTATAAAGATAGAAAAGAAATGGAATTAGGGAGAATATTATGGAACCTGAACCAACAAAGTCAAATACTAAGGAGAGGAAAAGAAGAATGAGGATTGAGAAAAGACAGATTTGTCCATTAAGAAATCATAGGTATGTGGATAAGAGATGTATATTCAATCAAACAAGAGATAAGGCAATTACAAAAAACAAAATATATAACTTTGATTACCTAAAACTTACAAGTTTCTGTACAAACAAAACTAATGCACCTAGGATAAGAAGTGAAGAGGCTGAATGTGAAAAAAAATCTTTGTATAAAGCATTTGATCCTGTTGCTCCTTCTTCTTCTGGATACTCTCTTCTCTTGAGATTTTTGTGACAGTGATTTCTTTACTTATCTGCCTGATCCATTCTTCTCATTCCCTTTTGTTGAATTGCATCTATTTCATACTTATTATGGTGTTCTTTCTCTTTTCTCTTTATACTATCTCATTTGGTAACCTCATCAGCTTCCATGAATTATTTCTATAAAAATATTCTCAGATATCTGAACCTAATCTTTTCTCAACTATGCACAGTATCAACTGTCCTCCCCCTTCTAAATAGGTATACATAGATTTTTGGCTGTAAAATAAGGAAACTGAAGTAGATGATCTCAAAAATTCATCCCAGATTTCTCTTCCAGACATTACACATTATCTGATTTCAGACACAGGATGCTCATTACTTATTCCTCCCAAAACTAGGCAATCCAATCTCCTGACTTTGTGCCTTTGTTAAAGGCTGGCCCTTCTGCATGGAATCCATTCCTTCCTCAATTCTGCCTCTTAAGATCTGGTTTGGAACCAAATAATTTTGAAAGGCTTAAGAACTGTGATCAACCATGAACCCTGAGCATCAATGATAAAGAGAGCTATCCACTTCCTGAAAAAAATGAAAGACAAAATATGCACAAAAGGATACATTTTAGTAGAAGATCTGAGTTAGAATTTGACCTCAGACTGGATAAGACATTTAACTCCCCTTAGCCTCAATTCCCACAACCATAAAACAGGGCTGATTCCTTCAACATGAATGTTTGTTCCAGCTATGTTGACTGCCTGGATAGTAAGAAAGAGGCATTATTATAACAATATATCAAACTGTCTTTACCCTCTGATATTGTCTCCATTTCTTCCTTTACAAAATGATCTTTACATTTTGGCCTATCTCAAACACTGAGGCACAAGAATTCTAATGCCCAACCATATAAGACATCATGGTGCATGAGCTATTATCTTTTAAATCTCATTTAGTATCTCATATCATTTGGATAGTCGAACTATCCAAAGTCCAAAGGATAAGCTTCAAAGCAGAAAGATTTTTAGAGTCTGATTGAGACCAGTTTCTAGGAGAACTAACTGATACTTCCATTCTTGGGGAAATTTGCTCTCTGTACACACCAGGAAATCCCAAAGTCCTAGCACCAGCCCTAGAACACAACTGGACTCAGGAAGGCAGGGCTTCCAGAATTCAAATTTGACACCAGACACTTACTAGCTATATAACTGTAAGCAAGTCAATTAAACCTCATTGCCTCGGAAGATGAACTAGAGAAGAAAAATGGCAAACCACTCCAATATCTTCTTGACAAGAAAATCCCAAATGGGATCGCGAAGAGTCCCAACAACAACAATATTCTGATATTTCACAAAGGCAGGAAAAGTACTGTCAGATAAACCCTTTAATGAAAAATTGTCCCTGAAGTAATTCAGAGATTGTACAATTTTTCCTTGATTATCAAGCTAGCACACGGGAACATACGATACATTATCAGTGTCGATATATTAGAACTAAGAAGGAGGATTTGAAGATCACAGTTAAAATCGAAAGGGACTTTAAAGGCCACTTACTTCACAACCCCTTCTAGTCTATACATCGGGACATAGAATACATTATCAGTGTCGATATAACACAACCAGGAGATAAGGGCAATGGAAAAGGACTTCAAAAGCCACATGCTTCAATCAACCTGCTCATTTTACAGGTGGAGAAACGGAAGGCAGGGAGATAAGGTGGCCTGACCGGCGTCCCACAGGCAGTAAGCCTCAGAGGTAAGTTTTAAGCTCCGATCTCCTAACTTAATTAACACCGGTGTGCGTTCCATTATCTCGTCCTGCTACTTCACTTTTCCAGAGGAAGAAACTGACAGCTAACGCGCTAACGCGCTGAGGAGGGAAGAGTAGCGGGGATTCTGGCTCCAAGGCCGGTGTTCTTCTCACCACCACAAGCTGCAGTAGCCGAACCCAAACCAAGTGGGGAGTTTCCGAGGAAGGGAGGCCTAAGACTCTCGGAAGAGACCTGGAGAGCGTGTGCGGAAATGCGGCCGCCCGTTGATCCCGGGGTCTACTCTCAGCATCCCCGGGCGCCCGGATACTCCTCCCCAAAAGTAGACGGTTCTCACCTTTCTTCCGGATCAGAGATCTAGATCCAGGCTCTGCGAGTCACACACAGAGTACGGCTTCTCCAAAGCATCTAGCTGCTTGCAACTACGAATAGCCTCTGCATCCGTCCCGCACCTAGCCAATGAGAATGCTGCTCCCCGAAACTCCTCGGTTGGGAAGGCGGAGCACTGAGTGGACGTGGCCAGAGAAATCCCGGGCTTGCCTCTCATAGGTAGGCTCGGGCTGGAAGTGGGCTGGCTTTTCGTTTGCTGCTCGCCAGGGACGCAATAATTTTTGGTCATTTTGCGCAGCTAAGGCGACCTCTTGAAACAGTCCCCATTGGGTGGGAAGAAGCTGCTCATTAAAACAATCCCAATCCCTGTCCTCGTTAATGGGAAGGCCCAAGACTTAATTAGGGAATCCCTTCTGGTCCCGGAAATGACTGCTTCTTAGTTTCCCTAAGAAAAGGGACCACAATAAAGAAATAGAGCATTGAAACAAATTAGAATACTAATTAAAAATGCAGTGATCAAACTTGAGATGGGGAATTGAATAAATGAAAAAGCACTGACCAACGCTATTTATCGGACATTCTGTAAGATTCTGGGGATCCAAAGGAAGGGAAAGTTATGCCTTGATGCAGATGACATTCCAATAGGGCAGGCAGCACAATATTAGGGAGTGAGTGATCTTTGCCCCCGGTCAGAGAAATGATGCAACACAGATGCTGTCAAGTGGGTCCAGATTCAAAGTATGTTTCCATTCCTTACTTAAGATTCTTTGTTATAAAGAAGACTTTTCTGGGGCGGTAAGAATGGTGTTTTTGTTTGTTTTTAAGCAACAACATGACATGTATTGAGAGAGAGAATAAGAGAAAGCACATCGATCCATTAAAGCAATCATTGCTCACATTTCAGAAGTACTTTTAAATGTTCACAGAGCACTTTCCTCACCCCTACATCCCAAAATAAATTGTATAAGGATTATTCCCATTTTATATCTATGCAAACAGACTCAAAGAGATTATATGAAGGCAGCTAAATGGCACAGTGGATAGAGCACTGGATCTGGAGTAACGAGAACTTGAATTCAAATGTGACCTTCCACTCTTATTAGCTGTGTGATGCTGGGCAAGTCACTTAACCCAGCCTGCCTCCAAAATAAAACAAAGAGATCATGATATGATCGGGATCACAGAACTAGAAGTTTAAAATGGCATTAGATTTGGAATTATAGGATTTAGAGCAAGAAGGCAAAGATCGCTTCCCTAGTTCAACTCTCTTGTTCTACTCACTTAAAGAAACAAGTTCACAAGAATTAAGTGAGTCACTCTGTAATATTCTTCTCTAAAATATAATCTTCTCTCGTTGGGGTTTCCTTGGGGACTCTGGAGGCAGCCTTAGTTTCAGTTCAGTAATCACAAGTGCAGCCAGGGATTAAAGTCCAAATCCTTTATTGTGTCCTTCAAAGTCTTGTCTCTTTTCCTGGGGCCCAGTTAGCTTTCTTAGAGACCTATCTCTCTCCTTGGTTCCGAGAGCTCCTGGCACTAGTCCTTTGCCTCTGCCAGCTTCTGCCTCTAGCGTCCTCCAAATGTCTCCAAATCCAAAGGTTTGTGCTTCAGCCTCCAGCCAGCACAAAGGTGGAAAATGGAATGAATCTGTCTCAGCCTCAGAAAGCTTCTAGTGTGTTTGTCCTTTCTGGCCCTGACAGCTCCTCCTTATATGTTCCACACTGAGTATACACCAATCATTATATCACTAGGAAACCATTATTTGTTGTAGGATTAAACTAATGCAAACTAGATTTAACCACTGTCTCCTCAATTCCACTTACTTAGCATCTTGTAAGAATCCTAACATCCCTCAACATCATCTGTGTAGGACAGAGCTGAGTTTTGAATCCAATGCACTTATCACTATATTGACTAGCTTTAATTCCTGAACTACCCTGCACTTACCATTCCTTGTGTGATTTGAGGCAAGTCACTAGTACCTTAACAAGTATTAAACTTTAAATTTTAAAGGATTGTCAAGGTAGAGATTAGCCTTTTTTTTTTGTCCACTCAAGAGCAAAATAGAGAGCAGTGTGTGGAATTGGCAAAGTAAAATTCAGGTTTCATGACAGGAAAATTTTATTATTTACAACTAGTTATTACACAATAAGAGGAAATAACCACTTGAGTATGTCTAACACAGTGTCCTCAAGTATGGGTTTGACTCTGTGGCTATTGAAGTCATGTCCAATTCAAATACTGTCATTATATGACAACCTTTTCTGAATCCTAGTTTCTCATCTTTAAAATAAAAAGGTTGGAATCATTGATTCCTACGATCCTATAAAATTAAAAAGTCTAAGGGTCCTAGTAATTTTCAAGGCTAGTCTCAAACCTAGATATTTAAAACTATATCCTTAAAAATGTTGATATAACTAATAGCCCCTTCTTAACAATCACTTCTTAAGTGCTGTATGTAAAGCACTATGCTATAAATCAGGGATATAAAACCAAAAATAGACATCTCTCCCCTCAAAGGGTTTACATTCTACTGAAGAAGGGAGAGACAAAACAAAATATCTACAAATAATTGAATATTAATGTAGTTGCATTAAAGGTTTTTAGTGTCATCTTATCTAGGGCTCCCCAATCTGACCATGTCAGCCTGCTCTCATTTAATAGCTTCAGTGGCTCCCTATCACTTCCTCACTCAAATATAAAATTCTCATTTTTGGCTTTTAAAGCCTTTCATCACTTGTCTCCTATCTACCTTTTCAGTCTTCTTATACCTTACTCCCTAGTCATATCCTCTGATATAATTACCCTGGTCTCCTTACTCTTCCTTATACAAGACACTCTACCCCCTAACTATAGGCATTTCCACTGACTGTTTCCCATGTCTATAATTCTTTCCCTTATCTTTGCCTCCTGCTTTTCCTGGCTCTTTTCCAAGTCTCAGCAAAAGTCACACTTCTCTATCAAATGCCTTTCTCAGTTTTATTAATCTTAGAGCCTACCCTCTGAGATTAACTTAAATTTATCCTGTATATATCTTGTTTGTACATGATTTCCATGGGGTCTTTCCCATTAACCTTGTGAGCTCCTTGAGTGCTGAGACTATTTTCACTTATTCTTTGGATCCCCAACATTTAGCACAACATGATAAATGATTAACAAATATTTGTCAACTTGATCCACTAACTCCATTAAAACAGATTAGTGAGACATGAGAAAGTGGTAAGACCTGCCATGTGGGTCAATGTTAAGAAATCTTCTACGTAATTGGAGTTTTGGAACTATATGAAATCAGAGCAGAAGGCACTCTCCTCTTATCCTTATCAATAATTTAGATATGGCAAAATTTGATATGGAAGGTGGAACTGAGTCTGGAATTCTTAAAGGGACATATATAATCTGCAAGGCATAGACAGGAAGTAGGGAATGCAAAAGCTGAGCAGAAGCAACAGGACTCAGCTTTCCCAGGACTTAATGATCTAAACCACAAAGAATGGGCAATAGGCAAAGAGAAAAACTAAAAGAAAAAGGAAAAGGCCATTTGCTCTTCTATCTCCCCATAGCTTCCTTCCCTCTCCCACTCCTCCAGCCCCAAGGATTTGGGGGCAAAAGACCTAGGCCAAAGCTCAGTTATATGCTCTTTATTAAAGACCAAAAATAGTTCCTCCCACAATCCTCCCTGCTCCAGAAAAAAGAAAAAAATGTCTGCTTTTTCCCCCCGACTTCCTTTCCCTGTGTCTATCTCATAGAAGCAGATAGTCTACTGCTTTCTTTTACTTAAATAGTTCCCATATTCTGATTTTTACTTCAGATATAAAAAGCCCAGGAGTTAGCTTGAAATAAGTATAAATTAGAGCACAGAATGAAATTTTGATTAGTAATTTCCCACCTTGAAAACTGGAAAATGCTGTAAATCATTTGTTTGGTTTGGTAAATGATTTGTTTGGTTGAATATATATATATATATACATATATATATATATATATTTTTTAAGAGACCAATTCAATAATTTATTAAATGGAGAGAAATATTGGGACCAATGGATCCATGTTTGATCCCAGGGATAGACGAGACTATCATCTCAAAGAGTCTAGCTTTTTATAGAAGAACAAGAACAGTGACATAATGGAGGTACCTAGGTGGGGATAACCTAACGGAGGGAGGTTACTGATATTCTAATGACATCTAAAATGGATAAACCTTTATCTTGTCAAACATTAAGAAAGAATGTCTATAAAACCTTTATCTCAAACATTAAGATAGGGAAAGGTTATAACCTGAGGCAGAATAACTAAATAGGACAATTGGAGAAACTGGGTCATGGCATTAAAAAGGCAACTTTGGCACAATATTCCCCACTTTTGGTTGAATATATTCTTAAGAAAGTGGAGAGAATAAACAATGTAAATTAAATTTAGAAGTGTATTGTAAGTATATATCTTTCCCCCAACAAACCAGTTATTAAACAGTTACCAACAGATTACTACACCTCTGTTCTTTCTCCCTTTGCCCTAGAAAGAAGACTCTTCCATATTCAGAATGTGGGGACAGAGGATTGTCGTAATTGAACTGAGAATGCCCACTCACTTAAAGAATGAGAGAGTTTGCATCCTTCCAGTTACCATGGCCCACAGCTCCATCTGTATAGTCCAGAGCCAAGACCACAGTCTGCAGAAGTGACCAGACCAGATCATAAACCAAGTAGGAACCAGAGAACTAGAGATATTGGCTACCAGGAGTATTGTTCAACTATTTTAGTTAGGTGAGATTTTTTGTGACTCCATTGGAGTTTTTTTGATAAAGATGCCATGATGGTTGTCGTTTCCTTCTCCAGTGGATGCTTTTTGTTAGGCAACCCGAAGTTATTGCTTAGGATTATTGAGCTGGGAAGTATTCATCGGACTGCCTCAGGAACCTGTAGGAATAGTGAACTAAGGGTAGGGAAAACTACCTTTCCTGGTTTAAACTCAGGTCCAAAGCTCTAGACCTAATCATCTTCTCTTATTTCTTCTCTATACCTGTGTTCTAGGAGGGATTCTGGTGAAAGAGGAGAGATCATTTTGCAAGAAGGGAAGAGACTGTGGGTTTTGCCTCTTTGACTCAGCATTTGTTCTTTTTTTTTTTTTTTTTTTTTTTTTTAAAGCGAAAGAGTCTGGTGGCTATGATCTTGTGCCTTTTGAATTCTGAGTGAGCTACCAGTGAGCCTGGAAAGGAAGTCTGTACCAAGATTTACAACCAGCTATTTTAACTCTGAAATCCCAAGAAATGATTTTTAGGATCTAGCTCAGGAGCAGCTAGTACAAAGGCTCCTACAGATGTGATGCAATGCTGCATCAGCATGAACTCCACAGGACCCATGTTATATATTTGCATTGCCTGAGTTCATTCAACCCAGAGGTGAAATAGTGTAGGGAGGAGTGTGCCCCCAAGTTGTTGGGGAGAAAGGCAACTGTATTCCTTATTGTTGCAATATCTTAAAAGCAAACATTTCTTTGTAAAAGCTTTTTAAAAAGTGGTATTATGAGACACAGATACAGGGAAATGTGAACATTTTATAATTTATATACATTTTATTATATTATATAATTATATATTATATAAATAATGATATATAAAATATATATTTTATAATATTCTATCTCATATTTTATGCTTAGAACTCAGCTAGCATGGATTTTAAAATGACCAGTTGCCCATAATCATAGGATTTTGTGATGTGGAAAAATTATCAGACATTCTTTCCAGAGAAACCATGAAATAAACACTGGAATCGTGGCTTGAACATATTTCCCCCTGGTGGTCAACTGAGATATCACACCCCCTCTGGATAATTAATACTGGTTAGAATATTTTCAGAGTATTGACAGAATACTGGTCAGCTCAGATCGTTGGTTATTTTATACTGCAACTACCGTATTTCAAATGTCATATATGTCCATAAAACATGTACCTGCAATCCACAGAAATCACACAAAGTGGCTCAGTGGATAGAGGGCCAGACCCAAAGTCAGAAGTTCAAATCCATCCCCACTTAGTCTGTATGAGCTTAGGCATGTCATTTAACTGTTTGCCTCAGTTTCCTCATCTGTAAAATGAGCTGGAGAAAGAAATGGCAAACAACCCCAGAGTCTCTGTTAATCAATAATAGAACACTACCTGGGGAGGATCAAGAAATGTCTCTAGTAGGCGGTTGGACCTGAGATATAAATTGGGATAAGTTAAGGATTTGTGGAGGTGATTACCTAGGCAAACTGAGGTAGAAAATGTAAAGTTATGTACAGAGAATTGCTAGTGAGTTAGGTTTGACCAAAATAGAGAGTGCCTGAAGGTAAATATCACAGTAAACTATCTGCTAAGGGAGCCAGAAGCCATATGCAAGAGCAGTGATGTCAAAGTAAACTTTAAATAGGGGTCACTAATCCACCAAGTAGCTGCATATTGACTTAATTTTTAAAAATGTAATAATAATAAAATAATAAAATATAATAAAAAATAAAATATTAATAAAAAATAATAAAATAATAAAAATGCGATAAAACAATGTTACCTATGTTTTATCGCATTTTTATTTATTAAATATTTCCCAATTCTATCTTAATCTGGTTTTGGTCTCATTCTGGAGTGTTGTGGGTCTGCTTAGGGCTTCAGGCCATGTGTTTTGTCCCCTCTGTCCTAGAGAACTCTAAATATGAGGCTAAGGATTTTTATTTTGTCTTAGAAACAACAGGAACCCACTGGACATTTTTAAGTAGGATTGTAATGTGGACAGATCTGGGTTTTAGTAGTACCAACAGGGAGTTATATGGAGACAAGACTTAACAGGAGAGAAACCGATCAGGTTATTGCCAGGCAAGGGTGGATAAGTACTTGAGTGAGAGTGGTGGCTAAAGAAAAAGTGATGGATACAAGAGATATTGGGTAGGTAGAATCAGTAAGACTTGCAAGTCTTGATCTTGGCAAGATCAAAAGTGGGGAGAGGGGGAGAAAAGGCAAGAGACATTGAAACAGAGAGAATACAAAGACAGGCAGAGACAGAGACAGAGACAGAGAGAACAGAGATAGAGACAAAAAAGAGACAAAGACACAGAGAGAGGAGGAGGAGGAGGAGGAGGAAGAAAAGGAGGAGAAAAAGGAGGAGGAGGAGAATCAAGGATGACACCAAATTGCAAAACTAGGTGACCAGAAGAATAGTGACAACCTTGGCAGAAACAGCGAAGTAAGGAGGAAGGATGGCTTGGGGAAAGAAAGGAAATGTAGCAAACTCCATTTTGCATGATATTGAATTTGAGTGGGAAACATCCAGGAAGAGCTGTCTAATGGAGAATTGGTAATACAAAACTGGAATTCCAGAGAGAGATTAATCTGGTGATATAAATATGGAGGTCATCTTCATAGACAGTAATTGAACCTATGGGAGCTGAAGACATCACTAAGGGAGAAGGAATAGAGAAGAGGGTCTAAGAGAGAGATTTTTCTATAGAAAATCTCTTGAACTAAGTCAGATTTGTCAGGCTGTTGAGGAGGGAAATAAAGCTTGTGAAAGTATTTTTTTTCAGAATGGTTTGGTTCCCATCCCAGCTATCATCTGGCTAAATTTGGAAGTTGGTAGCAGGATGATGACAGGGAGTATTTGAGCACAGGAAGTGCTCCCTGCAAGGATCAGGCACATCATAAGGGACTTAGAACTACCCAAAGAAGAGCAGAGGGCAATGGTGGCAACTTTACTTGGTTCATTAAGAAGGTTCATTCAACAAACACATTAAATATATACTTTGTGAAAAGCAATGCTTGTCCTAGAGAAAATATATAGGTTAGATAAGGCAAAAAAAAAAAATCAGCAAAATTCCATTTCCATCCTTTCTCTACAGGGGTTTCATGAACTCTCAGGAACATATGGAAGTAATTTCTTGAGTTCTAGGTTTCATCAATGGAGGTGACAATTACCATGGACCATAAATGAGCACAAGGAATAAGCAGAGAAGGATAAAGGAAGAGTAAAAAGGGGAATGTGAAAAAATAGAAAATAATTTACACTGAGCCAGAGACCAAATAAAAATGAGGCAGTCATTTGGCATGGTGGATAGTGTAGGTCTCAGTGATCAAGAAAATTCTCATTCTATTACTGCCTTAGGCCCTTAGGGGCTGTGTGATCCTGGGCAAGTCACTGAAGCTCTCTACTTCAGTTTTCACATTTGTAAAATGGGGGACACAATAGTACCTACCTCCCAGAATTGCTGTGAAAATCATATCAAATAATATAAACAAATCACTTGGCAAACCGCAAGCCACTGTATAAAATTCTGTTATTAGCTAGCAAGTCACTTATTCTACTGCCTGTTTCCTCAACTATAAAATGCAGGTAGCTACAGCCCCTATTTCTCAGGGTTACTGTGAGAATCAAAAGAGCTATAGTGTCTGACATACAGCAAGTGCTACATAAGTGTTAATTATAATTATTATCATCAGCACATAGTGGGCACTATATAATTGATTACTCCTTTTCCTCTTTCCCTATCGTCATTAAAATGAGCTGGCAAGAAGCCTTGTGCCAAGGAAAGTACGGCCAATTTAGGAAGTTCCAAAAAGAGAACTTCAGGCACTAAGAGACCAAGGACTCCTAATATGCTCCTGACATTGAGTATCTTCACTCCAGGAAGCCTTACTCTGAGTCCTTAGAACACATAGTTTGCAGACCTCAGACAGATCCAGAAATCTTTGCACTTGCTTCCCTTTATAACTCCACTCCTTGGAAGTCTATACTTTCTTGTAATGAACAGAGAACACAGACTGGTGGTGGTTGGTTTTTTTTTTTTTAATTTACTGTTTATTTTCATATACAAAAAAAGATAAACTTGAAATCGCTCTTTCTACGGTTTTTCTCCTATTCTGTTGGGGCGTGGCTGCTTCTTCACACAGGGCAAAGACTACATTCATACTGGTTTATTCAGGGACCCAGTGCAGCAAAGCCCAACTTGGCAGATCTCATTTCAAACTTGATACTCATTTCTAAAATTACCACAGTAAAAAGGAGAACAAAGAACCACGGCAAATGTAGGAACTATGATACAATGTTCTTTCTGAAATTTCTTCAATTTGCAACTGCAATACATGGATTCTGCTTTAGGCCATTTTATATGTATGCATGTGTGTATATGTGTGTATATATGTATATATATATATATATACATATATACACACATACATATGTATATAATAAATATCAGCACACTTTTTCAAACCAAGAGGGGGTAACAGCAACAAGCTTAACTCTGTATATTCCTTTTCTTTAACAGGATACTTTAGAATAACTTTTGTTAACTCAGTAGTACAAGCTATCTCTGTTCTACAAAATTTTTATTTCAAAGCTACGAGTGAAATATAACCTACAACATTTACATTTCACATATCCTGGTATACAAACAGTACTTATCGAATTGGAGTCAAGGACCAGAAGTCATTAAATTAGTTTTACCGCTTGAAAGAGCTTCCTCAATTCAGTTTTGCTGAAATCAAATGAAGTTTTGAATCACATACTGATCACATCTTTAGAGCTTACTAATCTGTCAAACTGAATGTTGGAGAAGCAGGTCACTGCAGAACTCTGACACATATACTTTTTATATACAAGTTAAGGAACACAGCGCAATAAGACTTAGCTATCCATCCTAAAACTGACATACACATACTAAGCTAGACAATTCTTAGGAAATTTTTTTTTTCCTTTTCCTTTCATATAAAGAACAAGTTTAGAAAGAGCTGGTTAAAAACTGATGTATAACTGTTTAAAATGGCAAATGTAGAGGTATGTCAGTTCTTCATGCTGGTTCCAAAATCCATCTCAAGACTTTTGTACCATGCTGTGTTGTTGAATTATGTCTCATGTCGCATGTAGAGAGCTCTTTCCACAAGAATTGACATCAAATGAAACTCGGGTAAATTTGGCAGTACTGCATAAAATTAGTCAAACTTAAGGACAAATGTGAAATATATTCACTGGTGTAGGGAGGATGAAATAGGCCTTTGACTCAACCATTAAAATGATGTACAATTCAGAAGATATTTGGGACAGATGAAAAATGGCACTGTGTGGATTCATGGCATTTAGCATTAAATTAAGGAGCATGTCACTAAACCTATAGCCATCACCGCACTTAATTCCCAAGTACCATTCTTTGCATCTTTACATGTCAGAAAATAATAATTTTTTAAAAAAGCCACTGGCATTTTTTTAAAGTCCCTCCTTTCTTCAGAGATTTTAATACTTTTAAAAGGGTTTTATTGAAGAATCCCGTAATGACTCTCATTATTACACACTTAACCCTTGACATTGACTTGAACACTGATGTTAAAAAAAAAAAACCCTCCCAATTATCCCCGCCTTCAAACTGGTCATATTTAGATGAGAAAGTATTTCTTTAGGGAGAAATTGGCTGAAAATGTCTTTAAGTTTGGTGGCAGTGCTCTCTGGCTAGCCCAATAGGAGCAAAGCCCTAAAAAAGAAATAGTCACCTGTATAGTTCAATAAAAGATGGGTTTCATCAGTGTTCTGGGTCCGAGTCAGGATTCCCCATACCCTTTCCACCACACTAGCTTTGCCCAGGCAACATTGAGATCAGGGACTCACTGCTCTAGGGGAACTTCAACAACATAGCCAGGTAGCTCTCTGTTACTTACTGAGTTACCACTTTGGAATCTGGGGTTTGACTGTTACCCCTGAGTTGGAATTCAGATATCGATACAAATTCACTGTGTTGGTTAAAAATAAAATCAAACGACAAAACAACCACAACCCACAAGGCTTCATTTCACAGAGACAAATGCTACAAACTTCTTTCCAGAATGCACTGTGGTATATATATGTACATGGTGAGCTTTTGACCCAACCTTTTAAAGGAATGTTCTACACTTGAGCTTTAATCACTGAAAACTTTGCTACAAAGCCCTTAGCTTTGGAAATAATAATTTATATACAAACCTATCCAATGTAACCATTTTACCTATTCAGGTCTTAGAATACTGAAAACAGAATTAGCAGAGTAACAGGAAGCACTTTAGTTAACTCTCTTGAAGCACCCACCATTATGTTATTATTGGTCTAGCCAAAAAGCCCTTCTGATTTCAATATTGGAAAGCTTTTTCCCCCTTTCCAATCCTTGGGAATCATTTTCCTTGGGATAGGGAGAAAAAAATATACAAACAATAACTCCACTCAAAAACTCCCAAACACCCAAATAGAGCATGGTTCCTTTGTGTATGTTACAATATTGTGGTATCAAGGAGAACCCAGAGAGCAACACTGTTCAACATAAGGTTTGAGGTAATTAGTTCTTAAAATAACTGGATCACAAACTGTATCCAGAAACAACATGTGGAAAATGAGGGCGAGATTGAGTTTTGAATCTGAAAAGACGGGTAGGGAAAGCTTACAGCAGTTGCTTTTACATGGGAGAAAAATAAAGGCACACAGAATTACATTCTAGGGCAAGTAGCTAGATATCTCAAAATTGTTATTTTACTGCAGAAATGGGGAGGGGAGGAGGAAACAGCAGGTTGTTGTTTTTTGTTTTGTTTTGTTTTTTTTACAAAGTATTACTCAACAAACTGAATTTAAGTATTTTCCCTAGCTAACTGTGTACAGCTTTATCTCAAACCAGAATTTTTAGATAAGCAAGTGCCATCTAAGATGATGCCCTTGCCATGCACTTAAGAACCTGAGGGACTCCAGGAAAACCCTATCAGAGTATATGTAACCTTGGCCCAACCCAGGACTCTTTCCACTCTGGAGCAGAGAGAAGCACGGATTCTAGAACAGATTCAGAATTTGCAATTAAAGTAAAAAGGGAAATTATCGCCATATTGGTTTTAATGTTGAATTCCTCCCTTCCTTGCTAACCCCTTCCCTTACTCTAACCCCAACCACATACATCAACTTTTCCACTAAACACAAAAACCCAAGTCTAAACTAAAAGCTTCCCTGTAATATGGCAGTAAAACAAAACTTTTAGTAAAATGTATAAATTGATAAGTCTTCTAAAGTCTTGACACTATAATGCTCCTGTGCTCTTCTAGAGGCAACCAGTTTCAGACTCAGAGAGATCTCTAAATTTATTGGCTAAATCTCTTTACAGATTACATCCAAGTAGCAGATACCACTGCTATTACTGTCAGAATTGGTGATTTTCCATAACTTTGATCAATGCAATAACAGAATAATTCAGTCCCTAATTAAAATATTTGGTCTCAAATTGGCAAATCTTAATTTTATTTTGTTTGTAACTAAGAATTTTAGATATCTCCTGCACACACTTTCTTAAACTACAAGTTACTATGTTATATGGAACACAAGAGTTTTCCATGGGGTTGGGTATGGGCAAATAAAACCATATTAAAACAGACTATAGTCCCAAAGAGGGTCATGTTTTTTTTTTTTGTTGTTGTTGTTGTTTTTTTGTTTTTTGTTATGAACCTTTGATTTTTCTCTAGTGCACACTTTGAAAGGTAAAGTTTTCAGTTGATCTGGATACAAAATCATTCTTGTTGAAACACATTAGACATTACAAAAATAATCTGTGGTATAAAACAATTCGCAAGGTGTAGAATTCTTGCTAGTTTATGTAACTAAATATATATGTAGATATATATTCTTTAAAGTAAAACTTCAAGTGTCATTTCTCTATATAACCTACTCTTTTATTTACAATGCTTCTAAATAATATTCTGAATGCAAAAGTGTTCAAGGTTAAAGGAGAAGGGATTGAGGGTCTTAACCTACTCAGTACCTTGGAATACATTAGCCAGTAACTTCACTATGTAGAACAGTCCTACCTAATAGTAGTGCTACCATGGCAAACAATCAGGGAAGGGCCTTTTGTAATAATGTTCACATTTCCCCCCATCTAGCCTGGATTCTATTTCATGGGATCATTTAAAGCAGGAGTGTCAAAATTAAATAGAAATAGGGACTAGTAATACTTATACCATATGGGTTTAGACTGGCAGTTTTAAAATATGATTATGTTTTATTGTATTTCTTACTTATTTTGTTAAATATTTCCCAAATTATGTGGTTTAGGCAGCACTTAAATGTTGTAGGCTATGTGTTTGACAGCTCTGATTTAAAGGACTTGATTTTTAATTCATGGGAAATAAATGTATATATTTCTTTTAAAAATTATCTCCTATCAACAAGATAACTTTCTCTTTCCTCAGAATTCAGAAAGACTCAAGATTCTGTAGTTTATTAGGAAAAATAAACTAAAAAAAAGTGACCATTCTACACAAAGTTATGGTCAATCTCAAAAATGCCATTTTTGAGCTATATTCCCTGGGGACAAGGCAGAGTTCATGAAAAATCAACAGAGACAGATAAGACATTTTAAAAAGAAATTATGATATCTCTTAGGGTAGAGCATCATAAGATAGCAATACAAGTGCTTGGCACTCCCGGGACAAAGAAGAGTTACTCCAATCAGAAAGTCTTCATTCATCCATGGAAGATAAGATACTAAGACAATGTTAAATTATTGGCAATAATCCAAAGACCGAGTAATATTTTAATTCAAAATCTTGTCAAAAGTGAATTAACTATTAAAACTCCATTCAAAATGGGCTTAAATTAATTATAAATGCTAAGTTTCATTACCACTTCACTGGTATTTTGTTTATATCTAAGTCAAGGACTCCAGAGCTAATAATACCAAAAAAATCATTTTCTGGAAAACCAACAAGGATAATTCAAAGACAGTTTAAATTTTGTGGGTATTTTTTTTAAATTTCATTTTCTTTACCTAAAAAATTAAGCTATCAAATACCAAAGGGGTTTCTATTTCAGGGAAGAATTTATAAGCTTCTTGTTGGTTGTGACAACCATGTCCACCAGTTTATTGAAAAACTCCTGAGCACCCAAATCAAAGAGAAGATTAAATATTTTAAAATACTGACATAAATAATGTGTCACTTGAATTACTGGGCCTGCACTAGTGTGCTCATTTCTTCAAAATATTCAAAATCATGACTTAAAAGCTTTCTGAACCATCAGGCTGAGTAAATGACTTTCTAAGGACTAGAAGCTATCTTTTTTGGAAATAAAAGAATGTTAAAAACTCATGTCAAATATATAGCTCTAATTGCGTGCTGGTTCAGATGTGATTGGTGTGATTATGTTAATTAGGATAAGTGAACAGATATTTAGGGAAAGTAATAATCAATGCAGAGCAAATGGAAAAATCATATAAGCAACATTCATATTCCTGTGTGCTAAAAGAGTCTATAGACTAGTAAATATTTGTACTCATTTCTTAAGACAAGTTTATGTCCACTGATTTAGCAACATTAAAATGTAACCTGTCTTCTTTCCTCTTTCCAAATACTAGTCCTTATGAAAATTTACCCATTATGCTTAAAATGTATATATTTAAACTAGGTTAAATTTTATAGACCCTTTTTAAAAAAAATGCCTTTTTTGGCCCAAATTAATTTTTAAATTAACTAGTTAAAATGAAGTTGGTTATTTGCTTTTCATTTTCAATCCTGAAAACCTAGAAAAGTAATTTTTAAAATTTCCAGTCCCAATTTTACACTTTACCGATAAGTGCTAGCAACACTCAAATCCTGTATCGAAAGAACAAAAACAAAAACAAAACAAAAAACCCAACAATTATCAAGAAGGACAGAATACAAAATGGGTCTCGGTATTTGCAGGCTAATTCTATTACCCACTTATACTTTTGGGACAAAGCAATTTTCATTCTCATCGGATGAGAGGTGCTCTTGGAATGGAAAGCTACATGTGCTAGGCACTCAGCAAAGGAAGCTCCCCAAGATAAAATAAGTATGGTTGTTACTTCTGTGGTCATCATTCTAGAGAATATCTGTTCCGTGAGACCTTGGTGACCAGGAACAAAAGTGATGGCAAAATGAGTCAATCTATTAGTTGATAACCAATTTGTTTAAAAATAAGAGATAAATGGTTTGGTCTAATTCTGTAGGTTGATGGAAGAAATGATCAGAGGGGTGGGAAGGTGGGAACCTTATTTTAAAAGGTTTGGGAATGATTTGGCCTTCAGCACTGGAGAGTCCCCTCATTGAGTAATGACACAGAACTAGGTTCTTCTATCAGTGTCTGTTCACAGAAAAGGCAAGGAGCAATTTTATATCTGACATGTAGAGCTGTTATAGACTTAATCCTGATGGAAAAGAGTTGGAGGTCTAGTGCACGAGGCCACAGGAGTATTGTCTTGGAACGCCACTAAGGACAATGGCCTTGGCTTTACCTGGCTGGCGACAGTAGCTGGACCTCTAGCAACACTAGCAAGCACTTGCCTGGTATTGGCTGTTGACAGCAATAATGATTCAGAGTCCTTCTTTAAGGAGTCAGTTGAAGATTCATCCACTCCAACTGCTATCCCTCTGCAACAATCTCTCCCCAC
Organism: Sarcophilus harrisii; assembly: GCF_902635505.1. Classification (NCBI taxonomy): domain Eukaryota; kingdom Metazoa; phylum Chordata; class Mammalia; order Dasyuromorphia; family Dasyuridae; genus Sarcophilus; species Sarcophilus harrisii. Next base: position 64,023,679 of record NC_045426.1, on the reverse strand, counting down.
ATAGCTGACTCATGAATGCATCCCCTAGGAAGTGGGATATAGCCATTGATGAGAACTGACCATTTCAGATGGTAGCTTCCCTCAGCCTTGCCTTTCCTGGAGACTCCATGCTCTACAGTTTTAGCTTTTGTCTCCTGCCCCACTCCCCAATTCAGGATTGTGTTATTTCCACTGAGTCCCTATGCAATAAATCCCCAAAAGGCAAGATGCTTACCTGGGATTGCTCAGCTCCATAATGCTCCTGCCATACAATCATTAGTGCTATAAAACTGTCAGCATATCAGAAATGTCTTTGTTAATAAGAGCTTCCTGGGTCAGAATTCCCCCCAAAGTTCCAACTTCATAAGAAGAAGCTGATAAGAACTGAATAATTCTGATCTGGAAATGCTTATTCCTGGAACCACCAAGTTCTCCTGTCTCTTTAATTTATCCCAGGTCAGGCTTCCACTATCAAATCCTCAGGGACATTTGGGCCAGTGCACTGAAACATCAAGACTGGTTTGAGTTCTTTAAAATTAGGAGTCAGGCAAATTCCTTTAATAATTTTTTTTATGGATGCTTTAAAAAAAAATCACTGACACTTTACAATGACATAACCCTTTTTATAAAGACTAAGTCCCATCAGGCTAAACAAACAACAACTGGCCAACTTTGACAGTCTGTGTCATTCTGCAACTCTCACCTATCACATCCCTGCTGGCACACAGGAGACATACTTTGTCAGAAAATCCTGGAATCCCTCTACTCCCAAAGAGTAGGTCTTTCATGAAGGAAATGCAGATAGAGTGGCTATTTGCTACACAGCAGAAATGACTCTTAGAAGGACAAAGCCTCCAGATCCCGTTTCCCAGGGCTCCATCCCATGGCCAGGCAAACACTGAGAGATAATCCAATATTATCTTTGCACCAAACTAACTGTCCAAATCTGGACCAATATATTATTGCAAAGAGTGAGTTTTGTACCACTTTGTCACATAAAACGGCAATATCAGGTTTGTATCTCTGACAGCACAAGAACAAGTATAGAAGTGTACGATCGAAGACCACTTCGTCCAACACCAGGAACATTGCAACTTCCATCTCCCAGAGGCTTCTTAGCAACTGCTGAAACCAATCTTCCTCAGTGATCAGTAGGGACTGTTTACCAAGGAGACTCTGCCATGTTACCTTCAGGGAATTGCCCTTCTGATTCAGCCACTGTCAAATGTTATCACCTAAAACATGCTCATGGATTCTGCTGAACCCCATTTATGAAAAGAGAGCCCCTGCATAAAACTTTAAATCCAGAGAACACCCAAGGGCCTAATTTGTTCAGTGTTTGATGACAAGGACCTGTAGTCTAACAATTCCCTGCAGTAAAGAGAAGCTACATTTTAATTTACGTGTTTTAATTTATCCTTCTGTATGAGAAGGTTGAGATGACTGACATTGAGTAACAGAGAAAGCTAAAAAAATTATATATGGCACTTTCAATAAATATTTTAAAGCTTCTTAAAGAAATCAGATTCAAAAAAGCAACTGCTGTAAGGCTTATTTTAGCCATTACAAATAATTCTGAATGAAAAAAAAAATCCAAACAACATGGAGATTATGATGGAAAAAAAAAGACAGTACACCTTCTCTACCCTCCCACCCCCATGTCCTACTCTGAAACATTCTTGACTGGCACATATTTCAAACCCTTGTAATATTAGAGATGAAGAGGAGGAAAATATTGAAAGGTAGAAGGGTGTGAACTCACACACCCCGTGGAACTCCTTAACACAAGAGTTACTGACATACACAAGCCTCTGTGTAGACATATACTCACAGAGCAAATAAAATCCTTATAACCAGCCCCAAATCAACTACATTACAAAATCATTTTTCAGTCATGCTACCTTCATCAAGACATCCCTTCAGGGATCCTGTTTTAGGAGCAGATTATTCATCATAAATTCAGTGATGTGTGTGTAATATTCTGCATACATGTGGGACAAGGGAGCATAACCAAAAATGCCATGGTTTGCAAATGAGTGAGTTGAAGGAAACTATTTAATCACTGCTCCAAGAATGATATCTTTTTATAGATAGCCTCATGATATAATAAGTAGGTATGTATAATGACAAATATGATAGACATGCATTTATTTGTTCACATGCCTATCTATTCTATTCTATCTCCTCTGGTAAATTCTCATAAGAAGTATCATTTAAAATGAAATTCCATGTTGAAATGCACACAATTAGTAGGTCCAAGAGCTATATTTTTTAGTATGAAGGAAAATGGGGTTAGTTTTCATTCTGATAATCAAGGCATAAAAAAATGCCAAAGAATGATTTAAAAAAATAATAATAATGCAACTTTTCACTGAAGGTCAGTTCTAATGCAATAAAATCATTTCCCCATTCTGCACACCCAAACTCTCCATCCCTTACGATAAAAAGATGTACTGTCTCGTAATAAAAACGGACCAAAGAAATAAAGAATGGAAATAGCTTTCACAAATAAGAGTGACTAATGCCCAGGGATCCCTTAAGCAGGCAATCATTCTACAACCGGACACAGTTATTTACAATGGGTCATTACCAAACAAACAAAAAAAGAAAATGGTAGCACTTCCTAAAAGATTTTGGAACTTTTTTTTTCTATTTTTTTTCTTTTTTTAAAACTCCCTTGTCATAAAAGCCAACATACATTAAAATATACTTACTACAAGACAACACAACAAAATATATAATAAAACTCATACAAGTAGAAAATTCTGAGGTATTTCTGGTTTGAGGTGGTCTGTGGTCGTGAAGTTTTAAATTTTTTTTTCTTTTCATTTAAACCTCGGAAGCCACGTAGCGTGTGTGTGTGTGTGTGTGTGTGTGTGTGTGTGTGTGTGCATGTGTTTTAAAACATTGCATGTTTTGCAAATTAAAAATATTTAAATGTTGAATCAGCAGCATTAGGAACATTCACTGACTAGAGCAAATTTATGGCATAATAGGATAACGGTATTTAAGATATGCACCACTTTAAGACAAAATTTCATTACAGGGTTTAGAGAAAGCCATATCAACAAGCCACTTGGAAAAACGATGTTAAAAATCATCACGGTGGCTGCTCTTAAATCATTCTACCACCACCACCATCATCAAATTGTCATCATCATCCTGCTATTTCCTGGGTGCTGAAGTAGTGCTGTGGTCCACAGCCAAAGGCCCTGGTCATTCTTCCTCCCTCCAGATAAAAATCTCTCCTTAAAGAGCTAGTAATTTTACTGTATTTATTTTAATGGTCTTAAGTAATTGTTCAGGCTGTGCCTGTGGGGTCATTCCTTTAACTTTTCCAAGGAATGGGCAAAGTTCCTTCAATTTATCCATCTTAAGAAAAAACAATGAACTAAAAACAGTGTTTTTCTAAAAAAAAAAAAAAATTATATTTAGTTGTTAACTACTCGTGATTATTTTAGGGAAGGTAAAGAATTACATTTCTTAAATGAGAGTGAATTTTATCTGAAAGTTGATTGGAGTGGAGGAAAGAAATTCATTTTCCTTTTACTTCCCATCCATCTTATACTGAAGTCTTAAGATAATGGAAGAAATAAGAAGTAACGTTGCCTGTGTATTCAAAAAACAGTTGAGGCTTTCTGAAGTGCTTTCTCCAAACTCTGTGTTTGCTATTAATGCTCTGTGTCCAAAATGTCCTTCCCCTCATTCACTGATTACCTGAGAAGTAGCTCCATAACAAATGATGTTTCTCCAAATGCTGCAAAAGTCCGTCACGCCCTTCCCTACCCCACCCCCAGCACCAACCTCCCCTTTTCAACCCCCATATCTCAGGAGTTAATATCCTCTTCCTGGTTCTTCCTCCATTATAATGACACCCGTTAGATCCGTAAAAGACACATCTGCTGTTTTTGAAGCTCACTGTCTAAAAAGGGAAAAAAAAAAATTTTTTAAGGGCCTGGGAGATTGTGGAAGGGTGGACTGGGGAAAGAAACACCTTTTTTTGAGAAAGGTGTCTTTTGTAACAGTCTTTTAAAGTTTCCTCCAAAGTTTGCAGCATTATGTTTCCTAAGATGGGAGATGGGTTTCTTTGTGTCACAGATGTTCTGCGGAGAAAACAGACCAACAAAGAAAAACCTAAAAAACTGAATCACAAACGGAAAACGAGGTTGTTGAGGTTCTGCGGCACGGACACCGTTTCTGCATTCACAAGTCGGGACCTGAATGCTTGCTGAGATGTCCATTGTTTTCAATACAGTAGAACAATATGCTGGTAAAAATTGATCCAATCAAAAAATAACAATAATAATAATAATAATTATAATAATAATAATAAAAAGGTCAAGATAAAATAGCAGCTGCATTCATGTGTTCGTTGGTTTTTATGGTTCTTTTTTTGTTTGTTTTTGTTTTTAGCTTTTTTCTTCTTCAAATTCACTGAGTCTGGAAAGACAAACAGGACCCAGGACTTAGATACTCGACTCTTTGGGGGGCAAGTCCACATTGGTGACAGATGTCACGAGGGAGACGAGGCAGTCCGAGGTAGTGCCATTGACAGATTTGCGGATCAAGGACACCCGTTCCTCCACACAGCCTGCAGAAAGTCTGGCCTCAGCATCATGGTCCCAACATTCCTCGATCGTCACACAAAGCTGTGCTAACCCCTGTGGGCAAGAGGGAAAAAAGAGAAATTAATCTCACTGAAAATGCCTCAACACAGTCTTGTCAATTGGTGCAAACTCATCTCTTGATGAGACTTGCAAGAATAACCGTACCAAAGAAGTGACTAACCCAATGCCTTCTTTCCTTTACCCCTCTACTCAGTTCATGTGTACTCAGCAAACGGCTTGGGAGACACATGATTAGAAAGGGAAATGTTACACAAAAACAATCATCATAATATAATCACTCCAAAACCTAACAAAAATGAGTTGGGGATTATCTGTGCTTTTTTTTTCTGGTTTTCTCAGTGTCCTCAGAATTTAGCACAATTCCTGGCACAGAGAACACATAATGCTAAAACTAAAAACTTGCTAGATTTGACAATGAAAAGTAAGAGAATCTAATCTGTTTTCAGGAAAAGAAAAGATGTGAAAGAAACAGAAGGTATTAAATGGCCATAGACAGCCTATGGAGAAATGAAGTCACATACTCCAGTCATACTCTTACCTTTCTACATGTGTCTAGGGCTCCACTACTTACATATCTTTCTCCCCAGATTCTAGAACATTCACTGCGATTCAGGTCTAACCTACTCTATCTATAGATAGAAGAATCCCCTCTATAACATCCCAAATACTCATCAAATTTTCACTACCACCGTCTCCTCAACAAGCCAGTCCACTCCACTTTTGAGCAGTGCTAATTCTTGGGGAGTATTTCCTTACATCAAGCTGCCCCTCTGAGAAACTATCCCCAATGCCTTTCATTGCTCCTTGCTTGACCCTCTGAGACCAAAAAAAACAATTCAAATCCCTTTTCCTCATGGCAATCCCTCAAATACTTGAAGACAGCTTTCATCTTCCTATATTCTCATCCAACCTTTTCTTCTCCAGGCTAAACAGTTTCATGTCCTTCAAACAATTCTCATATGGCGCAATTTTCAATTGCCTTATCATCTTAATCATCTTTCTCTGGACTTTCTTCCTCTTGTTAAAGAAAACGAACAGTAACGGAGTTAAAGCATGTGTGTGAGTAAGTGAACAAGAACAACACACAAGAAGCCCAGGAAACATCTTCTTATCTCATCTCTCTCCTTCTGTCTCTCTCCATCTTTCTCTGTGTCTGTGTCGGTATCTGTGCCTGTGTCTGTCTGTCTGTCTGTCTCTCTCTCTCTCTCTCTTTCACACACACACACACACTCACACAGAAGGGAGAGATCCATTGAGTTAAGAGATGAATGCAAATGACCAATATGATCTTGACTCAAATGCCTTCTTTCTACAGACTCAATAAAGTTAGGAGGTCCAGAAAAAAGTTGAAATTAATGTTTACAAAATAATCAGTTTTTGATGCTGCCAGGAGAACACTGTACAGCAGCACTGAAAGATGATTAACTATGATAGACTTAGCTCTCCTCAATAATACACTGGTCTAAGATAATTCCAAAAGTCACATGAGGAAAATGCTATCCATATCCAGAGAAAGAATGAAGGAGTCTGAATGCAGAAAGTCCACTATTTTCACTTTTTTCTTTCTTTCTTGTGATTTTTTCCCTTTTGTTCTGATTCTTTTACAACATGATTATTGTGAAGGTATATTTAATATGACTGTGCATGTGAAACCTATATCAAATTGCTTGCTGCTTGGGTGAGGGAAAAAGAGATGGAGAAAAAAATTTAGAACTCAAAATTTTTGAAAATAATTTTTACATAGAGCTGGAAAAAATAAAATACTATTAACTGAGAAAAAAAGAAAGTAATCAGTTTTCAAAATTTATCATCAACTCATTTGCAATTCATTCTTCCTTCTCTGGACAGAGTGCAAAGAACATTGGATTCAAAATTGGGGGAATCTGGATTCAAATATGAGCTCTGCCATTTATTTATTTCCTGTGGGACCAATGTCTTATTCCCTTAACTAATAAGCCTCAGTTTCCTTACCAGTTAATGAGGAATTAGAGTAATAGATCTTTAAGGTCAAGTTCTAGATGCGATGAATAGATAATTTAGAAAACCACAAATTTTTATAATCAGAAGCCTTCCTACTATGAATAGAAAATTTAGAAAACCACAAATTTTTATAATCAGAAGCCTTCCTACTATAAAGAGTCACTTGTTTTTATCCGGTTCTTAGGTGAAAACAACTTGAGGCTGTTCATCCCTACCATGATGAAATAAGACAAACCTTTTAAAGTAATGTCATAAAGGAAGTCATAAAACCAGACATCTCCCCTCTGCCATACCTGGCTGGGGACTACAGAGAAGGAAATGAGGAGGAGGAAGAAAGAGACACTTACAGGATGCTTCAACCAGTGATCTTTGAAGGCAGGACGCATCTTTTTATGCACCACTACCTCTTGCAGGTCTTCTAGGGATGGATGTTGACCAATCTCTTCCTCAAAAGGTAACATATACTCATCCACAGGCCCTGCAAAAATAGGCAACAAAATAGGGTCCTGGTTCATGCCTCGAGGGGGTGTCCCATTATTCATCCTACCTTAACTGCCATTATCACTACAGTCATTAGCAGATCAGCATAAGATCCAAGGTTAGAATGGCATGGCCTTGCATCGGGCACTAAACAAAGTCCATGATGTGTAGGAAAGACACAATTCTTGGATCAGGAGCTCAAAGCAAACCCCCTCCCACAGATAATCAGACACTCACCATCCACAGCTGTGCATCTAGACACCAGCTCCCACAGTACCAGCCCCATTGCGTACATATCAATCCTCAGGAAAGCATCTCTCTGGAAGTTGATTGCTCCTTCCAGCACCTCTGGAGCCATGTACCGCCTGGTTCCTACCTAGTTAGATAGACCACAAAAGTAGGGGGTGAGAAGGGAAAGGAGGATATGCTACAGAAACGGGGGTAGGAAGATTTAGAATGAAAAGCAAGTGGCTTAGCAGACTGAACAATGGCTGTATTGTTAGAACTGTCTTGGATTAAATCCTGCCTCGGTCACCAAGCTAGAGATGAACAAGTTATTTTGTATAATTGTGAAATGAGCACATTGGGACTCGATGGCCTGAAAAGTCTCTTCTAGCTATAATATTCTATGATTCACAGCAAGAGAATGAGCTCTCATTATTTATAGGATCTATGATCATCAAGAATGTCAACAGGATCAATGATAATCAAGAATGTCACTTCTTGCATTGAATGGTGTAATGAATGACAAGGTAATTCCAAAATCACGAATCATTCAAAAATATTATTTGGCTTTAGAATATGTAATATTCCATATTATGTTATGATTTTTATGAAATGTTTTGCATAACTTCACATGAGCTTTCTCAATGGGGGGTATAGGGAGGGAAGAAGAAAGATTCAAAATTTAAAAACCAATGTAAAAAATCATTTTACATGTAACTGGGAAAAATAAATATTAAACTAAATCATGAATAAAGAAAAATGTAATGTGTTTTATTTACTGGAGGAAGCAGAAATTATCTGTTTAATTTTATTTTTTCTTGAGCTGATCTGTATTTTCTGCCTATTCTCCCCTGTTGCCTGAGCCTAAATTTGCCAGCTGTTTGATAGTTACTGTTCGATAGGCTACTATGATCCATAAGAAGATGAGTAACAGATAGATGACTCGGGAATTCTTTGAGCTACTGCCCTAGGTCCCACTGTGTATTATACTGCCCTCTCCCACTTAATTTTCTTTTTCCAGGATAATATGAAGGTCAAAGTGCCTTGGACAAAAATAGTCAGTCTTAAGCATGGTAGATATTAATAGGATTTAGAGGAAAGTTGCACAGATAAGAATTAGTCACGCCTCTGACACGGCTTGCTAGGATATACCCTTTGCCCAAGGTCCAGCCCCCAGGTATTCTGCATAAAAGGAGAGAGAGAAAGACAGAGACAGAAACAAAAAGAAAGACAGACAAACAAAGAGAGGGAACAGAGAGAGAGACAGAGAGATATCAGTGTTTGAGATTACCAGGGACAAGCTACATAGTTAATTTTCAATTACCCATGCAACTAGTATCCAGGAGAGTTCACATAATTGCAAAGACATTAGTATCTGATTTCAGAATCTATTACATGACTTTCATCTGACAGATAGCCTTCTCAGTATTATCGGGTTCAGGTGGGTGTTAATGTTGGTTTCCACACCAAGGACACGCTGGTTGACAGGAAGAGGAAGGGACTTGGGGTTTGGCAGTGAGAGCTAATTGTAAGCCTGATTGTCAAACAAAACAGTCCTTGTCCCTGACCTCCCTCCTCCCTTCTCACCTGCCCATGGGTGTCCCCAGGAGGCTTTCCTGGTTCAAACCGCACAGCCAGTCCAAAGTCAGCCAGGACCGCTGTGAGGTCACTCTTCAGTAAGACATTCTTGCTCTTGAAATCCCTGGAAGAAGTCAGGACAGAAGCTAAGCTGAGACCTCACAGGGATCCCACCGAATCCCCCAAGCTGCTCCTCTGTCTGTCTTGAACGTAGCAGGACTGCCTTGGAACTCGGGCTTCATGAGAATTCCAAGCTGATACTGGAGCTTTCCTGGGGCTTCCTTGCTGTGTAATATCCAACCCCTGTGCCCACCCCAGCTTGTAATACCCCTCCCTCTAAAGCCCATTCCCTTCTCCCACTGGTGAATTCTTAAGAGTCTCCCCTTTTGTGGGGGAGTTAAGGCCAGACTTCATTCCCTTTCTGGCCCTGTTCATGACTCTCACTTCCAAACTAATCTTGTCTCATTCTGGAACTTCCTTCAACACCTGAAGCCTTCTCTATACAATTCACACATCAGTAAAAAACTTGTTTTTGTTTTGTTTTTTTCCTGCTTCATCACACATGGGCCTTCCATCATTCCTTTATGTGGATGGGTGTTCCCCCATACACAGGTTATTCACCCTTTCCCCCATTACCTCTTAGACATTAACTACCGCTTTAACTTCCATCTATACCCAATCCCCACTTCCTTCACGAAGCCTTTTTATTTCCCCCAGACTTTAGTTCCCTCACTCCTAAATAACTGCAAATTTTTTTTGTACATTTACTATATTTATTGTGAACATATTGACTCCCCTTCTCAGAATGTAAGCTCTTTGAGGTCAGAGGCTGCCTTATTTTTATATTCATCTCCTAATCCCCTAGCACAATGTCTGTGACAAATCATGAGTTTAATAAATGCTTCCTGATTGACTGATAAGATAAAGATATCTATTTGTTGTGATGTAATATATAATTTGAAGCCAATCAACTAAAACTGCATTTCCTATCTACGATGGGTCTAGAGATATGGGGTCCAGGGTTAAAACTTTTTCAAAAAATAAATCTACTAAGAAAAAAAATATAAGAGTATCTGAAAGCCAACTGCATTATCATTGCAGTCAAAAGGTACAGATCAGCCCCAAATACCAAGTTTTCCCTTTCCTGTTCCCTCCCAACATGCCTTCATTCAGTGCTCTCAAGTCCCAAATGATGATACAAAATATGGATGATTTGAATCCCTTCATTTCTTTAACTGGATAAAGACATAAGTTCTAGAAGGAAGTTCACAGAAATTCCCCTGAATGAAGACACAGCCCTCCCCTTTCGTGGAGGGGCAATCATTTGTCCCACATATGACTTTGGTGATCACTGAGACCCAGACAGAGGTCATACAACTAGTTAGTGTTAAACTGAAATCCATGACTTGGGAGCCTAAATGTAGCACTCTTATCATGTTTCAGGATGGATAACAGGTAAGTTAAATTAATATAACAACAGTGTAATAAATACTGAGTCATCCTTGTGATCTGGCAGTCCTTTTACTAGTATGACAATGAGCAAATCTCAAGACTCAACTTCCTCATCTGCAAAATGGGGGAGATGATCTAGTTCAGAGGTTCTTAACCTAGAATTCATAGATTTAAGGGATTATGTGAATTTAGAAAGGAAAAAAATTACATTTTTCTTTTCAGCAATCACTAACTAAAATTTAGTATTCCCTTCAATTATTTAAAAAATATTATTATGAGGTGTGGTCCACAGGTTTCACCAGTTTGCCAAGGAACAAACAAAAAAGTTAAGAACATTTGATCTAGATGATTGCTGAGGTCCTTTTAAAGCTAAAATTGTTAACTTCTATGGCACATATAGAAATGCACATATAAGTGTACCTACAAATATTGTGACTATTCATATAAAACCCATTGCTTAACACACAGATTTAGGAACGGATATGAAACCAAAGTCTTGGATATTTTACAAGTTCTCTTTGAATACTTGGGAAAGCGATAAATTACATCCTTCACTACCTTCCCTGCCAGAGCCCAGAAACCACCCAGAATTTGGGGAACACTAAATAAGCAAAAGAGAAGATTCCTCGATAATACTTCCTTCCTCACCTTTCCTCCAATAGAAATACTGAACCCTGAATAAAGGCCACCCACTGAAAGAAAAAAAGCCCTCCACTAGCATGGGCTGATTAATTTAAAAACATCAAGTGAAACCAAATTGCCACTAGAGGGCACCTGGGAATCAATCAGCAGCTATGGCCATACTCTGAAAGCCAGCCCAGAGCAGAGACTGGGAGTGGATGAAGAATTAAGAGTGGGGAACCATCTACATCCAGAGAGAGAACTGTGGGAACTGAATGTGGATCACAAGGAAGCATTTTCACTTCTCTTTGCTTGAATTTTATTTTCTTTCTCATTTTTTTCTTTTTAATCTGATTCCTCTTATGCAGCAAAATAATTATATAAATACATACATCTATATTGAATTTACATATACTTTTTACCACGTTTAAAAAAAAAAGAATTCTCAGGAAAAAAAGAATTAAGAGTAAACAGAACTGACTTCAGTGTCTTTCTAAGTCAGCAGCAGCAGCAGCAAGAGAAGGCTTTACTGAAGTTATCAAACCCATCCAATCCCCCCGGTGAGACATTTTGTGGGGCTGGTTAACTCGCCTCCCTCGAGTCTCCTCAGAAAGCCCGACCACGGCATGCATTTGGGGGCAGATGGCAGCTCGTGGCCAATCCCCAGTTTCCGCTCCATGCCAGCCCCTTATCCCTCCCTTCTTCCTCTACATACCTGTGGGCAATGGCTGGCTTGTGCCCCTCTCCTCGGCACCAGGGCACATCCTCATGCAGGTAGGACAAGCCTCGGGACATGGTCTCAGCTACATGACACAGCTCGTTCCAGGTCACAATGTTCCCTTTTAGGTAATCAGTGAGAGAACCCTGGAAGAAGTAGCAAAGGAAGGATTCAGGGACCCGGAAGGGGAGCATCTTGCTAGAAAAACTAAACCCATAAGAAGAGCTCAGACTCAGCTTTGTGGAGTTGGGACTGGGAACCAGGGCAAGGGGATCACCTTGTCCCAGAACCCAAGGGACAGAGGAGGACAGAAGCTATGAGTTCTCTTAGGGGAAGGGGAAGGCGGGTGGGATCACCTTGTCATGGAAGGCTGTGATGAGCCACAGCTCCACCTCCAGGTTGGAACCTCTCTTTTCCGCTGCGATAAACTGGAGCAGGTTTTCGTGTTTCATGCCTGGTGTGCTGAAGATGTCCCGTTCACTCTGCCAGGACTGTTTGTCCTAAAGGGCAGAGAATATTCAGCTCTGAGACCTCGAGGAATTATCCTCTTAGAGTAGTGCTTTAATTCTCCTGGCCCCCAGTTTTTCCAGTACATTCACAAGCACGTGTTAAGCATTTATGAAGTGGAAGGCACTGTAATAAGCACTTGGAATATAGGAAGAAACAACATGTAAATATTGGGTGCATGGCAATCTGAAAGGGGAAAGTACTAGCATCTGGGAGAATAAATCCTTCTCTATCTCCAAAGCCAGAAAGTATATTCTCATGAGATCATTTAGGAGAAAGGAAGTAATATATAAAGCCTTTGCCGACTCACCATTCTCATTCTGTGACTTTGAGAATCCCTAATACCTTTATTGGTCCCTTCCTTAATACCTACAAATAGGGTCGGTGGTCTCCCTAAGCCAGATTTGCTACCCCTCATGCGGTGGCTCTTCTCTCTTTCAATGCTAACCTTTTAGTCTTTAATACCAGCTGCCTCCATTTTGATCAATGCCCGCTTGCAGTCCTTACCTCACCATCCACTCAAACAAATTTCTCCAAATGTCTTGACTGCCAAGTCTAAATGCTTTTCCTCAATTCTTGTCTTCCTTGACTTTTTTTGCATCAGTGAACACTAATGAACGCTCTTCATCTGGGATATTCTCTTTCTCCTTGGCTCTATCCACCAAGCTGCCCCAAATCCTTCCACTTCTCTCAGTTCTACCTCCATATTTCTCTTGTACCTTTCCCTCTATACACACACTCTCTCTTCCTCCCTCTCTCTCAATCTCTCTTCCTCTTCCATCCTAGTTCAGGCCCTAATCATATCTCACATGGAATTAGGGAGAAAGAGAATAAGCATTTATATGCTGCCTACTGTGCCTTACAGCTATTATCTTGCTTGATCACCATTAACACTGGAATTCTGTTGGGTGTCTGCCTAGAAATAGAATATCTAAAATTTGTTGTTACCTGTAATGGAAAAATCTTCACTGCCACATAGTCATTCATAAGCTGAGCCTTCCAGACACAACCAAAACGTCCCCGGGCCTTGATCTCCAGGAGTTGCAAAGGCTTCAGGCCCACAAGTGGTGAAGGGGGTGGAGGACCCGGGTCCTAAAATAACAAAGGGATTAATAGGAAAAGAGTGCAAAAGTCTATGGAACCACAAAACATTCCCTTTCATGAACTCTCAATGGTTAACAACACACCACGGTCCTCAGGATGATGTCTATGGGTTCTTGACGTGGCTACTTCCCCAGGTATACAAAGTCTCGACTAGAAATTGGGGTTCAGGGTTCATATCCCGACTCCACCCTCCAGCTCTCATGTTCTACCCTATGAACATAGGCAAGCCACTTGAAGGCTTCAATTTTCTTACTGAGGATTTCTCTGGCTCATGGACCTCAACAACAGACTATGGGGACTCAGGAAGGGAACAAGTAGGAAGGGCATTGGAGAGAGTGCTTATTTTCACTATTGTCTAGGTGAAAAACACAAGTGTGTCCATAAATACTAAAGAGGCATGGACACAGGAAAGCAAGACCCTGGAGAAATCTCTTCCCTGGAAGGGGAAGAAATTAAGTATGCTCTCTTAATTCCTAAAGACCCCATCCCTCATCTCTCTCCCCAAGAGTCTCTATTTCCTCAGTTCCCCCGAGTACCTCATTGACGTCCACATGACCGTAGGGAGGCTTTCGATGTCGGTACATCCAGAATGCAATGACAATGGCCAAAGAGAGGCCCCCAATAGGCAGCAAGGCATATGCAAGTACTGTGAGTAGGGGGACAGTCGAGGGTGGCTCATAGGTAACTGCAGAGGGAGAGAAAGATTGGGTCACAGGTGGAAGCAGCTGTCCCCTCACAACCACAGCAGCATCCTGTTTCCTCTTTCAGACTTCAAGGTTCCATCTTGCTAGCCTTTTCTTCGAGACTAGCAAGGCTACCAAAAGACCACACTCAGCTTGGAGAAAGTCCTTGCAGAATGACCTGATATGTCCTATTGCCAGGGTTCTAATCCCAGAGTAGGAAATACATGCGAGAGCCTTATTCCCAAGTATTTATCAGGTACATCTATGTAAAGAGGGAGATATTAGAAAATATAAAAGCCATAGATACATATTTATTCCCACAAAAATGGTACAGATGGATGCATATCAATCAATAATGAGCAGATCATCTATACTAAAAAAAAAGGAGAGATAATCTAGTGGAAAGATCACCATCAGAGAAAAAAAAGGACTAAATTCAAATCCTGCCTCTAATTGACTTATCCAGGATCACACAAATTCTAAGTAACTGATCTGAACTCTAGTATTCCTGACTCCAAGGTCAGTGTTCTATCTACTTCATCCTGGTATAATCTTGAACAAACCACTTAACCTCAGTTTCCTCATTCATAAAAAGATGAGGCTAGTCTTGATGTTGTCGAAGATCTCTTCCACTTCCAGATTTATGATTCTAGAATTTTGTCTTTGGGTAAGATCGTAGAGTACTTAATAGTCTCACTAGACAAAGAACACTCCCCTTTCTCTAGAAATATTCTCCTACTTCAAAGATCTGTGATTTCATAAAGGCAGACACTCCTTTCACCAATGCAGACAATCCTCAGGTAATTGCTGTAGCTTAAAAACCCATTCTGTCATGTTCACTTGGGAAAAGAACATCTTTTAAGTTTAGTTGGTTGGGTCCTTCAAACACAGACAGAGTTTTTGTTAAGAGGGCTGCCCATGAAACATCTCTAGCTTGGTACTATCTATCTAAAGTTTGTCTTATACTAGCATAGTCTTTGAGAACCTATAATCATGCTCATGCTTTGAATCCTTAGCAGTGGGACTTCAGGGGAGCCTTTCAAAACAATCTCCTCCTTTTTGGTATTTTCCCTTGACTACGTATGTAACTGTGCTTGTTTGAAGTGATTTGCAATACCCACCCTCCAAAATAAAACAAAAATCTCCACTTAAGAAATAAATTTTCTAAGCTTCAGTTGAAATCTCTAATTTCAAATGATACTTAAGAAACTAAATCCATAACTTATTTTTGCTTGACTATACTTATTATTAAAAAGGACTTTATTTTTACTTTGGGGGTACTGTTAGAAAGGGGTAGTGACACAAATGCCAAAAAAAGGGAAAGGCATCAATTAACATTTTTAAGATACATAGACGGGAATAGAAAAAGGGACGACAGACAAGCAGGGCAAGTTAAATGTAATATGCATTTAAAAGAAAACAAACTACATGTAATAGACTATCACACATCTTAAGCAGAGATTCAGTTTTATTACAATACTATTTTTCTAGTCACTGTACACAGAAAAATGTTTTTGATGTGTACCCTAAACAGCCCTAAAACAATATGAATTAGTTTTAAAAATTTAATCCATAAGAAAATTTTCTCTTTGTTAATTAGTAGTTTTAAAATTAAACTGTCAGTTTCCTGAGGGCAAAGACTGCATCATTGTCTATTCCTGTAATGGCCTCACACACCCCAAAATAAAATTTTCCCTGAGCCAAGTCCAGTCATGCAGTCACAGCAGCAACTCAAAAATTAAGTGAAGAATGAAAGTCACTATTGATGACGGAGCTGACTATTTCAGCAACAGGAATCTTGTAGAATAATGAGACACCACAGAACCCGGGGAAGGAGAGACAGCAGGGTGTACAGAATGTAATACTTGAAGTGAAAATGCCCAATGTTCAAAATCCTATCTTATTTTCCTATGGTAAGCCACAAGCTCTGAGATCCTTGATTTTTGGAAAATGGAGAGAATAATAACTCCTGTAAGTAAGTATCCACTTCACAGGTCTATTGTGGAATTAAAATGGCCTAATGCACATGAAGTGCATGCAAATTTTAAAGCATTGTAGAAATGTCAATTATTTTCTCTCTGTTTCCCTCCATACCCTCTTCTTTCTGGTTGGATTTACCACCTCAGCCCCCTGGACTCCTCAGGGCTCAGATCTTTCCTACGTGTCTCAGCCCTTAAGTCAGTGCCCCCATCTTCTCTCACCTTCGGGGCCAGTGACCTCAGGTAAATGTGTGAACTTTTCATTGCAGAAGTTTCCTTCACAGCAACAGAAGAAGACCTGGGGGTTCTCTTCAGTGGCCACACATTCCTGCCTGTGACAGAGATGCAGAGAAATTGCATACATTATCAAAGCCATCCAGACTTTCCTCCTAGAGTCCATTAGATTCTAAGCACTTACCCTTGACCCCTGGGGGCTGAGGGAGAGAGGGAAGCTGAGAAGATGAAGGCCTGCCCCATGTGGAGTGTTAATTCCCAAGTGTTTACTTCCATTTCACAGTTGGAAGAGAAGTAGCCCTTGAGAGCCACTTTGCTGATGGCTAAGCATCAAAATCACACTTGGAAACACTGACATATAATACTTCGTGATTTTAAGGAAAACAAATTTTGAGCTTTCAAGGAGAGGATGGGAATATTCCCAACAAAAGGTTTCTGTAATCTGGTAAAGGGGAGGCATGGAAAAGAGCCCAGGTAATCCTTCCAAAGTATCCCAAAGAGGTCCCATCTCTTCCCCCAAGACGGACGGCTCTCTGACCAAGAGAACTGTATCTGGCTGCAGCAGTGGGGACCGAGCTGGGGAGGAATCTCCAAGGGAGGGGAGCAGTACCTGTCATAACAATTGAAGTCATCCAGCCAACAGCCCTTCTTCACGAGCTCAATGGTGCCGGAGCTATTCCTCCAAGAGGCGTAGCAATGAAGGCGCTTGTCCTTCTCCCCCTCACAACGTTCCAAACCACTCTGGTTTGTCTTTTCCAGTTCCCAGTTGGCATTGTAGTAGATGCATTCCCTGGTCTCAACCTCCCCACGTCCTGGACCTGCAGGGAAAGGAAAAGCAGGAAAGATGGTTGATAAAGGAGAGGTCCTTGGGTCCCACAGTTTAAGCCTCCAGGGATGAAAGGGAAATAAGACAAGATAATTCCTTCAACTGCGTTCCTCCTGGGGAGTTTCCTACATCATCTCCCTTCTATGACATTCCTGGTTTTATTTTTTTGGGGGGTCTCCCCCCAATAGAGTGATATCTATCACTCTATTTAACCTACTCTTGTCTACTACAAAAAGAAACATAAATTACAATATGAGCTGTATTGAAACATAATGTAACTGTGTAACATGTATAGGACTGCTTGCCATCTCGGGGAGCAGGTGGAGGGAGGGAAGGGATCGGACCAGAAGTGAGTGCAAGGGATAATGTTGCAAAAAAATTACCCAGGAATGGATTCTATCAATAAAAAGTTACAATTATGAAAAAATAAAAAAATAAAAGGAAAAAAGAAACATAATGTAAAGATGAGTCCATTAGGTGCAACTATACCAGATTGTTCCCATATGCCTACAAAGATGATCAGATCTCCCTGTGTACCTACTATCTCCATCCCTCTCCTCTCCTTCACAGTCCAATATCAAGGCCAAAAAATGGTCTATACTCATTTTTATTTCTTCAAACTCAGTCCAGTTTGCTGTTTCACATTCTACTCACTATTCTTCCAAATATCACCAATGACTTTCATTCTATCTGCAGAACAGAATTCTTACTCACTCCCTCTCTTCCTTTTAGATATACTGATTTCTGTTAGTTTCAGAGAAAAACTACACTTGATTGGTGTTCTTCAAAGCATCAATGAACCAATAAATGTTTATTAAGTCCCTACTATGCATAGATGCTGTTAGACAATAAGGATAAAAAGAAAAAAAAAAAAACAGGAGAAAAAAAGAGCAGCTTACACCATTCCTCTAATTGCTCCTCTGTTTCCTTCACTAGCTTCTGATCCTCTTCCCAACTCTTGTAAAGGGTATTCCCTGAGGTCCTGTTCCTGGTCTTTAATTCTCCTCCTTCTTATACTTTATCCTTTCACAATATCTTTCACTCCCACAACTTCAACCATAAGTTGACACATACGATTCAAATCTTTATCTGTAGCCCTGATTTCTCCTCCAAAATAATGACTCATTTCCAACTGCTGAGGTGGTAATTAAAGTATTTACACCTGGGTATTCTGCTAACACTTCAGACTCAATTTTTTACTCCGCAATGGATTCTTCCTTCAGTAGTCCTACTATTCACCCAATTTATCAAGGCCAAAATCTTTCATTCAGTTATGAAGTCTCACATCTAGTTCTCCACTTTGCCCTTGGCCCATTCCACTTTCACTAATACTAATACTGATTCTCCTTGCCTTCTGCCTGAATCAGCAGAATACAAGTGCCTCAAGGGGAGGAACTGTTTCATTTTGTAGCACAGTGATTAATCAACAAGTATTTAGTAAATGCCTACTATGCACAAAGTTTATTAATATTCATTATATGCTATGAACATGGTAAGGATTTTAAAATATTATTTAGCCTCTTCTTTCTTCTGTTCATCCAAGTGAATCCTTCATACTATTATCAAAAAGATCTTTCTTATGAACAGATTAATTTAATAAATCCCTTTCTCTTTTTCTTTTTTTAAAATATTATTTTTAACTTAAATACAAAATAAGAAAAGAAAGAAAATCATTGCCAAAGACATAGTAGAACATAAAGAGGATTCAAAATATAAAGCAATAAATTTCCATTTCAAGAAAGCTTATATAATAAATACTATACTTTGTGTTCAGAGTTATCCATTTTTTCTTTGTTTCCTTGCAGATTTTGTTTTGTTCTTTACTATGTACTTTTTACTTTATTTTCCCTCCATTCTCCCCTTTTATTCAAACCCCTTTATCATTCAAAGCACTCCACATGCTAATGCCACATTACCTTTTTTCTGACTTAGCTCCTATTAACTTTTGCATAAATGTTCCGATCCAACCAGAATTAACTGAACTTGTATTTCCTCATTGCTGTGTTTTCACTCAGGCTGTACCTATATCTGGAATGCTCTTGGAATCTTCACTTACCAGTAAAAATCCCTTTCTGTAATGGCCAAGTCAAATCCTCTTTTCTCTAGGATCTCTTCCTTCAGCCACTATTTCAGATGGCAGTGAATAACTTTCCCTCTTTTGATCTCTCATAGTAATTTGTTTGCTCCTTTCTAATGAACTCATTTTTACATTGTATTTCAGTACAATTCACATTTTGGTTTATGTTTTTCTCTTTTTTACATGAACGTAAGTTAAATAGAGTGTTATCTCCCTCCCCCCCCCCCCAAAAAAAAATATGGGAATGCCATAGAAGGGAGACGACAGAAAAATCCTCAAGAGATAAAATCAGAAAATTCACAACAAATCACCATCTTTCACAAGTACTACATCCTCTCCTGCTTGCCAGCCCCTAGCCCATTTTCCCCAGCATCTCTCTCAGTATCATGTTCAGGTAGTAAGTAACATGAGAAGTTCCCTCAGTCTAATATAAGCAGTTTCAGGTTCACTGTATCACCGGACAACAGGTAAGTGCAAGTTAAAGAATCCTAACTTAAGGACAGGACACATCTCCCTCAGAGATCCCCATCCAGCTTCCTAGTCCAACTCCCAGACTCAATTCTCTCTCCCTTCCTCCCCGAGGGCTTCTGTCTCTATCTAATCTCTCCTGCTCAGATCAGTCCAGGCTAAAAAAATTCTTCCCTCAGACTCTGGATTCTTTGGATCACAATCTATAGGATAAGAGCTGGGGAAAAAAAGTGGAGATTCACAGGATTCATGCTCTGATACTCCAACCTGAGTCCTAAGGGAAAGGCCAGGCTCTCTGTGTAGATTTTATTATCAGAGTTAGCTTGGGATACCAGGATGTCGTCTGAGAAAAGTAACTTAATTTCTCATAAATACGGGGGGAAGGGGGTTTCCATCTGTTTGATGAAAGAATTTTATAACCTCAAGATTTTAAAAATAAGATACTAGTTGCTCCTAATTCATATATATATATAGCATTTTCCCACCCTCCCAAAGCTCATTCTCATATATCTTCCCTCTTTCTCCTCACTTCTCCCTAACTAATAACACTCATCATACTCCCCGTTACCAAGGCTCAAAATCTCACAGGCATCCTGAACTACTCCTTCCCAAAAGGACAAAAAATAGCTAATAATAAATTGAAACCCAAGAGAAGTAGGGAAAATATTAGCAGGAAAATGGGTATCTTTGATGAGTACAGATCCTCTTGAATTGCATGAGAAACTTTTGTCAAATGCTTCATTAAAATCTAGGTAAACTACCCTTATGGTGTTCTCCCCACTAATTGAAAGAATTCTAGAACACAAAGTATTATTAAAAGGATGGCTAGTTAACATCTAGAAAGGGAAGTAGTAATCACAAAAGGCCAACATGGTTTCATCAAGGAAAGATTATACTTAAGTAACAACATTTCCTTTTTGGGGGTTATGGTGACAATTACTAGATATACATAATTTATTTTAGCAAAGCACTTGACAAAGGTTTTCAACTATTCTTCTAGAAATGGGGTGGATGAAATATAATTAAGTGGATTATGAACTGACTGAATGGTCAATCCCAAAGTATAATCATTAATAGTTTCGTGTCACTTTGGAAGGAAGTCAACAATGGAGTTCCTCAAAAATCTTTGCTTGACCCAAAGATATTTAGTATTTTTACTGACAACCTGAATGACATAGGTATTAAATTTGCAGTTAACTCAATGCTAGAGGGAACACTAATGTGTTGAATGACAGAGTCAAGACCCAAAAAGATACTGAAAAGCCAGAATATTAGGTGGAATTAAACATGAAATGTAATAGTAATTAATGTACACTTTTATACTTATGCTATTGTTGTCATTATAATCATATCCAACTCTTTGTGACCCCATTTGTAGGGTTTTTGTTAAAGATACTGGAGTGGTTTGCCATTCACTTCCTTTTTATTTTACAGATGAGAAAACTGAAGCAAATAGGGTTAAAAGACTTGCCCAAAGTCATACAGATAGTAATCTTTTGAGGCTGGATATGAAATCAGGAAGATAATGAGTCTTACTGATTCTCAGCCTAGTGCTCTCTGCATTATGTCACCTAACTGCTACAGTTCTATGCTAGAGGTTCAAAATATCAGCTTTAAAAATAGATGTGGGGATTTTAGTGAACTGCACACGCAATGATTCAACAGTGTGATATGGTAACTAAAAAAGCCAAAGCAATCTCAAATTTCACTGAGAAAAAGTATACCGTGCCCTGGTGGCTCCATATACCCTAAAGCAATGGTGTCAAACTCAACTAGAAACAGATTCCTGTTGCAAAATGATTTAGAAATCCACAAATTAATAATATCGACATTGTACTGTGTTTTTATTTATCTTGTTCAATATTTCTCAATTACATTTTAATCTGACTCTGCTTAAAGTTCTGCTGGCTCAAGTTTGTCATGAATTTGATGCTGCTGCCCTGGAGTACTGTGTTCCATTCTCCCAGGAATCACATTTTATGAAATAAATTGATAAGTTGGAAAGTATCCAGAAAAGGTAACCAGGAAGGTGAGGTACCCTGAGATCATGTCAATTGAAGATCATTGAAGAAACTAAGGATGTTATACCTAGAGGAGAAAAGTCTAATGGACATGACATCCACTTTTACAGATCAAAAAGACTGTCAAATAGAAAAGAATTTCATCAAAAGGAAAAACTTTTTTTTTTTAAGTTGAATGTTTTAGAGAAACGGATTTAAGTTTAATATAAGAAAAAACTTCCCAGGAATTAGATCTATCTCAAAATAAAATGGGCCACCCCAGGAGGCAATGTTTCACCTTTATCAGCAGTTTTCTAGCAAAGGTTAGATAACCACTTGTGGATGTAAAAGGGATGGAGGTAGGAAGTTGGACTAGGTGGTTTTCTGAGGTCTCTTCCAGCTCTCAGATTCCATGACACATAATCCCTCCTTTATTTAACAATTTAATTTAATAAATATTAAAAGCATTTAATTCTGACCTCCATAAATTTATTGTCTGGAATAAAATGCCCATGATCTTTAATATATATAAATGGGTAAGAAGTGAAAAGAAGTCAGAAAAGGGATCTAGGAATATGTGAAGAGGAAAATGTACCACCAGAAGGAACTTAATCTAACAGCAAGTCACGTCTCTTTTTAATAATGTAGCACCCAATCTAATTTATTCCTATGTTCTCTCCAGTCCTCATCAACCTCATGCCTCAACTTCTCCATTTACAATCTCCCTTACACTATTCCCAATTCATCCTACACAATCAGCAGATTGTTCCCAGGCTATAACTTTCTCATCATTTCTCCTGCTTAAAATTCAAACTTCTCTACTAATCCCTACACAATCTGGCTCTAGCTAAATTTCACACTAGTTCTTCCTGTGGACTATTATACCTCTACCTGTTGAAATCCAGATCCTTCAAAAACAGGGTTAAAGCCTGTTTCCTCCAAGAGGCCTTCCCTGACCATTCTCTGGCCCCCCAAGAATCCCTCTCTGAATTAATTTGGCATCCAAGGGAAGGTCATGAATGTCTCTATAATTCTTTAAGCAATTAATCATGTCTGCCTTGTGACAGCTCTTCAATTGTTGTATTGAGCTGTTATTTATCTCTTACTTCAATATCTGGATAGATCTCCGAGTTCATTCATGACCTCTCTTCCTGAGTGATTCTTTTCTATATCTTTCTGTATAGTCATCATACAGTATCCACCCAATATACTGGAAACTTTCTGTCAGCTAACATTTCATGGTCCAGCACTCAGCCAATCCATTTGTCATTGTCATCCCTCAGGACCACTCAATGGTCACCTTTTCCCAGTCATATATGTCCTTGATAGCTTATATTTTATTTGTCAGTTCTGTCTTATTTCACCTGTTAGACTGTTATGAGTCAAAGTTGTCATGTTCATTTCCCTATCTTCTACAAGATTTGTTTCACATAATAGACATCAATATTTGTTGAGTGAATAAATGACCATATAGTTCATGATTTCTGGGGAAAAATTTTTACTGATGCATTAAGATAGGAAACTGGCATTTAGCCATTCAAGTGAGAAGACCCAATGTAACCATGAATTACTATGTCCCTAACATTTTAACTAACATTTATTGAATGCTTGGTATGCAAAAGGTATTGTAGATACAAAGGAAAAAATGTGAACCAGTTTCTATTCTCAAGAGGTATAAAGTATATTAGAGGAATAAAACACTCTTAAGACAAAACATTCTATAAAAATGGCCACTCCAAGAACACAAAGAAACTTGGGAGGGGCACTTTAATGAAATAATAGTAATAATGATGACAACAATGAAAGTCAAACATTAGAATGTTTCACTAAATATAATCACATACGGTAAAAGAAATTAGGATGAATAGACAGAGAATCTTGATGGAAACTTAAGAGCAAGAAATAAAAATGGTACCTATTAAACTCAAGTGAATTAAATGCAAATACTAAGCAAGTTTAATTGTATTGATATTGTTTCTAATATAATATGGACTGAATCTGTGATGATTTCATGGACAGAGATGGGACCTGTAATGTCAATGGTATGGTAAGGAAACTCCTTCTACCTTCTCTCAAACATATATACTGAGAGAGCTGCTTGAGGGACTGTTAATTACTCAATCAGGGTCACCCACCCAGTATAAGTCCTAGGCAGGTCCTGAACCCAGGTTTTCCTGTAGCTCTGTAGCCACTCTTATACACTACCTCTCTCAAATTTCTAATAAAATATATTTTTAAATTGATATTCCTGGGGACAACTCTAAGCAGCTTCTAAGCTAAGGGGAAGTTTCCATTTGGAGAATACCCAGAGAGGCTATCACAGATGCTCCTAAAGGCCCAAGAATGTGCTTGGTCCATGGCCCCAACAATCGATTCAGTGTGACATTTCCAAATACCACAATTCCAAATGTAATTCCCCAGTAATCAAAAAAGCTATAATGCATGTAAATGAAAGAATAAAGGACAACTAAAAGGTCAACCAGAGGAAAACCATGGCCACAAGAAAATCAGGGAAGGGAGATGACCGTTTTCCTTTTATTCTAAGTCACAGAGAACAGAAACATCATCTTCCAGTGTACAGGAGAAATGAACAATTACCCATTTCTGCCTCTCTAACCCTATCCCAGTTGGTTCATTTACAAAGCAGGACTCTGCTCTTTATCCAATCCAGCTGATCCCAGCTATGAATTAGTAGAGGAAGGCAATGCAAGCCAGATGAACAGGATTCAAGGCCATTGATGGGAGATGTGGTCACTGTCAAGAGTGGGGCAAGCAAGGCTCCAGAGAAATCCTAACTAAGGTCAAGACCTTGGACAGCAGTTGAGTGGGGAAACAGCTGTTGCTTATGTTTTAATCAGCACTGACTATATAGGCTTTCTGTCCCTGAAGCCTGATCTACCAGGTGGTCCTCAGGTTTTTGAATAGAACTCTCTGATGTTTAAAAGGCTCTGGCACAATTTTTACATTCAAAAATTCAACAAATTTTTTATTAATAAACCTACTGTATGCCAGCAACTATGCTAGTGAAGCGGTGAAGATGAAAAGTAAAAATGAAAAAAGTCCTTGTCTTCAAAGAACTTGCATGTACAGGGTTAGGTAAGGGGGAGCACGGAGGCTGAACTAGAGCTACGTAAATAAGAAAACGTCAATAGAAATAAATACATATGCCAAAAAAAAAAATACAAAGTAATTTCAGGGAGAAAAGGGAAGGTAATGGAAAGGAAATGAGTATTTATATAGTGCCTACTATGTGTCAGGCAGTATCGTAAGAGCTTTTAAAAAATATCTCAACAATCCTTGCCAATTAGAAAAATATAACTATAATATAAAATAGCTTATGGTGATAGGAAGAGAATATGCATTTATTAAATGCCTAGTCACAGGACTAAGTGTTTTACAAATATTTCATTTGATCCTGACAATCCCCTTGGGAGGTAGGTGCTATTATTATTCCTATTATACAGTAGGAGAAATTGAGGCAATATTTAGGAAACCTGCCCATGGTCACACAGATCGTGCGTGTCTGGGATAAGGGATTCACTGGATAGAAGGTCCTGCTATGCACTGTGTGACCGAATGTCTCATTAGCAAGTAGGGGAAAGGAGATTGAGAGAGGCTTCTTATAGTAGGCACTTGAGCTGAGTTTTGAAAGAAACTATGAGTTCTATGAGATATCAATCAGCCAAGAATACACCCAAGGCATTGGAAACAATCTATGTAAAGCACAGGAATGGTGTCTGTCTGTGTATACAATGAACTTGGAAAGGGATGTCAGTGCCTGATTGAAAAGGTCTTTTAAAGCCAAAAATGAAGTTTATTTTTTATCCGGGAGCTGTTAGAGTTTCTTAAGCAGGGAAATGGCCAGACTTGTGCTTTAGGAATATCAATTTGGCAACTGAGCAGAAGATGAAAGACAGAGCAATGTAAGTAACTGCAATGGCTCTAGGCCACAAGTAACAAAAGCCTAATCTTGAGTGGCAGAAATCTGAGTGGAGAGAAGAAGGCGAGCAGCAGTTACTGTGGCTCTAGTCGAGTCTGTAAGACTAGGCAACTCACTGGATATGAGGAGTAGAGATAAGCAAGAGGAGAAGCTGACTTCTACTCGGTGTACTTGGTTGACCAAAAGGATAATGGTAACCTTGAGAGATAACCCAGGGAAGTGAAGAAAAGAGGAAGGGTAAAGATTATCTTTTTGGACCACATGGAGTCAGAAAAGCCTTCAGGATACTAGGTTGGAATTGCTTAGTAGGCAGTTGGTTAAGTGTGACTGGAATTTAGGAGATAAAGTCTGGATGAGTATCTAGATGTGAAAGTTGCCTGCATAGATATGACCCAAGGAAACTAATGAAATCACCCACGGAGTTGCAGAAAGAAAAATAGAGCAGAGGCAGAAACAGGGTGTACCCCCATAAATGGAACAGAACATTAATGATTATAATACAAAGGAAACTGAGAAGTAACATCTAGACATATATAAAGAAAAAAGGAGAGGACAACATTATCACACAACAGAAATAACTCCCCAAAACAAAGCAAAAATTGAAGTGTGACTGGAGGAGTTGTCACTGCAACCCCTATTTCCTATTGCTACCCCCATTTGCAACAGAGGTCATGAAGGAGGATTGAGAAACTATCATCAAATTTAAGAATGAAAAGATGATTACTGATCTCAGAAAGAACAGTTTCTATTGAAATTGGAAGACAGGGATTGAGGAGTGATCTCAGAAAACAGAGCATAGATAACTTTTTCTAGGAATCTGGCTATGAAAAGGAGAAGAGGTATAAACCAATCCCTTACAAGGATAATAGGATCATATGTAGGTTTGTATAAATATAGGATTGGGAGGATGTTTGTAGACAGAAGAGAAGGAGCTGGCAAATAAGGAAAGGTAGAAAATTTGGGGAAGAGAATGACAGGAGGAATCAGGTTCCTCGACAAGACAGAATCAAGGACATGAATAGAAGGTATTGTCAAGAAGAAAGTCTACCTTTCTCTTTTACAAAGGAAACCATTATTAGGATTTTGAGGCTATGAGTTTTTTTTTTTTAAAAAAGGATTCCTCCTTTCTCTGTGGCATCTATACTAAGAAGATATAGCTATGCTGAAGCCACTAAAAACAATTTTTTTTAAAAAGTCAGCTAGTCAGATTTTTATAGCAGTACCATATGAAATTACAAAACAAAATCAACACAAAACTGAAAGCAACTAAAATGTCCATCCAAAAAGAGAACAGTTAATAAAGTATAGTACACTAATATAATACTATGATTCTATTAAATCCAAAAAGGAATATGTAGAAATTAGAGCATACTTTTATTAAATAATACAAAATTTAAAAAAATCAACACCAATAATAATATACTTACTATAACTATCTGAGAGGAAGAATGAATGCAAATGAAAGGACAAAGAGTTCTGATGAGGCTTAACAAAGTAATGGAAAATTTATGCACTCAATAAATTAAAATATCAATTACTTAGCAAGTTTAGTTGACTGTAATGATGTTTAGATTAACTAAAAAATAGAATTGTACCTTCTGATCTTAATGGGAAATTGTCATGGGATCCAATATTCCCTGGGACTTTTGTTGAACTGGAATACAGAATGGTATGGAAAGGACGCAGGGTGCTGAGATAATGTCCTTTTCGGTCTCGGTGCTCCATCCCTTATGGCTCCCTCACTCTTGAGGCATTATTGACCAGGAGTTGAAAAACACCTAAGATCTTAACAACAGTCTTCTTCTAGAGCCTTCATCAAATGGGTAGGCAAAGGGACAGGTTTGAAAAGAACACAGTGAGGAGATGGGAAAACCATAGGGATGGTTGTGTGGCTCTGAAACAGTCACGAAGACCATATAACCCTTCTCCTATACCAAACTGTCCCCACTGTGGATAGAAGCAGAAGGAAAAGAGGTTTCTATAATTCTATATACTTCGTATTTAACCTCCTATTTAAAATGAACCCCAGGAAGATACAGCATTAGGATATGAGCAACACATTGATGTGAGTTAGAAACTAGAGTTGGAAGAACTTTTGATTGATTCTTTTCACAAAAGGAAAGTGGCCTAATAAGACTACAGCCTGGTTTTGTTCCAAGCTCAACTTGTCAGAAGTTTCCTCAGGTGGTTCCCCCCCCCCCCCATTCCCTGGGTGCTGGGATTTTCTTGTTAGGGGCTTCAGGTTTAAATCGCTTTGGTCTGATGAGAAAAGTCTGAAGGTCACCTTGTGAGAGGCTTGGTACAAAGATGAGCAGAATGGGAATTGTGAAAAAGCTGAAGTGTAACATAGGAAATTGGTTTATATGGAAGACTATTTTTTATCTCATGGTGTGAACCACATTGTTAAATCAAAACTCCACTGTAAGAAAAAGAAAGCATAAATGTACTGTGAGAAGTCATAAACGGCATTATGGTATATTGTTCCAATCTGTAGGTGTGGTTCACATCTTGATTTCTTGGGTAAATAAAAGGATTTATCCTGGGTCTCTATAGGAGAGTCATTAGTGGGTTGCTTTTTTTTTTTTTTGGATGGAGAAAGAGCAGAAAGATAAAGGACAGACAGACATCTTCCCTGGAAACAGCCATCAAGCTGCAGAAATTTTTTGAAAATGCATTGTACACCACTTCCAATAGTAGATCTACCATGACAAGAAAAGTCTTGGAATAAGTCCAAATGGACAAGTAACAAGGATTTTCTGGGATCAAGTGAAAGAGGTAGCAATCCTGTGAGCTTGTTAATTTGATTGTCAATTCAAGGAGAGTATCAAGATATCAAGAAGATATCCATCTTTTTCATACATATAGTCATAAGAAGTCCTGAGTCATCAGGTTTAGGGCTTTGTCTGCCAACAGTAGCCTGAAGGTAGCATAAGGTGTCACAGCAGAGTCATGGGACCTGGGTCCGCATGGCAACCACTGGAAAGGATAAACACAATCTCATGTGGAGGAGCCCAGACAGTGAGTAGGAGTCCAAGGTCATTGTACAACATTGGGAGAAACAACTCTGTTGCTGCCGTTCTCACACCAACAAGATAATGCTTGTGCAGAGCAAAGGGGCTGTAAATTTTTCTAGTCTCAACCAGAAACTCAATGTATCCATGGTGGCAAGTAGGGCAGGGTAGGGTTGGGTTGAAGGGGTTGGGATTGAGCTTAATTTGGAGATTTTAGCTGTAGAATTGAGAGAGTTAAGAACCTATTGAATCAAACTGTAACAGGGCAAGGAAAAGGTCTCCAAGGGTCTGGTGCTGGTTTACTTTCCTAATGATAGATATTTTGGATTATGTCAGTTTAACAGTCAAGGGTGCCAAGTATACTGCCCTATTCCAAATAGGGTATCTTGAGGGCTTGAAGATAGTCTTCATGGTTGCCAGTCCTTTCTTAATACAATATAGCTGAGTCTAGCAGTATTTTATAGAATAAAGGAGTACAGAGATAACAGTCCATCAACAGAAATTTATTAAATGTATACTATATGTCAGACAATGTGCTAAGTTCTGAGGATACAAAGAAAGGCAAAGTATAATCATTGCTCTTAAAAAAATGAAAGTCTAATGTCAAACAACATGCAACCAACAAGCTAGATAAAGGATCAATTGGACACAATCAACCAAGGAGAAATCCTGTAATTAAAGAGGGGCTGAAAAGGAAAATGCTAATTCTTTGTCAGAAAACTATAAAAAGAATAATTATAATCATATCTAGTATTTCTATAGTGTCATACTTAGGTACTGTCTTCCCTCCCAATGAATTAGTTGCCAAGTGTTAGTGAACTTAAGTTCACATCTCTAGCATCCTTCCCCTTCTCTGTATTTATGGAATCTCCATTGATTCAGGCTCTCATCTCATCTTACCTGGACTACTGTAATATGGCAATCTGTTCTCCCTTGTTTCTGGTCTCTCCCCATTCAATCGATCATCCACATAGCTGCTAAACTGATAATCCTAAAACATGGCACTCAACACCATGTCATTCCCCTACTCAAAATTTATCTTGAAAATCTTCCTCCAGAGAAACTGCACAAGCCTTCCAATCTTTTGTAAACCCCTTGTGAAAATAGAATTATTTAATCCATTATATTTGTTTCCCCATAAATCTGGGTATAGTGAACATTAATAAATATTTGTAAACTTATTGGTTGATTTTATATTACTCCCCGGCCAAAATCCTCTGATCTCAACTTTACACATAAAATCTGAAATTAGAAAGAAACCTAGAGGTCATCTAGTCCACATTTCTTCCCAAAATCCTCTGCAGAACATCCCTGTGTCTGAATACTTCCTGTGACATAAAATTCACTTATTAGGCATTTTTTTGAGTAGCCAAATTAGGCCATCTTTTGCCTTATTTCTTACCTAGCATTAAATCATTGAATGGGTGTTATCTCAGAAAAACTGAGACTTGGAAAAGACTGTAGCTTAAAAAGACCAAGGGTCTCCCATTATAATTGGGGCCATTTTTAATGATCTATGTCTTGCCAGTGGATTCTAAAGACTCTGGAGAAGAGAGTGAGGCTGATGATTACACAGCCCTGACTGCTTAAATCCAATTCACTTGTAAAAACATTACCCTCCTGATGTCATTGGTCCCCTTCGAGAGCCAAGGATCATCACCATCACCAATAATAGCAAGGAAGCCATTCCCTTTTTAGTTCTAGAAATGCACCCCACTTAACATCTTTAGTTGGACAACTAGGTGGGGCCATGGACAGAGTTCTGGGTCAGGAATTGCAGGATTTGAGCTTAAATCTAGCCTCAGATGTGATTCTGGACAAGTCACTTTACTTCAGTTTCTTCTTCTCTAAAGTCAGGTTAATCACAAAATCTACCTCAAAAGGTTGTCTGAAAGATCGACTGAGATACCAATTATAAGATGTTTATCACAGAGCCTGGCATATAGTTAAGTGCTATATAAATGTTAGCTGTTAATTATATTTTTAGCTAGTTTTCCCCCAATACATGAGGCAAAACAATGAACTATGGTATTCTACAGTCACTTTAATGTCCAGGAACCCAACAGTAGGGAGTAGCTGCTGAGTCATTGGGGTAGAAGACATGGAGCAGGATCCCAAAGTGTCCAGGGGCTCAAATGTGAGCTTCAGTGAATTATGGTTGTAGCCATACCTGATTGAGTTTGTTGTGTTCCACCATTACCTGCCCTGGGAACTACGGTGTAGCAGGCTGGGGAATTGGGGGCAGA
Source organism: Sarcophilus harrisii (assembly GCF_902635505.1). Lineage (NCBI taxonomy): Eukaryota > Metazoa > Chordata > Mammalia > Dasyuromorphia > Dasyuridae > Sarcophilus > Sarcophilus harrisii. Next base: position 63,992,943 of record NC_045426.1, on the reverse strand, counting down.
AGAGGACTTACCCAGCCACTCAGAGCAATTTGTGAAGTCAGAAATGGAAGGCACCCATCCCCTAACTTAGCCCAAGCCTTTTTAGGATATTTGTTCACTCCTGCCAACAACTAGTGTTGTGACTGTCCAGTAGCCTAAATTTTCTCTCAAGATAATATATTGTTTGGTTTCTGGTGGCTTCTATCTCTGACACTAAGTACAGAGAAGTTTTTTGCCTCTATCCCATTAACTAATCTGATCTGACTCCCAACTGCAGCTACCCTTATTTGGTTTCACCTCTTTTATAGAAATTCCCTGGGGAAAAAATGGTAAAAAGTGATACCTAATATGCCTGTAATTGTTAGGAGAGTCTTATAGGGCGGAAAGAAATTTGTCTTTCTATATTTTCCATCTATATAGACCATATCTAGAACAAGTCATCTCTCCTCCCAGAGGACAGCCTTTCATGTTTTTTTCCTTGTGATAACTAAAAATGGTTTAAAGTCATCTGTGTTTTGACTGTTTATTTAAAGAGAGTGTTAACCAGAATGGTATAGAGAAATGTAATCACAAACAATCCCAATGAGCTATGGAAACAAATAAAAGGGAATGAAAAGGGAAGAAAAAGTTCATTCCAGACATCAGGCTCACAGCAACATTCCTCTCCCTATCTTATCCTCAAAACAAACAAACAAAAAGGATGATTTGCCTTTCTACAAAGTGGAAAGTCTGGAATCCAGGAAGACCTGAATTCAAATCTCACCTCAGACACAAATGGGCTTTGTGACCATGGCAAGTTCTTTCCTTTAACCCCTCAGTACTCTAAGAAGTTCTAAGAAGATGATAAAGTGTGAGAAAAGTACCCATCTGCTTTGGGACAGGGTGTTTTCTATACTGACGAAATCATGTCTAATCCCCATCCCCATATTTTCAAATCAAGAGTCTCCCAGCCTTCTGACACTGCCTGAAATCTATAACATGGTTTGCTTACTTACCTTTTGTTATATCAGAGATTTCATCTTTGCAAATATTCAAACTGGTCTCTGGATAGTCGAGGGTTTAATTCTTTCTGTTTTGAACTAAGCCTTTACCAAGGAAGGCGGTGAAATGGTTCTATGTAGATAATGAAAATATAGCCCCTCAGGAGGAAGTTATCTGGCAGCCCCAGCCAAAGGCCCCCTGGGTGAAAGAGAAAACTACAGAGACCCTGAAATCAAACAAGTGCACTCAAAAATCCAATTGCCGTCCTCACATCGGTCCCGAGGAAGTGGTCCCACAAGTCACCAGCTCTCTGCACTGACCTTATAGCACAGGTTCCATACTATACCCCTGACAGTCAATCTTGTGACTTTGTCAAGATGGGACAGTTGCCACATTGCTCACTTCCTCTCCTCCCCCACTCCCAATCTAACTCCAGGGTATTATTGGCTGGACAACTTCAAACCCTGCTTAGTGGATAACAAAGAGTTATAAATGAAAGTAAATCAATGCACAATGAACAGAAAATATGTCCAAGTGGTCACCTAGAATTTACAAATCAGCCTTGTGATCCCTAACTCAGAGGCTAGGGTCAGAACAGTCAGATTCAGTTCTAGTTGTCTGAATCTTTGACAAAGGCGTTTGAAATCTACAGCCTGAACCAAAGGAAACTCTAACCTCTGAAAAACCATAATATCTCCATGCCAATCTAAGCATTTTACAAAACAAATGAGTTTACAACCTTCCACACTCTTCAAGGGAGAGTTCTCCATCCTCTGCTAGACTTAATTATTCCTGCCCATTGTTATTTCCTATTCTATAGGTAATGGATAGCCATCAGAGTTCTGAGAAAGTGACATAGAGAACTTGGTTTTAAGAAGATTCGAAATGTGGAGAATAGAACAGAATGAGATACACTAGAGCTAAGGACAAGACAATACAAGTGAGATGTAAGTGATGATTTGAACGAAAATAACAGGAATGGAAGAGAGGGAGCAAATGAAAAATATACAGAAAGGAAAAGCAACTGGATTTGGTGAAGGACTAGGTTTTGGAAGGAAAAGGGAAATCATTAGATTTTCCATTTAGAGTCAGAAGGGAGCTTAGAAGTCATCTAACTTCATCAAAGTCAACTTAGCTACTAAGTAAGAGAGTCCAGGACCAAAATCAGACACTGAATCCTTGTTCCATTGTGCCTTACTGCATCTCAAGACTTGAGTGGGAGAGAATATCAGTGTCATTAGCCAACAGGGAAGTTATGAGCAGGAGCATATTAGGAGGGAAAGAGGAGCATATTTGGGAGAGTTATTTGAGGTATTGGCAGGTGGAGCAAGGAGTTGGGAATGTGAGAGGGAGGTTTATTAGAAAATTTAGGGATAGAAATAATGCTCTGGGGAGACTGATTCCCTGAGAATAGATGAAATAACACTGGAGAGGGGGAAAGGGCAATGACATAATCTTGTAAAATATTTACATTTAAGGAAGAACCAATGAAGTGGAAAAAAATCAGAAAATAAAGAAAGGAACCAGGAGAGATCAGTATTGTGGCAGACAAGAGTTTCCTTAAGTTGGAAGTGGTCAGCAATCGAAAATACTACAGAATAGTCACTCAGCCTCCTGTCCTAACACCAAAGACCTTAATGGACCTCTTTTCTCTCTCAGGCAGCCCCCCTCATCCTGGGGCCTACTCCCCTGCTCCGAGAAGTCTGGAGCCAATTCTGCTCCTAATATCTGTCCTCTAAGAAAGAGGTCACAGAAGTAAAAGCACTTCAAAAGGAGTCAGATCTCATTATTTGCTTCCTGTTCCCCTCCCCCTACCAGGCTCCTTTGTTCCATGGTCGGGGCCTGGCCCCAAAGACTCCGACCAGCTGAGCCCCTCTTACTGGAAGAAGCAGAGGGGGAGGGGGAAGGAAGAGTAAACACATAAGTAAATGAAATCAACACCATGAATTAGTTCAGGTAACACCCACCCCCATCCACCCATAAAAGATGGAAGGAGGGAAAATACTGCCTATTTAAACAAAAAACCCCATGAACTTATTTCTGATGGGGTCTGGGCTAAAATAATCTAGAGTCACAGTCAGGCTTTGATAGTCAAGGGTCTTCCTTTCTCGGAATTATTTTAATGCAAAAATGAAATACATTGGATTACAAAGGAAACCAATGGAGGGTAAAAAATGCACACACACTCCCCTCACACACACAATCCAACTTAATCAAGCCCCTGAAATCTACCTATCTATCTTTCTACAGACATCCATTGATCCTGGTTTAATAACTCCTGATATAAAGCCACCCTCCAGCCAAATCAGAGTCTTTGAAAGTTAAAATGAAATATAACAGACTGATATCAGATGCCCTGATGACTTATCGATGAAACAAGAGGGGAAGACAGGATGGAGGAAGAAGCCACAGTAACTTTGTGGCTTAGGGAAAAGTCATCTCTACCTAGGGGGCTGACCATAGGTATGAACCAAACCAACATCCCTCAACAAGCTCCCCAACCCAAAACCCTCACAAAGGACCCAGATCACAGCCTTCTGTGCCATGAAGGAGATGTAGGGATATAAAGCTACATGGATACAGATCTAAGGTTGAAATTCATCTCTGAAACTCTCTGGACCAATTCTTCATACTGCAAGCCATGAGAATGAAGCTCAGAGAGCTAAATGACTCCCAGAGCCAGTACCCTGGGACACAAAACCCACTGAACCCCATGGCTTCAAGGGACCTTAGAAAACTCCTTTCCCGAACAGTCTGATTATTACTGGACCTTTCCCATAATAATATTCCCATTTATTTCACTCTCCATGTTATATCCACTTTTTTCGTATAATCTGGAATAGCAGTGGAGTATTCCAGACATGGAGTCAGGAAGACCCATCTTTGAGAAAGGTCTTTCAACTGCTAAATGCTACCAAAAAGTAGGGCAGTATGGGATAGATATAAGAAGGGCAATGTGGGATCAGCTTGAGAAGTTAGAGAGAGTGACCAGGATGGTGAAAAGATGCAAGGAGATTACAGAGGTCCATCTGAAGGAACAAGTGTTGTGAAGGGCTTTTGTCTGGAAGTGGGATCAGAAGAGTTCTGCTTGGTTCCACAGAACAAAAATAGGAGCTACATTTGGAATTTAAGTCTAATGTCAAAAAAAAACAAACCATCCTTACAATTAGAACTAAGAGTTCAAAAGTATAATGAGCTGCCTCAGGAGGTCATCAAGCATCAGCTGGATAACCATTTGTTGGGGAAGTTGTAGGAGGGATCCTCTGCCAGGCATGAGTTGGATAGATAGATGGCCCCTGAAATCACTTTCAACTCTTATCTTGGTGGTAATTGCCTCACAGAGGAGTGAGGATCATTCTGGAATGCACTCCCACCCCCTCCTTACCTCTACCTCCTAGAAGACCCTGCTATCCTCCAAGGAAAGCTAAAGGACTACTAAATACAAGAAGCCTTTTCTGGACTCTTGGTTCCTAGCATTATTTCCCCTCTGAAGATAATTTTATATTTTTTCCTATTTCCTTACTCTACTACTTCATACAGCAATACTCCATTAGGACATAAGCTCCTTGGGGGCAGGAGCTATTGTGACTTTGTACCACCAGCATCTCAGTAAAATACCTGGTACAGAATAAGACCTTAACAAATATGATTTTAATCGAATCCATCTCAATTTCTTTGTAATATTTAAAATGCACTACCAAAATCAACTATTACTACATGTAGATCATAGTTCTGGAAAATGAAGAAAAATATAAAATAAAAAAACCAGATGCAGTCTCTGACCTCGAGAGTAATAAAACCATGCTACTTTAGTTTTCTCATCTGTAAAATGGGGATGCATAGCTGGGGGTCTACGTCTCAGGATTGCGGTTAAGATCAAATGAAATGTTTCCAAAAGTGGTATGTGAACTGTAAAACCCTATGCAAATGCAAAGATAAAAAGAACCACCACAATAATAAAAATCAGAACCATGAACCTAACACCAGAAAAAAACCTGCTCCCAGGAAGTTTGCCCCCTTCTCTGGCACACAGCTCAGTGGTTGCCCCTCCCTTGCAGTGGGGATCCTTAGCTGCCAGCTGAATGCCCAAAGGGGCTTTCCCTTCCTTTGCTCATTGCTCACCCTCATTCAGTTTCTTCACACATACAGCTATTTATAGCCTCTGGCGAAAAACCAACCACTTACTCAACCTTGGTTACACCGACAATGCCTTTTGCCTTAATACACATGAAGAGCTCCCACCCACACCACTGCCTACAGATAGATAACATAGCTTAAACACACACACAACTGAGTGATTTTTAATAAAAAAGAATTCCTCTCCTGCCCAAATCTTAACATACCCCCTGCCCAAGTCATGACAGAAGCAGGATGGGGAAGGGAATGGTCCTTGGTCACGTCAGACAAAAATAGCTTTTCCTCACGGACACAATTCTAAATAGTCACCACAGGTTTGGAGCCAGAAAAAGATCTTAGAAGTCCTCCAGACTAAGCTCTTCATCTTACAGAGGAGGAAACTGAGGTATAGAGAGTTTAAGTTACTTAAGTGGTTCTCAAAGTATGGTCTAGAGGATCCTGGGGATCTCTGAAACCCTTTTAGAGGGTCTACAAATTCAAAAATAGTTTTTATTTCCAATATGGTAAATGTCTATAAATATAACCCAGGTAAACAAAAACGCTTTGGAGAGATCCTCAATAATGCTTAATAGGATAAAGATAATGAAAACAAAAGTTTGAGAACCACTGGTTTAAGAGATTTGACTAGAGTTGTACAAGGAAGCAGAAGTCAAATGTGAATTTTGGTCTTCTGTCACTTAAACATACATTTATTTAAACATATATATACATGCACATGTATATGCTCCTGTATATTCATAAACACATCCATCCATAACTGCCAAGTAAAACCATAATCTAAAAACCTAAGCATCCCCTTAGCATTTATCCACATACCACCTTGAACTGTGTGTGCCCTGACTCCCAAACAAGATTCTAAGTAAGCTTACTGAGGGCAGATACCTTCCCTTGTCTACCTCCCCTCACAGCCACACTAGGGGCTCAGTAGATCAATCAGTCAGCCAATCAATACTTAGTATGAGCCTATTATGTAGCAGGAATAATGATAAGTAATGAGTAAACGAAGAAATGCAAAAGACAGTCCCGTCCCCAAGGATCTCACAAACCAATGGTCCAGTAAATGTTTCACACCGACTGGCGTAAGAATATGCTGACTAAAACCATTCACTGGTTCAACAAAAATACACCAAAGGGACTGCAGGGGATTATTAGTTTCCTAAGAACAATGTTACAGGGAAGCAAGATCATAGAATTAATAATAGAGCTTAAAGGTAGATGTTATGTCTCATTTGATCCTCACCACAATCCCATGAGGTAGGTGCTATTTTTAATATCCATTTTACAGACGAGGAAAGTGAGACAGTCACTTAACTTCAAGTGTCTTATCTAGTGTTACACAGCTAGGACACGCATGAAGCAGGACTCAAACTCTAAGATCATCTTGACCCCAGGTCCAGCACTCTATTCATTGTACCGCTCAGCTGCCTCTTACTGGAGCTAGAAGCGAGGAGGAACTTTAGAGACTGTCTTATTCAATCACATCATTTTAAAAATGCAGAAAATAAGGTCCAAGTCGTTTAACAACTCCCCTTAAGTCACACACATAGTATCAAAGACAGGATCTGAACTCAGCCCTCTGGGCTCTTCCCACTGTCCCTGACAGGTTCCTTTTAATTGAGCAGTAGAATTTAAAGAAGGGATAGAGATTGGGCTATGGCAAAACCATCGTGCTTCTGAAAAATGACACTGGTCAGAACCTACAAAGGGTATTTCTATTTATTTATCCATAACAATCTTCACATCTGTGCAAAGATTGAGCCATTGAGCTTAGAATCAGGGATCCTCAAACTACAGCCACGGGCCAGATGCGGCAGCTGAGGATGTTTATCCCCCTCACCCAGGGCTATGAAGTTTTTTTATTTAAAGGCCCACAAAACAAAGTTTTTGATTTTACTATAGTCCGGCCCTCCAGCAGTCAGAGGGACAGTGAACTGGTTCCCTATTTAAAAAACTTGAGAAACCCTGGCCTAGACATTGGAGTTGCAACCACAGTCATTTTTAGATGCTGTATGTTTTACAAAGGAATCATAATGCTAGAACTGGAAGTGTCCCCTTCTTCTAATCCAATCCCTACTTGAAGCATGAATCCCTTGCCCAAGTGGTCATCCAATCTCTTGCTTGAACACTTTTCATGACAGAAATGCTGCTTCTCCTGAAGCAGTCTATTCCAGTTCTGGACATGATTAATTAACAAAGACTGAATTAACAAAAGCTGACATTTCCACGGTACTTTATGATTCACAAATTACTGTCCACAATACACCAGCTTGTACTATTACCATTTTACAAATAAGGAAACTGAGGTTCTTACAGGAGTCACTGGCAAAATTTAAAACCATGTCTCTCCTGACTTCTTGTCCAACACTGTTTCTGCTAGGATATACCAATAGGAAGTTCTTTGATATGTTGGCTATTCATTGTCCTAAGCTAAACAGAAAAAAATCTAAATCTTTCCTTTTTCCAAAAGAAATACTGGTAAAATTTTATGGCTTCCTAGGGGAAAGGGATTTTGGATATGTAAAACTAATTAATATTCCACGGCTTGGAAACTACCTAAGCTTTTGTGCCTGAATAATCATAAGGCCCTGTAGGTTTAAGTTATGGGACCATTTTTTTCCTCTCACACAATAGTTTGACAAAACACAGACATTATATGACATGATTTCTCAGACTTTACCTGAGAACTAAGTGGAGGGAGCTATTATAGTTGACTCCTTTTAATCAAAAAGGTTTTCTTATCTTTGGCTAAGTGCAAACTTATTTTGGATTCATCTCCTAAAAAGTCCTAACATATGCACGCACATGGATGTAGGGAAGCATGACTATGGACATTTTCTATGTTTGATCAGTTTTTGGTTTTTTGTTTAAAAAAAAAAAACAGAGGAAAGGGAAGGGCTTATAGCAAATAAGACCAGGTAAATTTATAGTTTAAAGAAGTCACAGAATCAAAGGCTTTCAGAGCTAGAAAGGATTTGGAGTATATCACATATGCAAAAGAGGATCCTTTCTTTGACACCTCCAAAAAAGGGGAGTCTTCTCTCTCTCCCCAGGCAGCTCATTTCTCTTTCAGACCAAGCCTAAATTCAGTTCTTTGTAATTCTCCTTCCGTTGTCCCCAGTTGTACCCAGTAGGGCCAAACAGAAAAGGTCTCATTTCTCTTCATACTGCAGTCTTTGAAGTAGCTGAAGATAACTATAATTTCTTATAGAGCTCATCTAACCACCATAAAGGGTTAACTTTACAACTATACTTATGATTCAAACTTACGACTAGACTTATGATTTGTCTATTTGGGATCTGAAATGACAGGCTTGTCATCTGCCTAGAGGGGAAAGGGATCCTCAGTCTGCATCATTTATTACACCCGAGACACTGAAATAGGTAGCTGGTATTTTATCCAGCAGCGGGGATAAAAGGTGGTTCTAACTTTTAACCTTTTTCCTCATTTCCAGTGCCTTTTTGTTACATGCCTCAGAGCAGTAGCTAATGTTTCTTTGCACAAGGTATGATTGAGTTTAGACCCATACACTCTATGGCAGACTAATATAGTCAAGGGCAATTGACAGAATATCAAAATCTCCAAAGAACTAAAATTTGGAGTGATCTAAATGGCAATAAAAAACATAAGCAGGATGCTGTTCTTATTCACAAAGAAGAGACCTACAAAGAATGCCTGAAAGAATTGATTAAGCCTATGTATATCAGGAAAAGAGATGTGGATTAGTAATACAGAGGGGTTAAAAGTGTTACACTACTACCTGTATAAGGAAAAGATCTAAGGAAGGCTCTTCTGAGCTTAGGACAGATCCTTTATAGAGGATTTATGCGGGACAATGGCAAGAATTTTACAGAATGAGGAGGTATGGGTGGATTATAACTTTTATTTTTAAAGAGCAATTCTTGGAAAAGGCCATTAATTTATCCAACTATAGACCAACCAATGACATAAGGTTCTCTTCTCTCTCTCCTCTTCACTCATCCAAACCCTACTTAAAACAATGTGCAGTGTTATCACTATTAACACTGAATTATGGGGCTAATTCTCACCTGAATTCCAACTCTCTATCTCTTGATGCCTAGAAAACATTTAAATACAGATATCTGAACATTCAACTGGTAATTCCACTCCAAATATGTGCCAAATTAAACAATTGCCCAGACTTTTTATCTTGTCTACTCCAAAGATATAAGGATGAGCACAATGGGCATCAGAAAGGATGTAGTGAATTGAAAAATCTACGATAAAATCAATGAACTTTTACCCTGAAGCCAAATTTCTAAGCAAGTTGCCACATCAAGAGGCAACTAGACTTGGGATCCAAGAAGAGCTGAGTTCAAATCCCAACTCAGGTACTTGCCAGATGGATGATCCTAGGAAAATAATTTATCTTTTCTGATCTTCAATTTAACTATGTGTAAAATCGGGATAATAATAATACCATCTATCTCACATAGTTGTTGTGAGGATTACAAGAGATAATCAAAGACAAGTGCTCTGCAAAAATTAAAGCACTGTACAAAATATATATATTGTTACAAAGACTTATACTCCCAGAAGCAGAACCATTAGTAATTGATTTTATTCCTTTAGGAATCAAGAGAGAAGGGTGAGCAAGGGATAAAAGAAGTCTCTGGAAAATAGCAATAAAAGAAGAGAAAGGTATTTGAAAATGGCAGACTGTGCTTGGAAAATGAGGCAAAGAGGAACAATAAGTATAATAATTCTTTAAGCAGAGAGAAATACAACACTAATTAATAGTTTGACCCAAGTTTTCATTAATAAAACGGGCTTGCAGCTTTGGATAGTCAAATGGCAGCTCCCTCTCTATCACCATTATCAATTCTAGCCTAACCTTGGGAGCATTTGTGTCCCCTCCCTAGAACTTCTAGATCCAAGGATGGACAAAGTCTTTATTTCCCTTAAAGCATCCCAAAGACTATGTTTATCGAAAAGGTTTTATTTATACCTAAGGTAAAAAAAGAAAAGGAAAAAATATAATATATAGAACAGCTAAAGTATCAAAACAAGATGATCTTAAATTAATATATTACTGACTTACGCAATAGCTGGTACCACTTTTGGCTAACTGACTTATTTAACTCAGTATTGGGAAAATCATCATGGCACAGTGAACAGAGTAATGGAACTGCAGTCAGGGGACCTAGGTTCAAATATGACCTTAGACACCTTCTAGCTGTAAGACACCCTAAACAATTTATTTAACTAGAGTCTTAAGTTTCCTCAAAAATATAACAAGAAGATAAATAATATTACAATACCTTACAGGGCTGTCAGAACAAACTAGATAATTTATGTAATTTTATAAACCTTAAGGAATTATATATAAATGTCAACTCTTGTGAGCAGGAGAAAAGAAAGGAGATTAGAGTCAGGATCTATTATCATTACCTTGTTCCTCTTCACTCTTCTTTATGGTGTTCAGAGAAAAATAATCCTGGGATAAGTTACTGCCCTGTAGTTAATGTTTTGTATTAAACATTCTGCAGACTACTGTACAGGTGGATAAAATAACTGCTTTTTTAATTGAATAAAAATAAACTTCATGTTCTTTAGGTTCACTCATAAGAAGTTTCAAGACAACTCCAAAAGTAGACAAGACATCGAGGATGATGGGTTACTGAATGGTCCAGATTTCTTCTGCTAGATTGCTATCCTCTTTAATTCTTTTGATTCTATGTAGCTTAAAGATTAAGAGCATATGGTATGACAATATTTATTTAGAATGATCTTTAACATACACAAATCCAAGCAATGATAATAGAGACAATCACTTTGGGGCAAGTTTTGTTTGTCTCTCAATGATTCTCACCGATTTGTCACCAAGGCTGATAGCAAGCTTTTGTGAAATGCTATTCTATCTTGTTCTAACTAGTATCAGGCCTAACCTTCCCACAGAGCCAGCTGTTACGACCCCTGTGGATGGTCCTACCCATGATTAGTCAGCACTCAAGGCCAACTACCTTTCTTTTCCTCTGTCAAAGTGCATGACCCCCATTGCATTTGTCACCAAATTCAATTGTCCTGGTAATTCAAATCCTTTCATTCACTGGCAAAGCTGGGATAACAATATAACACACTCAGTGTGCTATTAATATTTATATTTTTCCTGTGGTTCAGGCTACCACCCTACCCCCACCTTTCCAGTGTTCTCAGGTCCCTTCCCTGGAGGCAGTGTGTCAGAGTAGATAAGAATGCTGGATTTGGGAATCAAGACGAGTTTGGACATTTTCTAAGTTATGGGACTATGAGTAAGTGACTTAAATTCTCTCAGTCTTCAGTTTCCTCATTTATAAAATAGAAGCACTTACCTCACAGGGATGTGGTGAGAATTAAAGAAGAGGATTTATATAAAGTACTATATAAATGCTAATTTTATTATCTGCCCCCTTTCCCAGGGGTGTGATCCCTTTCAGGATCCCCATCATACAATATACACATTACACATACTTCAAAAAACACACTGTACAATACAACTCAATCTATATATAAGAGATAGATTATTTTATCACAAAAATCAAGACACTCCCTGTCTCCTCATCTATAAAATAAAGATGACAGATTAAGTCACCCTACTAATTTTAATTCTCTACATGTGAGTTTATAAACTGCTTTCTTTTTTCCTGGGGAATAACATGGCATAGTAAAGAGAGTCCTAAGACTTGGGATCAGAAAGAACTGGATTTGAATCTCATTTATGAAATGTACTATGAGTATGAACACAACCACTTCAACTCTCTTTTTATGTAAAATGGGAGAGGGGGAGGAATACTAGTAGTCTTTATCTAGCAGGGTTGTTGTAAAGATCAATTAAGATAACATATGCAATATATTGGATTTAACATATACTTTTATCATGTTTAACATATATTGGATTACTAGAGGAGGAGGTGGAGGGAAGGAGGGAAAAATTGGAACACAAGATTTTGCAAGTGTTAATGTTGAATAATTATCTATGCATATGTTTTGAAAATTAAAAAGTTTTAATAAAAAAGATAACAAATGAGAGTTATTATTATTTATCTCCTATTCATCTTCAAAAGAAATGGTCTTCAGGAGAGTCAAGATCCAACTGCTATCCCTTCCGATTTAGTATTTTGTGTTCTATCTATTGCACAGGTGGATAAGACACTAATTGGGGTAGCTGAATAAAAACATTTTTCTTCTTATTATTATTTTGAGATAGTTCTATCAGATGTTTGGAAATAGGTAAGAAGGGACCCAAAGCGTGTGAGTGAGCGTAAGCCCAAAAGGGTCCCTTTCTACTAAAGCTTGCTCCCTCCATGAGGGGCCATGAGGAGCCACTCTCAAAGGCGGAAGGCTGTTTGGGGGCCCACTTCATTCTCTGACCACCACAAGGAGGCAGACCCCCCTCCTCCTGGCTGCCCGGGGAGGAGAACAATGGGAGGCCTCATTTTGAACGAGACCCTACTGTGAATGAGACATGTAAACTGAGCTGGAAATTCATGTGGAGAATCTTCAGGCTTTGGATGGGGCTATGAAAAGGCCTGGGATTTGAAATGTAAATCACTGTCCCCTCACCGCCATTCCCTTTCCAGGAGGGTGGGCCCCTCATCAGTCCTCCTTTCCCCAAAGACTTCCACTGAAGGAGGAAAGGGACATGATGTCCCCACAGCCTGCCAGCCAGTCAAATGCCTCCAGACACAACTGTTTTCAAAGCTCAGCAGGAGGAGGGCTCCATTTTCATGCAAATGCTTACGATCCTCCCAGTAACAGCAGGTGTGGGGCCCCTCTTCATTGTCCGGCCGGGACCCTAGGCCATTCAGCGCTCCCAGCTTGTCCCTCCCCCCATCCGTGGGTCCCAGGCTGGCTCCCACAAACACCTCGCCAGGGGCCCAGGATCCCTTCTCAGGCCCGATGGGCCGCGTTATTGTGACACAGACGTGACTTTTTACAAGAAGGCCACACACACACACACACACACACACACACACACCCCTTCTAACTCAGGCCGAGCCCAAATCCAGCTTTCCCCCTCTCCTGCCTCCAGCGGAACAAAAGCCTAGATGTGTCAGGACTGACTGGTAAGAGCTTCTTTCAAACAGTTTCCCATTCTTTCCCCATGAGGCCATGGTGGGCCTCTGGGGGGAGGGGGCAAATCTGCTGAGTGTCTGGAATCAGGAAATGCTGACATGAGCCTTTAGAGAAAAGAGAAAGTTGGGTGTTAGAGAGCTCCTCATTCAGAAGTAATCCCTAACTGCCCAAACTCAGCAAACCGCCAGCAGTTTCAAAGGTCCCCCCTCTATTCTTCTCCCTGACCCACTGGGCGCTGGGAGCTCTGGTTCAGACACGGCCCCAGAGCACGGCAGCGGTGGGTGATGGTGACTGCGGCCAAATTTCCAAAGGATTCTGTACTTCAGAGCTGGCTGGGGAAAACAAGAGAACCCGGAGAGATGAGAGAGAGAAAAAGAGGGAAACCGAGAGAAAAGTTGAGTAGAGGGGAAGGAAGGAGGCAGGAAAGGGACGGGGGAGGTAAGAGACAAGAGGAAGAATATCAGTGATGAAGGAAAGAGGGCAACTGAAAAGCAGGGAGGAGGGAGAAGTGATTAAAAAAAGGGGGGGGAAGGAAAAGAGAAATGGAGCAAGAAAAGGAATGAGGGACCAGAGGGAAGAGAAAAGCCAAGAGAAAAGAGGCTGAGTCTTTGTAGAGCTCTAAAGAAGTGGGACCTCTCACATCTGCTGGTCACAGAGGGGTGACCCAGATGGAGGCATGAAACGCAGACTCCAGGGCTTCCCAGCACAGATGGGATTTAATGAATCTGAGATTTAACCCCTGAGAGCCCAAGCACAGCAAGGCTCCCATGCCCCAAAGCCACACACCTTCAAGCCTTATTTTTCTTGAAATTTTCAAAAACCACAGGGCTCTTCTCTTCTTACTGTTTCTCTTTCTTAGCAGGAAAGGTAGTAGTAGCATGTCCTTGAAAATGAGATAAGTATTGTAGTGTTCTTTTTAAACTGTTCAATTATTCAAGGAGTGAATTTTGTTTTATATTTAGGCTTATTTTACCCAGGGGGAGAAAATGTATATAGGGAGTGGGTGCTAGAAAGGTTCTCGTTTCCTAGTTCAGTTTCTGAAACCCACAACTTAATCATTTTATCAGCCAGTCTACTTACTGTCCCTAGACATCATTCCCATGACCTCTCCATAATGAAGGAGAGGGCCCCAAGGGTTCATGGTCCACACATATGGGTCCATATGCTGCTCACATAAATGTTTTTGCATTCAAATGAATTCATAAGCTGCTACTGAAGATTGAAGACGTTTCAAAGTTCAGGGAAAAGACAGAAGTGGACTTAAAAAGCAAGAATGACTTAATAGGGACAGAAGGCTCCCTCAAAAGGAAGCATTGAAGAAACAATTACAAACGATCCTGCTGTGACTATATAGGGATCTCTTGGTTTAAAAAATTAATGTGTATGTGAGTGTGCACACAATACACACACATATATATCTACATATATAGAGAGAGATACATTTGTGTGCAAATGATAGAAACAAACATATGGAGCAGAATGGATGTTAAGAGTGATTGTGACCCACAAGAATGTCATAAATTCCAGAATAAGTTTGTTTGCCCCCTCCTTCCCACCAAATACTGAAGGTACAAAAATAGTTATTTTGTATGAAAAGACCAAATAAATTAAAAAGACTAAAGCTTAAGGCAAATAGAATTGTTTAAGAGATAGGGAAGGGGAAAGAATGCCAGAGCAAAAAGAAAAATGGAGGAGGAAGGAAAGGATGATTAAGAAAGGACTCTTGAAAAACAACTTTACAACTTAAAAAAAAATCAACAATCTAGAACAATTCAACTTCCATTTTGCTTGTACTTGGGGAGGTATACTGCCCTCAGATCATGGTTCAAGTTGTGGTTTCGCCATTTCCTAGAAGAGTGACCTCTGCCAAATAGTATAGGTTTCCGCATAGATAAAATGGGAATCAAAATATCGATATTACTCCTCACAGGGTTACGAGAATCAAATGAGATGATGTATGAAATATTGGGGTGTTTTGGGGGGGGGTTGGGTAGATTTCAAAGGGATGTGTATGTATGTATGTTATCTACTTCAAGGAGAATGATTTTTGGATAAAAAAGGATGGAATAAACCTGGTCATAAGGGAATTTTAATTTTTAAAAAGGGAAGAAAAAACTTAATGGTTCTAAAGTAGTCGGTGTCTCCTGTCCCAGACAAATAAAACCGTATCATTAAAAAAAAAAACAAGCACATATGATTGCTGAAAAATGGGCTGTGAATAATGTTTAAGAAACTGTGTAGAATAAGAAAATTATCAAAAGATTGGACAGGGGAAATGTCCTAATTTGCCCCTACCCATCCCAATCCATCTTCCTTCACCCCCCCAAAAAGAGGAGGTGGATTAATCAAAACCATGGGTTGTTGAGCTTGCCAACAATCCCAAGAAAAGTTCTCAAATGAATTTATAAAATAATGGTTTGTGAACAATATGAAAGGCAAGAGGTCAAGAATACTCATTTGGAACCAAAATAGGTTCACAGAAATTAATCTCATTTCAGAATTGGACAGTTCCTAAGCTGGTGGATCATGAGAAAGCTGTAGAAATAGGATGTATAGATTTTGGCAACATATTATTAAAGTCTCTCACAATTATTTTGTGGGTAAGATGGAGCAATTTAAGCTGCATGACAGTACAACTAAATGGATTAAAAATGGACTGAATGACCAGCACTGAAGTACAGAGTGCTGACTGAAGTTGAAGGATGATACATGTTCATTTTGATCCTCTCTTCAGTCTTTGTTCAACATTTTTAAAAAATCAATGATAAATGAAGATAGTTACAGTATCCTTATCAAATCTCTCTCAGACATCTGGAAGGCATGCATAGCTAATTCATTAGATGAAGAATCCAGACACTAAAATATCTCAACAGATTAAAAGAACAGGCCAAATCTAGCAGAACCTACAACAAGAAAATACATGTAGTCCATGCTTAATAAATGCTTGTTGAAAAGAATGGAATTGAATAGTAGGGAATTCAATGAAAATGAATATAAAGCTTTGCATAGTGGTGTGTGTGTGTGTGTGTGTGTGTGTGTGTGTGTGTGTGTACCATGCAAAGCAGACAAAGATTAGATAATATATGACTAGATAAAAATTTGGGAAACCTTTGGAGTTTATATGAATTGCATGCTCAAAAAGTCAACAGTGTAATATAGCTGCCAAAAACCAATGGAATCAAATATCAGAAATATGTTTTCAGATCAAGGGAGGTAAATGTCCCACTGTATTCTATATTGGTCAAAATGTAACTGGTCTCCTCTTAGGAGGAACAGTGACAAGCTAAAAGAATATCTAAGGATATGCTTAAAATTTTTATTACATGAGAATGGTTAAAAAGAACTTAATATTTATCCTAAAGCTGACTTAGAAGAGACATTACTGACTATCTTCATATATTTTGGAAGAAGGATTCTTTCTGTGTTGCATCAAAGGACAGAATTTAGGACCAAAAGGTAGAAATTATAGAGATAATAGAGGTAAAAAGAACTCCCTAATAGCTACATTCAAAAATGTAATGAATTCCTTTGTGGAGTAGTGAGTTCCCCATCACTAAGAAATATTGAAGAAGTTAGATGATAACTTGATGTAGCTGTTGTAGAAAGGATTCGTGAGGTATGTAGGGGAAAGACTGAGTCTCTAAGGATAGATGAAATAAGCATTTATTAAATATCTACTATATACCAGACATTGTATTAAGTGCACATTTTATTACCTTATTTGATTTTCCCATCATCATGGGAGGTTGATGCTCTACTATCACATTTTTTTTTTTTTTTTTTTTTTTTACAATTGAGGAAACTGAAGTAAACCCGTGTTAAGTGATTTGCCCAGGTTCACACAGCTACAAAATCTCGGAGGCCAAATTTGAATTTGAGTCTTCTTGAGTTCGGACCCAATGCTCAATACCTCTTCCAACTCCATTTCTATGATCAACATGTAGTCACCGTGTTCTGTTTTTTGGAGATAGGTGAAATGGCTGTACATGCAATACCCAGACATAATGACAACTCTGAATATCCACACTATTATCAAAAGAGAAGATAATCCCCAAATCATATCCTTATATATGCCTTTGAGCCAAATGCAATTTTTCATTTCTAAACAGTCAAGTGACCTTTGTCTTTCTTACTTCCCTGTTCAATTAATAGCAGTTTATACTCCCTGATTATAGTCTGAGGGAACTAACTGGGTGATATGCTGGAAGTATATCAGTAACAAGGAGATACCATTCCCAAATATGTTACAAATCTCTTTTTCTCTGTCTCTATGCATGTACGTGTGTGTGTGTCTCTGTTTCTCTCACACACACACACACACACACACACACAGAGAGAGAGAGAGAGAGAGAGAGAGAGAACAATACAAGTAATCTATTAATGTTTTCACACAGACATGAGAAGTTGGGAAATATCCT
Organism: Sarcophilus harrisii; assembly: GCF_902635505.1. NCBI lineage: Eukaryota > Metazoa > Chordata > Mammalia > Dasyuromorphia > Dasyuridae > Sarcophilus > Sarcophilus harrisii. Next base: position 63,975,354 of record NC_045426.1, on the reverse strand, counting down.
CACCTCAAAAACAAGAGATATAAACAAAAAATTTCAAAGTAAGAAAAGATACCAGGACAGATCTCACAGATTGGTTTATTTATTCAGGAAAGCAATCATCTATGATCTCAGATCTCATTAGAAAACCAAAGATGGCCCTTTCCCAAAAAATCTCTACCCAGACCCATCTCAAACTCTCAGAAAATAATAGCCAACAGAATAACCGACCGACTTTCAGCCTCTACTGTCTCAGTCTAGAGAAGTTAACACTAATGCTAAAAATGGCTTTTCTAAAATAAATTCACAGCCAAAGATGTCAATGTGTACCTCACAAATAAAGCACTAAGAAAGCAGACTCCACTCACATGAGTCCAATATAGCCTTTCCTAGGCCCAGACATAAGAGAAGTCAAACCATTTTAGCTCACAGAAAGATGAGGACAATCCACCCCAGAGCTGGGCAAGCAAAGTCCTGACGATGATGCTAGGCCACTGGGTAGTATCCAAGGACAGATGATTAATATAGCCTTGAAATAGCCTATCAAAAGGAACCCTGTTAGACAAGTATCCTACAAGAATCTGTGAGTATTAATACAGAAACCTCCTGAAGGGATGTTTCTAAAAAAGAACACTTCTGAATTTTTCCTCTGCATATAATGTGATTGATATGACACTCTCATGCACTATATCACTGTATTCCTATGTTATTTCATTTAAGTTTTCCTCCTTTTTTAAAGATTTGCCCTATCTCCCTTGGATTAGGAACATTAAGAGGGTAATACCAAACTCTCTTTGGGTGAGGTGACTATGACTATTTGCACATCTTGTGTATTTAATTATGTTCCATGTCTTATAATTATACTTGTTATGAATAGGTAACAGCACCTTAGAAAGAACTGCACAGGAAAAATAGTCAAAAGGATATCATCCAAGAAAAGTATGATCTGAAAAGAAGATGGAATGAAATCAAGGGTTCTTAGCTCTATATTTGTGTGTTAGGGACTCCTTTTGGCAGTGTGGTAAAGCCTAGGGATTCCTGCCAAGAAGAATGTTTTTACATGCATAAAACAAAACAGGATCAAAAAGGAAATCAATTATATTGAAATGCAGTTATCAAAATGTTAAAAAAAAATTAATGAACCCTAGGACTAAAATAGTCATGCAGTAAGAGTGAGGAAGTAACTAATGGGCATGATCTACTGGCATTGCCTGAATTTCAACAGAACTTGACAAGTCTCTATAGTGAAATTAAGGGGGAATATGGATGAGAATCCCACAGAATCAGCAGGCTTGTACAAATTGTGATCAGTACCAGTGAAAGGAATGCCTGCATCGATGAGAATATAGATTCAAAGATATAATTAAGTTTGTGATATTGCTTGACAGTAAGTTTTATGAAGGCAGAAACCCTATCTTATCTACAGTGTCTCTCCTTTAACAACTAAGAATAGTAGCTGTTTAAAAATTATTTACTAAATGAGGAAAAAATTAAGGAAAGAAGTGGAAGATGCACGAAGCTATCTATCTGAAAGGTTTGTGCTAACCAATGTCCCAGCTTGTCTGTGTGAATCAATGCCTCCCCTCTCCCTAAAAAGGAAACTAAGAGGGATGACAAGTTTTGCTTACCAGAGCAACAAGGCAACATGACATGTCAGCAGCAATGCTGGGTCTAAAACTCAGGTCTTTTGAATTCCCATGCAGGGAAGATCCTAACAGACTAGCACTGTTAATTACTTCCTCCCACAAACTCAAGGAACTTCCCTTGTGGCTGAAAAGGGCAATTTTATTGCGTGTTAAATGTTTCACCTCCATCTTCCTCAGGAATCCCTGGACAGAGCATCCCAAAGGGAAACAGTTTAGAAAGAGCAAGAGATTAAAAGTCCTGGATCTTGGTTCTGAGATTGACATTTTTAGCTATTTAACTCTGAGTGAGCCATTTACCCTTTTCTGGGCCTCATTTCCTTCATCTGCAAAATGAGAGGGTAGAGAGGAATGTGGTATTGCTATAGGATGGGATAGGATAATTGTAGTTAACTATTTTTATTTGTTTCAAGGGAGGTCTCAGTTGTACGTGCTGGCTAGAGAAAGGGGAATATGCAGAAGTAGCTGATGCAAAAACAAAAGGTTCCAATCAAACTTACTTTAAAAATAAAATAAGACAAGGGAATGTATTAGATGAGCTCTAAGAATCCTTTTAATGCTAATGTTTTAATATTCTAGGGGAGAGGAAAAGATTCTGGGATTAGGTCCCTTCCACAAGAGTCCTCTTCCCATGCCCGTGTCATTGAGGTGACCTTGCGTCCTTGAAGGCTATGGGGGTGAAGGAGGTGCAAGTTCTGGCAAGTCCTACCACGCTAGGAAAGGCTGGCAACTGTCTATATGTCTATTGTCTGCGAGACCAATCTCACTCATTTCAGCTATGTTGGCCACAAGCTGGTGAATATTACAGCAACACCCAAATACCCAGTATTGAATTGTAGTGGAATTGTAATCCACTAGAGGAAGTATTCGCATCAACTAAATCACTGATCCTTGCAGTAAATGCCTGGGTTGTGAATAGATCCCAGGGTCTTTTCCAATTCTTCCCTCTCACTATCTCACAGCCATGTGACAGAAACTTCCCAATTCTTCCCAGATGCAAAAGAAGTCTATAAATCCTTCTCAGGAAGCCTTTGAGATGACCTGCCTCTCACAGTTACAGCTCTGCAGATTTCCAGGCCCAAAGATTAAGCCATTACTGCTCACTAAAAATTAAGTGGAGAAAAAAGATTGAGGGAGAAAAATTCTCCCAAATAAGCATGATGAAAATCTTGAGTCTGTAGCTGTCTTACCCAAACAGATTAGGCAGCCACATATTCAGAAATGTTTTCCCTAGTAGATCTCACGGAGCCTGGATTTCCACCACTAAAGCTCTTCTCCTTAGGTAACATATTAGCCCAGGTACATTTTTTTGAATGCAAAGTCATATCTAGAAGGGATCAAATATCCTTCTGCCTTAATGTGATTTTCAGTTGAGTCCATAAGTAGCTTAAGGAGGGCCAAAAAGTATGTGTGTGTGTGTGTGTGGGGGGGAGTTGAGGTCCATGGCCACACTGTCAACTATGGTTTTAATATGGTTACATGAGGACCTGGGTAAAAGCACAGGAGTCAGTCAGGGAGGTGATGGATGTCTCAGTGAAAAGATCAAAGAATATTAAACTAAAGAGCAGCCCCTGGAGAAACACCTGGGAGGCAAGACTCAAGAAAGAGATTCTAATCTTAGTCCTTTCACTACCTCCCAGTATGACCTTGGTGAAGCCACTTAGAATTTCCTGGGCAGTTTTCTCCCCTGCCTACATCATACAAGTGTTGAAAGGACCTAGTTTGAGAATGCTTCATTAGGTAGAAAGGGCTGCTAAATAATGGGGCATAATATAATTGCCTATTTCTGACTTAGAACCAACTCCTATTGTCCCTTATCTCCAACTCTCTTACAATGCCATCTCTCTCAAGTTATAATCCTGTATCTTTCCTCCTTTTCATAGTCAACCCCCTAGAGTTCTATACACTCTCACTAACCAAAATAGAGTTCATTATATTTCCCCCAAATCCAACCCTTCCTTCATCTCTGCCAAGAATCCCCCAGCTTTCAGTATCCAGACTTGCAGTACTGGATTCATCTTCAACTACTCCTGGTTGTCCCTCACTGCACATATATAAATTACTGCCAAATCTTGCTGATTCTATGTCCACATTTCTCCTAGACATCTCCTCCTTTCCATTCTACACAGCTCCTAGTTCAAGCCCTTGTGGCCTCTCACTTGGATTTCTACAAGATCTTCCTCTCACTGATCTCTCCTCTCTTTAATCCATCCTCACTCAGCTGCCAAAGCAACATTCCTTAAAAAAAAAAAAAAAAAAAAAAAAAAAAAAAAAAAAAAAAAAACACAGATCTAACCATGTCACTACTTGGCCAAATCAACCCTAGTGGCTCCCTACTGCCTCCCTACTGCCTCTAGGATAAAAGGTAAAGTCAGCATTAAGGTCCTACACAACCTGGCCCCAGCCTGACTTTCTGGTAATGTTCATCACTCTCTCCTTCTTCTATATAGTCAAATTGTTTTTCCTGCTGGTCTTCACACAGAATACACGCTCCTTCCTACATAAGTTCCTTTACAAAGGCAATCCTTCCTTCCATAAGCTTTTAAAAATCCCCACCTTTCTTCACATGCCTTCATGAAGCCTTCCCCAATTCTTTCTCCCACCCCCAACTGCAAATGCTTTCTCCACATATTACCTAGTTTTTATTTCATATGTACTTATGGGTATGCATGTTCGTACATGACTTTCTTTATGGAATGTAAGCTCCTTACGGGTGGCGACTGTTTCATTTCTGTCTTTGAAACCCAAGAACCTAGGACGGTGCCAGGTACTTAGTTAACACTTAATAAATGCTTGTTAAATGATGGACTTCCTCTTCACCCCCACAGTATTCCCCTCTAAGAACAATCAGAGATTTCAGTCAGATTTCAACAGATGACGCTCCTTAAGCATCCAATGAGAAAAACATCATCTGTTCTGGACACTATGGATGATCACCAAAAGGAGCCACCAACTTTTTAAAGTGGCCCCAGCTAGGCAGATAAGTGAGCACAGCAGAAAGAAATCATGAGTTCTTAGCACTCAAGTTTATATTCTTTAGGGCAAAGTCCTATGGCAAACCAAGATAATCACATGCTCTCCTCTCCCTCACATTATCATGCTCTTGTCTAAGATACTCAGACTCAGAGAAGAACATACTTTATAATGGAGGTTCTCAGCATTTGTGATGAAATCTGATGAGAAATCAATCAGACTGACTAGAATATTTAAGCATAAGGTACCTTTTGAGGATACAGGGTTAGGCACCAAATTGTTCCCCAAACAGGCAGTAGCAGAAAATGCAGGTAGAGGGTCCCACTTCCCTAAGTAAATGAGACAACTGGATTCCTACAGTGCAAATACCCTCAATGTGCAACCCTGGGAATGGGAGAGAAAGAGGAGACCACCATGGAAATGAAGGGGGTGGGGAAAAGGAAAGGGCTGGAGGCTTACAGATGTTTGAACAAAGACCACATCAAGCAAAGTGTGGAAAAACTGAACCAAGAACAGGGACCTCAGAATGTGGAGGATAAAACCGGGACGATGGAGCTTGACCTCTTAAGAGACATGGAAAGATGTCTAGGTAACTGGAGCTCAGGTTACAACCCAAAAATGCATGCCCGGACTGAGCCCCGGACATGAGAACCATCAGCTCCTCCACAAGCAGCCTCAAGCCCTCAGACAACGGCCAGACAGGCCCTGGCATATCAACCCAACCAAAGCTTTGGGTGAAAACAACATCTGGCCAGAAAATCCACCAAGGGGCTGGCTGCAGACAGCTGCTCTTTGCTTTCTCACTTCCCTGAAACCGAAAAGCCCTCGAGGATAGACCATATTCTTTTTAAAAGCCAGAAACTTAAAAAAAAAAACAGTGTCTCCTTCAGACAGAGAAAGGGGAGAAGGGAATTTTACATTTTTCTCTCCTTTGATCTAAGTCCATCCCTAGGAAATTTCTCCCCCTTAAGTCAGCATCATAGAGCCCCATGCTGGGAGGAAGGGAGCGCCAAATTCAGGAGTTGTTTGTTGTTGTTTTTTCCCTCTCCTCTCCCACCTCCTCTAAACAGAACTAAGGAGAAAGGGAACCCAGCCACAGGGACATCATTTCAGGAAGTGACTGAAATTTAATCCTGAGGCAAAGGCCATGGTATCTGACCCCAGGCCTGGCCCACTACAAAGCTCCAGAGCCGCCCAGAGAGCCTGCCCCTCTCTGGCCTCCACACAAAGACAGACCTGTGTGACTGAAAGGGCAACTCCCCTCCCCCATTTCAGCCACATGGGATCCAACCACTAAGACCCCAGGGGTGATCACCATGGGGACAAACTTAATGACCACTGGTGACAGATTGTATGACCATACAAGGGAGGCCAGGAAGGGGGAGGAGGAAGTGAAAAATTCAACAAACATTTATTAAGTACTTACATTTATTAAAGCATTGTGCACAGGGTTCAAAGCATATTTATAGGCAACCTAAGAGATTCACTCAACAGACTTTTAAAAATGTACCATATGCCAAAGGTTGGTGACTCTTAACAAAAAATGAACGTTTTTTTCCCTTAGGAGTTTGCATTCTATTCTGAATAACAAGGACACAGAGAAGTAACTTGAAATTGATGGTCCTGACTACTTGGGAGAGGGCTTCAGAACTAAGCCTTCAAGGAAAATGAGAATTCTAAAAGAGAAGGGAGAAGCAATATTAGGCATGGGAGTGGGCAGCCTGTGTGAGGGGGAAAAGTGTCTCCTGAGAGGAGATAAGACAGAGGGCTGTGATCAGAACCCCCAATAAACCAGTTTGGCCAGAATACAGAATATGTGATTTTGAGCCATCACAATTGTGCCGGTAGTTTGCCCATCAGATGAGCCACGTAATAGTTCTGGCTCTTCCACTTTGGACTTCTTCGATAGCAAAATGTGGGGCTTGGTCAACTTTATCTCTTAAGATTTCTAAAAGGCCCTTCAGCTTTTTCCCACCTCTTTTAAAAATGGCTTCTTTGCCCCCCACACTAAGTAAACAAGATGCTCTACCAGGCTTCCCTAGGGATTCTGTGCAACTTTTAAGCCAATGAACTAAAACCAATTCTGCCTCTGCCTATTCTGAAGGGGCAAAAAGCCTCATCTGAACAAATCCTTTCCATATATCTCTCCCCACTCTCTAACTAAAGACATCACGGTTCTGCATTCTACTCAGGCTAATAGGACAGGGAAGAACAGAAGGCTGATCCAGCTTCTGGAAATCTGAAAAAACACATGATTAATTAGGGGTTCTGGACACAATCTCCTAAACACAAATATGGAATAATCTATGACAATCAGTGCACAGAAACCTCTGGATTGAATATTTGAGCGAAAAGCTACATTTTTGATATGCACTCACAAAAGCAAAGTGTGTGAGAGCAACTTGGGGTAGAGGGGTAGAGAAGTATGTCAGGAACAGGTGCTGAGAGACCCACCACTCTGAGGCCTGAGCAAACAGCTGTCCTGAAGGCCGACTGATCGAAGGCCGAAGAATGATAGGAATGTTCTGGTACTTTCTCCAAAGCTCCTATGAGAGCACAATGGGAGGTAACAGAGAGGAAGATGGACTTCACAGGAATGAGTATTTATTTATAAAGCTCCAGAAACTGTCAAGTTTGGCATTAAGAAACTTTTTTGTTTCCTTTTTAAAAAGTTTAATTGATAAATTCTATTTTTTTACTTTTCTGGATATATCTTCCAATATCCTTTAACAGTGAACCTTTCCTTAGGATAAAGGAGAAATAGGCCCCCAAAATAGTGATCTTCTGGGAGTGTGCAAAATTCTGCTCTGGGAGCCCCCATCTGTAAGCTTAAAGAACATAGATACTTCTTTTTCTTTAATATTCTGATTTCATCTTCCTTCTATTGCCCTTTTTAGTTACATCACCAGAGACATGATCAAATCAAAGATCATTTTAATACTGTGGGTGCAAAGGACAAAGTTAGTTGGCCAATGCCACAAAAGCCTCTTTCCTAGGAACTGGTTTAAAACTCTGGATGGACAGTGGTCAAAATGGCTTCAGAGTCAGGAAAACCTGAGTTCAACTCAAGTCTGACCTCTGAAATGAGGGGGCTGTGGGATCCTGGCCCTGTGGTTTGATCACTGTTCTAGGCAATTCTCTTAAGATTCTAAATGAACTTCTTTAGTAGAGGGAGGGAGCGTGAGTCCTCTCATCTAGGAGTTTTCAATGAAATTACAGGTTTGGTTCTTATCTTCTCCCCTATGAACCCATGTGGCTCCAATCACACAGCACATGTCACTGCTTACTTCCACCTTCTCTTTATTAGCATCCAATTAAGGATCCCTCATCCATCCAGCTCCCCATCCTCAAGATTCCCTATTCTCCATGGATCACTTCACTTACACACGTCCTCTCTTCCTGGACTGTAATTACTTTGGTGCTTCATTCTATAGGGATTCATGTTGCACTTTAATTTTCACTTAGGAGATAGGAGAATAATTCATAATATACATCATCAAAAATGAACAACTTTAAAGGCTCAAGAACTCTGACCAACTCAATAATTAACCATAATTCCAGAGGACCAATGGGAAAGAACCTTTTCCACCTCTTAATAGAGATGGGAACTAACATGTAGAATGAGACATATTTTTGTGACATGGCTAATATGTAAATTTGTTTTGCTTGACTATTTTTTGTTACAAAGATTTTGTTTTTATTCTGTCAGGACAGACGAGATAGGAGAGAGAAAAAATGTTTAAACAATTAAAAAAATAAAATATGTGAAAAAGATTACAGGAGAGACAAGACTAAAGATCAGAGAATGACAAAATTTCAAAAGTAGAGGGAACTCCTGTAGTCATCTAGTTCAGCACATACACAGAAAAAAGATTATCACCCTAACACACCTCACAATTAGTTGTTCAGGCTATGCTGGAAGACCTTCAGTCAGAGGAAACTCATTCTGGAGGCAGTCCATTGTCTTTTGGGATATAAATTTTTAGTTTAGTTTTTTTTTTAACTTAAATCAATTCTAAATTTTACTCCTGGCTATTTCCACCATTCTATTCTCCTAGGCCAAATAGAATGAATGCAATCCTTTATCCCCAAGAAAACCTTTCAAATACTTGAAGGCAGCACACACTCAGACTACTTCTCCCACCCCCAGGGTAACTATTCCCATTTCATTCCTTAAAATAGAAGCTCTTCTCCATACACTGCTTCTGAATGCTTTCCAGCTTACCAAAAGCCTTGATAAAATGCCATGTCCAGGACTAAACACAACAGTCACCACTTTACTTCTAGGAGTCATGCCTTCTCCATTCACAGCAAGCTTATACTTGCTTCTTCATCTGCTATCACAATCCAGTCCTCCTGCAAAGCTTTTTTTCCGTTCTTTTTCTGTCACATCCAACTCTTCATGATTGCGTTAGGGTTTTCTTGGCAGAGATGTGCCATTTCTTTCTTCAGCTCCTTTTACAGATGAGAAAACTGAGGCCAATATGTTAAGAGGCTTGTTCAGGGTCACCAGGCTAGTAAATGTCTTTGTTTGGATTTGAAACTCAAAAAGATGTGTTCCAGACTTCACATCTGGAGCTCTATCCACCTTATCACTTCAATGTCCCTACAAGCTTGCATTCTGCTAAAAAAGAAAAAAAAAGAAAGGAAAAAACCCTAAAATCTTTTTCAGGCAAAGGACTATCAAATTACCTCCCCTATTTTGTACTTGAAAAGTTGATTTTTAAAAATGAAACATAAGACTTTGTCTTCATTAAGTTTAATCTTAAATTCAACCCCCTTCTTTAATATGCCAGAATCTTTTTGGATCCTGATTCAAGCAATCTGCAGGTCTGAGAAGGATGTTGTCACTGCCTGATAAACCAGAATGAGCATGTTAGAATGTTTTGTCTTCTGTCATTTTCCAGTTCCCCAAAGAATAAAACCTAGGTAAGTAAAAGTACAAAGCTAAGATAGGAGACTAGTTCTGCCTTCAGGAGGATTACTGCCTACCCAGGGAATAAAACAAAGAAATAGAAAACAAAAAAAAATATGAGAAATATATGAAAAATGAAAAATCCATGGTCACTGTTTTCCTCCAGCCAGTTGTGTATCACACAACACAGAAGAACACATCTCAAATTCTCATTGACCTACATGACAACTGTGTCTGATTTATTATCCTAATCTCCATATCATTGTAAAAATAAAACATTTGGCATCTATACATACAAGAGACCCTTAGCAACAATCCCGAAAAACAAAAAGCTGCTGGGTAAAACACCGACAGAACAAGGGACACAAATGATCAAACCCCTAATCCATTCTTAAGAGAGGTGGCTGAATTCAGCTCAGGCAATCGTCAACTTTTTGGAATCATGGAGCCCACTGTTAGTCTGAGGAAGCCTACAAATGTTTCATATTTTCAATAATTAAATGCTGTTTAGTTTAGAGGTTAATGAAAATAAAGATGTAATTTTCTCCCACCCAAATTCACAGATACCATTTCTTTCAAAAAATCTACCTATAGAATATACCAGGATGCTAGAAATCCAGCTTCTTCAGTTTACTGATAGGCAGCTAAGGGATGCCACAAGGCATATAGCAGTGAGCTTGGAGTCAGGAATGCCTAAACTGAAGTCTATCTCACATGATCTATAGTTATAAGAACCTGGGTAGGCCACTTAATTTCTCTGCCTCAATTTTCTCCTCTATAAAATGGGAATCATCATAGCCCTTACCTCCCAGAGTTGTTATAGGGATCAAATAAGATAGTAATTGTAAAATGTTTAGCACAGTGCCTGGCACATATTCAATGCTATATAAATGTCAACTGTAATTAATACAGAGGAAGAAATGAAGATTGTCACACAGCTAGTAAAGGGTAAAGCTGGGGTTTGACCCCTTGCTTGGTCCATGAAGCAAAGCCAGCAATTCTTTGTCTCCACACTGGTCATCAATCAAGGTTCCAAAACCTGTCTAAAGTGCCCTCACCCAGGATATACATAAAATCAGAGCTGAAAAGGCCTGCAAGGGTCATTTAGTTCAATCCTTTAATTTTTCTGAAGAGGAAATTTAAAGGAAAGTAAATGAATTGAGAGTCATAAGAAGTAAGAATCTGATACAAGAAGTAAGAATCTGAAGCAAGGGTTGACCCAGGTCCCCAGGCTATCCTTCCAACGTTCTTTCCACTGGAGTGGAAAGCTCTGCCTTATGGCAGAGCTAACCTAGCAGAGGGGTCAGGAAAGGAGCAGATTCACCCATTTATTACCAGCAAGGTCCTTAGGTTTTCATAGAGCAAAGGATTCCTATATGGTCTTTGTTTTTAAACTCATCTAGCTTCCTGTGGAGATGAATCCTCTGTGCTGACCCTATCCTCCATATGGCTTCTAAAGTGTAAGTCTGATCATGTCATTCCTCTGTATAAGATCCTATAAGATCCAAGGTTCCGATACACACACACATGCACCCCAGAAATTAATTTTCCCTTTATATATGTTTTATTTATGTTTAAGTGTTATTTCCCCCAATGGAATGTAAGCTTCCTAAGGACAGAAGCTGCTTCACTTTTATTATTGGATCTCCAACACCAGGTACAATGCTTGACATAAAAATGATTGCTGAATGAACTTTCCATCCCTCCTGAATCTAAAGATTCTCCCATTAAAGCCCTGCTTTGATGCTTCATTATGGCTTGGGGGTGACCCTGTGCTCTCAAAGGCTATGCAAGCCCTGGCAGGTCCAAGTACACTGGAAAGACTCTGAGTACAGGCCTAGCAACAGACTATATGTCTGTCATCTGAGCTCAGCCTTGTGAAGTTCAAAGACCTTCAATCACCAGAGAGTTGGCCACTTAAGTGATGAATTTTTTTTCAGCCACAGCAACTCAGAATACTATCCAAAACACAGAGGAGTTAAGATCTGATGGGATAGCCGGAACCACACCAATGAAACCATGGATCCTGGAAGTAAATACAAATGTATATTGAAAGATAAGGAATCTACCCATGCAGCTTTGTGGTCCACCTAAAAGCTCAACAATTTTAGATTTTCAATAACCCAAGAAGGGTCTAACAATAAAGGGAATAAACTGCCTGGCTCTCATCTGTTACTCTCCTTGCTGTTTCCATTCTATTGCCCATCTTTATGCCTTTGTACTAGCTGCAATGCACTCCTTCCTCTTGGAATCTCTGAATTCCTTCAACGCTCAGCTTGAGGACCACTTGTCAACGGAAAATTTTTCCTGATTGCCCCCTTCAATAATAATTCACAGACTTAAACTTTCTATATACTGTATTCCCTCTTAGAATATTAGCTCCTAGGAGATCATGATGATTTTTACCTTATTCTTCTATCATGTAACAGGTATATCATAAATGCTTGTTGGCCTGGATTCTATATAGTGATCCTTTCCTCATTTTAAAACACAGGTAGGAAACAATTTATTTTCCCAAAGCCACAAACTTAAAAATAATTTGAGGGCTCTAATATGTCCTCCAGTTTTGCTAGACACATGAACACCCAGATAAAAAGAACTGAATTATTATGTGAACCATATTGTGAAATCAGGGAAGTCCCAAACCTAAAAAGTTTACTTACTGACTTATTTGAGAATAAAGTAATTGGGGAAACATTGATAAAGGGAGTACTCCCAAAGTCAAGAAAACAATGCAAAAACTCTAATTCTGCCATAAAACCAGTCCCCATCTTTTCTTCCCTCGAGTATAAAATTTTAAAATAGGGCATTTCCCCCCATCATAACAGATCTTCAATTTCATACTGAAAGTCAATGGGAAAATAGTATCCATTTCATTGACAACTTTGTTAGAACATATACACATACATTCTCTCTTTGGATATATACATATACACAAAAGAGGTTTAACTTTATAACTTGCAAATTGTCGAAAAAGAAAAAAGCTGGGAACTGTCGATTTTGGAGGATGTTAAAAAAGACCTACTTCTTTAGCCTACTACTGCACTGTTTTCAGATCTGTGAATGAGTACCACCATCTTAAAAATAATATGTAATTATGTAAATATTATAAATATTACATAAATTATGTAAATAAAATAAGAGATTCCACTCCAAAGCAACCACTAGCCCCCCTAAAAAGTTCCCATATATACAAAGATATTTATAGCAGAACTTTTTATGATAGTCAAGTATCAAGTAGGGAACAGCTAAACAATTATGGCACATGGATATAAAGGAATGGTATTGGGCGGTAAGAAATGACGAATATGATGAAAAGCATGGAAAGATTTATATGAACTGATTATGTATAGAGTAAGCAAAGTCAAGAAAATAATACACAAAACTCCAACATTGTAAACAGAAAGAACCAGAGATCAACTAGAAGTAAATATCGCAAAAATACAAATAACAAACATGACTCAAAGAGACATGAAAAGATACTCTTACCCTATCCCTCTGTAGAAGTAGGAAGCCCAAAGCTGTTGTACATTGCACATAATTTTAGACTTCACATAGAATACATACACACACACACAAACACACATGTATTTCATGGACTGAGGGACACTTTATGATTCAATAAAGACTAACACTAAAAATAATCTCAGGTTAAGACTTGCAGAAGAATCTAATTGATACTAGAGTTGAAATAGCAATGGTCTCTCTATATCAGCCCAGCAATTAGGAAGGTTATTTTGTCAACAATGTAAAAGATGAAGTACAGAGAGGAAAAATTGGAAGTTAGTTACAATTGCAATAGTCTAAGCAAGAAAAGATGGAGGCTTGAACAAAGATGATTAACTGACAAGACTTTATGATTTTTATCACCATCATGATTATTATTAATCATTCACCTTTATATAAAACTTTAAGATTTACAAAGTATTTTTTCCAATTTGTGAAAGAAGAAATTTACAAGAAGAGACATGAAATGTCTTTCCAAGGATCATATAGTCAAAAGTCAAATGAAACTTGAAACAATGTGTTCTAAATCCAAACCAGTACTCTTACCACCATTACAGTTTCCCTATTAGAATTTGTTCTTTTCCTTGCTTTGTTTAAAATTAAAATATATACTTCATAGAAACTTGGATAAAATATTTTCAATATTCTTATACTGATCAAATCTAAAAGAGTCAATCTTTTACAATTTCACATATAGACCTAATTCAATTATTTACATAAGTGGATTAACAGTTCTGCTACTTCATGATTCCTGGTCTGTACTCTCAACATGAATTGGCTATGAGTTCAGAGAAAGCAGAACAGACATTTTCATCTTAATAGGAAGATAACTAAAGAAGTCAGAATATACACAATCCCATTCTGCATTACCAAAGCACTTGACATTTAGAATTATATCCCTTCCCATGCTCCCTATCTCCTTAGCATAGAAGATCAAGAGATACTAAGCAGAATTTCCGATCCTCTCCATCCTCTCTGGCTTTCCTATCTATGAGGGTCTCATCTAAGCTTCAAGGCAAGGAGCCAGCCTCTATCTCACTAAGCTGCTGAGCTCAGATGATAAACCCTCATTAAGTCCCCAGCAGCCACAACAGGATTTTTCTCCAGACTTCAACAGTGTATGTAGGAAGAAAGGGAACAGAGAATGGAACCATGAGAATAGATAAAAGGTCAATGTTCTTGAGTCAATAATGCTCTCTTTACTCCTACCAGGTCATCTATTCCAGCATAAATCATCATAGAGGTTTGGATTAAGTGCCCTCTAGGATGCCATTTATGTCACCAACATGCTTCTCTCAACCCCATCACAACCAACACTGCTATCCCAACTGCCACCTTTCCTCTGCCCAAATCCTTCTCACTCCTCCCCAACAACCTATAGTCAGTAAGACTATTCAAATAGTCTGAATCACCATAAAGTCTATATTCAGTAACCAAAGTATAGGGCTGAAAATATCTGGTTCTTGGGAGGTGGGGGGGAGACAATTGGGAAAGACTCAACTCTGTTTAGATAGAACTTTGAGGCTCCTGTCCTGGGTTAAACATGCAGAAATACTAAAATAAAATAGGAGCCCTAGCCTTAGATATGAATAGACTATTTAAACTTATGAAAGTTAGGCCTTGAGGGGAAACTCTTGTCTGATGCTATAAATTCTGATTTAATGACAAAAATCATCTCAATTTACCCAAATGCTCTACAAGAAGGTACTATTCAAAGGCTACATAGCTTCTAGGAAACCTTAAGGATCTCATCCAATTCTCTTTTATATATTTGGAACTGAAGCCAAGAAAAGTCCCACAGAAAATATAAAAGAATTCACATTTGAACCCAGTCCTCTGATTCCAATATGTATCCAATGTTCTTTCCATTATATCTAATCCTCTCTACCTTTCAAAATCTGGAAATGTGGGACCAGCACTAATCCCCCTTGACATGTTCAAACTTCTAGCAAGAGGCTAGCTGAGGGAACTGATCATGAAAAGTGGTCAACAACTGCTTATCTAGGGTAATTATGCTGACATCTGCTTGGAAGCAGAGGACTGGATTTGATTACTCAGTCCACCTTGACATACTGAACCTAAGCTCCAAAATGCAATCTCAAACTTAAAGTGAGAAGGAAATTCCTAATTAAAGCATCAACTAAGAAAAACCCAATTCCCTTTAAATGGAGACAGCATTTTAGCATGAAACTAGAGAGGCTGCTAGAAAATAACTTCTGTTTAATTATTCCTCATCTGGGAAGCAAACAGTTTCTCTGGATGGACAGAGAACAGCTGTTACTGTAACAGCTCTAGTCACCCATTCTTGGAACTCTGAAATCCTAATCAACAATGCCTGGAAAATGACTCCTCCCTCAGCCAAGCAAGTTGGTTTACAACCAGCTTTCAGTTTCAAGTGCTATTTTTAGTCCAGGCTGGTTATCACAGTGTAACTCTAATAACCTAAAAAGAAACATTTGCAAATAAAAACCTCCCACCTATTACTATCAATATGGGCTATAAAGGCTTCAATCTGACCCTCTTCTTCTTTCCCTTGGATAGAACTAACACACTCTCAGGTACACAGGTAGGGGCATTGGTGGTTGCTTTCAGTATTATTTACCATGAAGTTATAATTTGGAGACAGGAGACCAAACTTACTGTTGGGGAGAGAAGCAGGGGTTGGAAAAGAATGAGGATTAAATTAAGAAAAAAAATTCTGTCCCTTACTGCTCCATTAATTCTAATGGATCCAGGCCAGACATTCCCACTAATCAGTGACTAAAGATAGTTCTATGGAAGTTTACATAGAGCATATGATCACAAATTTAGAGCTAGGATGGGAACCCAGAGCTAAGTCATCTCACCTAAAGCATAAATCCTTTCTATAGCATTATCTGGTAAAGAACCTTGTTTTGGGAGTTAGAAGATCTTGGGTGAATTCTGGCTTGCTACCACGGTGGCACTGTAGGGAGGTGTGATGGCTCAATAGTAAGCCCACTGGTCCTAGGTGAGACCGAAGTTTGTACTACATGTAACCTGTGTCACTAGGCAAATCATATTATCTCTCTTGAGCTTCAGCTTCTCCATCTATATAATGGGGATAATAATAGTTCCCCTACTTTCTTCACAAAGGTGTTGTGATGAAGGACTTTTGTAAACTTCAAAGAACTCCGGAAATCTGAGTAATTACTGAGGAGGTCACTTAACTAAAGTGTGGGCTTCAGATGATTTTCCTGATGTTGAGTAGAAACTGACTTTCCTAGGCATATTCCTTCAAAAGTTCGATGACCAAAACAACCATATATACCAAAATATTTCTTGCAACTTTTTTTTGTTGTATCAAAGATGCCCACACTCTGTAGAATAAACACACTGTGGTACACGAATATCACTATGACGTAAGAAGAATATGATAAAACACAGAGAAATATGGGAAAAAGAAACATGAACTAATTGAGACAAAATTGAATTAAGCAGAAGCCAGGAAAATAATAAACACAATGGCAATTTAAAGAGATAAAATAACAACAAAGCAATTCAAACAGAAAGATGCATAATTGTATTTAACAAGCTTGGCGCCAAAGAAGAGATGAAAAGTCACTAATTCTCTCTCTACTTCTTTGAAGAGGGGGAGTGGGAAAGGTTGTAGAACACTGGAGACTGAGATTTTTTTCAAAATGTTTTTTGCTAAATTATTTTTCCTTATTTTTAAGTTCTTGTTATAAAAGAATGGGTTCTGTAATAGGGAGGAGAGATAGTTTGGGAAAATGTGGGTGATAGAAAAACAAAAGTACAACAAAATTATTTTTAAGGAAAAAATAAATTTGCTTCTTTATGATTTCCATCCATTCATCTTAGTTCTATTTTTTTAAGTTCTTGTTATAAAAGAATGGGTTCTGTAATAGGGAGGAAAGATAGTTTGGGAAATGTGGGTGATAGAAAAACAAAAGAACAACAAAATTATTTTTAAGGAAAAAATAAATTTGCTTCTTTATGATTTCCATCCATTCATCTTAGTTCTATTCTCTAGATCCAAGCAGAATAAGGCTCATTCCACTTCAACATAACAGCTTTAAAATATATGAAAATTATGAGGTTTTCCTACATGTACTGCTCTTTTACTGTCAATAAAATCCTAAGTTTCTTTAACCACTCCCTCTCTGAGGCATTTTTTCCTCTCATCATTCCAGTCACCCTCCTCAGGATGTACTGTACCTTGGCCAACATCCTTTCTACAATATCTCTAGACCAGGTGCCCCACACTACTTATGGGGCCCCAATTAGTACAATGGGGTTAAGGACTATTAATCAACCTCAAGCTAGAAAAGAGGCTCTTATTCATGCAGACTAATTGCATTAGCTCTTCTAAACCACCACATCCCAATGTTCACTGGGAGTGCAGTTGAGGTCCAGCAAAAATTCTATTCTAGTCATATCCCTGGCCCTATCCTCAGATATCTTATTTTTTGAATCCCAAGTACAGTTTTACATTGATCCCTATTGAATTTTACCTTATCTTGTCCTCCATTCTAGTCTGTAAAGATCTTTCTAGATTTCAAGTTATTATTTAAAGCAATTTTTTTGCTACCCTTCTCAGCTTCTTTACATCAGCAAATTTGAAAAATAATGTTCTTTACCTATCCATCCAAGTCACTGATGAAAAATGTTGACTGGAATTAGGCTAAGAACAAACAGTGCTGTAGCCCCTTTCTGGAGAATTACTTCCAAGTTCACAAAGAACCATGTAACACTGTTTGTATCTATCCAAACAGCTGCAAACCACCTGAACTGTACAATTTATTCAGTTTCTCTCCCTCCTTTCTTGTCCACAAAGTTATTATGGCTGTCAAATATTTTGCTAAAACCTGGATAGTTAATATCTATAGCAATTCCCTACATCACATGCAATTCTCTCAAAAAAGCAAATGGAATTTGTTTAGTATAGCTTGTAAATGAATTCATACTAACTCCTATAAAGCAAAGAGATGTTCATAAAGTACTTATAAACAGTACCTTTAATTATTATTCTAGAACTTTCCCACGAATTAATTTACCAACTTCATAGGCTTTAGTCTGAAGTATCCTCCTCTTTTAAGAGGATTCCAGATCAACATTTGTCCATCTCTATCCAATGGTAGCTTTTCTACTATTAATTATGATTTTTCAAATATTACTATGAATGGTTTAAAAAGCACATTCAAAAATTCTTTCAGTATTCTAGTGATCTACTTGTCCAGCTCAGGTGACTTGAACTCACTGGGAACAGTTCAGTACTCTCTTACTATCTACTTATATAAATGGAGTGTTTTAATCTCCAAGTTAAACAATTTTGTTCTAATTTTCTCAATTGGAAGTTTACTGTTTGGCAGAAAAGCAAAAACCAAAGTAAGTAATCTTTCATAGTCATGCTCATTTTCATATCTAGATGTCCCATTCCTTTCTCGAGCTTCTTTTCTCCTCCCAAAGTGGGAGAAGAAATTTTGTTGGTAGTTTTAATTATCATACTGGACTTTAATATATTTCTGATATGTTCTGCACACTGTAGATCTATAATCCTTCTTAGTTTTTTACACTGTCTTTTCTACCCAGACCGAGATATCCTTTATCAATTTAAAAGAAACTTTTCTAAAGCCAGAACAAAAGAATAGTTGTAAGAAACAAGGATCTTTTCTTCCAGCAGACATGTTTTTCCCCCTTCCTCCCACTGCACCCCCTCCTCAATTTAAGGAGCTGAAATTTTGCTGCTGGGTAAAAAGATATGAGGCTGTCCAGTTACAATTGCTTTTTCACTCTGCATGGATCCCATAAGAGAAAATAATCTAGGCTTTTGAGTGAAATAGAGAGAGGGAGCACTTCTGTGGTCAAATTCCTATGGAGAAAAGACAGAAATTCAAAGAAGAATCTGTAAAGCCACTATCAGATCCCAGAAATCAAGTGAAAAAGGAAGGCAAAGAGGAGGTTGAATGGGATAAAAGATCCTCTTTAGCTGGACAAAGCAGAGGAAGCTGCCTGTGACTGACAAAATACTTATAAGGAATAAATCTGATCTACCTGGAAGGGCAAAATTTCAAGGCTGGCTTCTTCCTGAAATGTTAATCACTAGTAAAAAAAAAAATTCAAAGAAAGAAAACAGGAAATTTATAATTTTTCTAAGCAAAACTTTCAACTTAAAAATAAAAGCCCCCTGTGGGAAAATTGGGACACTGATACATTGTTGGTGGAACTGTGAACAGATCCAACCATTCTGGAGAGCAATTTGGAATTATGCTCAAAAAGTTATCAAACTGTGCATGCCATTTGATCCAGCAATGTTTCCACTGGGATTATATTCCAAAGAGATCCCTAAAGGGACCCACATGTGCAAAAATGTTTGTGGCAGCCCTTTTTGTAGTGGCAAGAAAATGGAAACTGAGTGGATGCCCATCAATTGGAGAATGGCTGAATAAATTATGGTATATTAATATTATGGAATATTATTGTTCTGTAAGAAACGATCAGCAGGATGATTTTAGAGAAGCTTGGAGAGACCTATATGAATTGATGCTAAGTGAAATAAACAGAACCAGAGATCATTATACATGGCAACAACAAGACTATACAACGATCAATTCTGATGGACATGGCTCTCTTCAATATTGAAATGATTCAAAGCAGTTTCACTTGTGCAGTGGCAAAGAGAGCCATTTATACCCAGAAAGAGTACCATGGGAACAAAGTATGGAATACAACTAGCATTCTTGTTCTCTCTGTTGTTATTTGCTTGCATTGTGTTTTCTGTTTCAGTTTTTCTTTTTCTTCCTTCTTGATTTGATTTTTCTTGCACAAGATAATTGTATAAATATATATGCATATATTGGATCTAACATGTATTTCAATGTATTTAACATGTACTGGACTACCTGCCAGCTAGCGGAGAGGATGGGGAAAGGAGGGGAAAATTTGAACAAAAGGTTATGCAAGGATCAGTGTTGGAAAAATTACCCTTGCATATGCTTTGAAAATAAAAAGTTTTAATAAAAAAAAATAAACCCCCCCAAATCTATGTATAAGAAAAGAAGTAGGTAATGCCATGAAATAATTAGTCCTTATCAGCCCAGCTATACTCAGTTGAATATGATATAGATTTCAAATACAAAATTCCCAGGGAGAAAATGCTAAATTTCTTTTTTGTTGCAAAGAACTGGAAATTGAGAAGATGCCCATCAAATGGGGAATGGCTGAACAGGTTATGGAATATAAATGTAACAGCATACTATTGTGCTATAAGAAATGATGAACAGACAGATTTCAGAAAAACCTAGGCTTACATGAACGGATGCTGAGTAAAATGAGCAGAACCAGGAGAACATTGTACACAGTAACAAAAACATCCTATAGTGATCAACTATGACAGACTTCTCAGCAATATAGTGATGTAAGACATTTACAAAAGACTCATGATTCACAAACAGAGAAAGAATAATGGAATATGAATGCAAATTAAAAAGTATTATTTTCACTTTTTTGTCATATTTTCTTTTTGCTCTGATTCTTCTTTCACAACATGATTAGTGTGGAAATATTATTAACATGCTTGTACCTGTATAACATATCAGACTGCTTAGAGTCTAATAGGGGGAAGAAGAAAGGTGAAAAAAATTGGAAATCAAAATTTTATGAAAGTAAATGTTGAAAACAATCTTTATATATAATTGATAAAAATTAAACACTATTAAGTTGAAAAAAATTAAAATAAGAGAAGAGGCTGAATTTCTATAAAGGAATATTCCACATTTAGGTTTTCCAAGCATCCTCATTTTATAATAACATTGTGAACCTTACTTATTTAAAGCATAACACTGATGCACAGTGGTAACATGCTACAGCTACAGCTAGTAGTAACATAGTCTCTGAATTTTATCTAAATTTTATATCTTCCCACAGGAACCTAGCACAGTCCTGGGCACATAGGAGATGCTTAATATTTGGTTAACTGAATGGTACCTTCCTAGAACTGATTAAGGAGAGTTAGACCAGGGAGGATGGTCCCTGGCAGAATATGCTTGGATTCTACTCTGTAAGTTCTGAACAAAGTAAATATGAAGGTACCAAAATGAAACTCTGCCTCATGACAGGGAAAGGAAAAAACACCCTGCAGCTGCACCTAAGTTTTCTAAACCATAAACAGTGTTACAAAAGTGCTGGGGAAGTTAAGTCTCATTCATCCATTCAACATTCACCGAACAGCTCCACAGACACAGCCACAAGGAGAGGCTATTGGGAGATCATACAGTTAAACCACCTGCACTGGGCCTACATTCCCAAGTGCCAGAAATTACTGGAGGCATATCTTGCCTCCAATCCTTCAAGAATCCAATCCTTCAAAAGAATTCACCTAGCTTCTCCTGGGTGCCCAGACCTTCCATGCCCTGCCCTAGCTTGCACCATGTACAGGTCTTTCCTTCATGGAGTTTACTGTCTAATTAAGAGAGACTAAGTATAAGGGGGGGAAGTGGATAGAAGCTCAGCTTCTGACACATGGACACCTGAATTTGAGCCCTGCCTCCAAAACAGACTTGCTACAGCAGATCAGACCTTCTAAGTGCCCCCAGGCAATTCTTTTAAGACAAAAGTTATGAAAGGTGTTTTAATGGAAGGAGTTTTCCTTCTTGGGGTTCCCAACAGGGAGGAAATCAAAGACCCAGAAATTCCATCTCCTCCCAACCCCCAAACAACAGAACTCCAACAATCTGGGTTAGCAAAGCCAGCCATATCAAAAGCAACAGAAACAATGCAAATGAACTTGCTACTTCACTATAAAAGAATATGAATTGAGTCAAAGGATAATTACCATGACATAACAATTTACCTCCTTCCAGGAAATCCTTTTTGGGTTTTCCACCATGGTTTCCAGGCCCACTCCAGAGAAAGGGCATACCTGCTACTTCACAAGGCGAGCCCTTGCTCCCAGCGCCCAGAGCCCCAGAATGTCTGACCACAGGTCCCCAAGTGATCAGCTCTGACTAGAGCAAGTGTGGGAAAACAGGGACGAGTGTATCTGAAGGAGCTGTGGCTGGCACAGAGAAGCCTCTGCTACAAGTTACTAACATTGTGTGTGGGAGGGAGAGATACATGTCAAACCTGAGCAAAGTTAGAGGCTGGCCAGGCCACCCAATGACTGCCTTCCATGTAACCTGATGCTCGCACTAGGAAAACTCAAGGACAACTGGATTCTCTGGCGTTAACAGAGAAGAATTAGTGGGCTCCTTACTCACTAATTATAGACTTAAAATTTGCACATTTAACATATTTTCTTGAAAAGGCATTTTGCTTAGGGCTTTGGAGAAGCCAGTTGCCATTTACCTGACTAAAATGTTTAGAAGGGAAACTTTAATTCGATACTCAAAAAACCAGAGCCCACGGATTTAAGAGGCTTGCCAACAGTATCAGACCTAAACCATAACTGGTCAGAGAAACCAATTAAACAAGCATTTATTAGGCACCCCTTAGGCAGGTGCTGAGCACTCTGCTAAGCACTTAGCTGAATATAATAAAAAGACAAAACTGAAAAAATACTCTCTGGTTCCTGGGATTCTCCTTGGTAAAAAATAATAAAAAAATTCAGATTTTCCTTCCTGGAGCTGCCTAGCCTAGGGCCTCTAGCTGATAGGGACACCACAGTGTAATGGGCAAGCGCTACTATTCCAGACATCCCTCAAATACCTCCAGCTCATATTAAGTTAATGAAAACCTTTTTACCATAAATATATGCAGACTTTTTCTGTACTTAGATTAAAATTTAGCATATCTAAAACTAAACTCAATGTCTTTACCCAAAACCTCTCAATCCTTCAAATTTGCTTATTTCTGTCCAGTCATCTATCCTCAAAACTCAGATTTTTTTTCTTCCCTAACCCCTACTATACATCTCAATGAGGCATCAAATATTAATTCTACTTCAAAAATCTCTCACATATCCACTCCTCTCCATTGATATCACCAGCATCCCAATTCAAGCAATGATCAACTCTCATCTGGATTCTAGCAGTTTAACTATTTCCAGTTTCTCTCCTCATCCTATACATATCTGTTTGAGACACAGAGATCTATTCAATGTTACTCTTCCTCAAAAAAAAAAAATCAAAAAAATCCATCCAATTATTTTAGGATAAAATATTAACATCTCAATATGGTGTGCAAAGCCATTTACAATCTGACTTCAACTTACCTCACCTTTCAAGCTTTACTTCAACCTATTTTCTTGCATACCTGTCAAATGAGCAGTTACGAATTCCTGTCAACAGCAGCCTCTCTTGGGGGCAAAGGGCAAGGGTGGTGATCAGCCCCCCTTCCATATCTCTGAAGACTGAAATGCTTCTCTTGCATTCACAACCCAGCTCAGGTATGGTTAGTACACTGAAATGAAGATCGGATTAGGAGTCTGGGCATCTCAATTAAGGGTCTAGTCACCTCTGGGTGATTTGGAACCTCAATTCCTCAGCTACAGAATGGGAGAATGGTAGTAACTAATCTCCACAATTCTTTCTTAGTTCTCAATTTGTGATTTTGTGAACCTCCACAAATGTTTCATGAATACCATTCCCTCCCTACCCTCCTTTGCTCTTCTCTAACTACCATGTTACATAATTATTTATCTATATTTCATAAAACGCTCCTCACTTCAAATCTCTTACAGAGATTTGCACAGCCTTCAAAGTTCATTTCAAGGGCCATCCCTTATAGGAAGCATTCCTTGTTCTTACAAGGAGTTATTGTTCCAGTGCTCACAATTATTTTGTAGAGTCTGCATGGTTTAATGAAAAGAGAACTGAGCCTTGCTCAATATGATGTTGGGAGAGTCATCAGCTATTCTGGGCCTCAGCTTCCTTTTCTGCAAAATTAGGAAGCTGAACTGGATCATCTCTAAGGCCTCTTCTAGCTCTAATCTATGATCTTCCTCTAGGAAGTTCCAAGTTAACTGCCCAAGTCTGATCATTACCCTTGATTACAGGTGAGTGTGGAGATGAACAGAAAGTAAAATTCTGCCTCCATTCTTAGCAAGGCAAAAGCCTTTTCCTACAGCCCTCATTCTCCAAATAACAAATGTGCCATCATGAGAAGTCAGTCACAATGAGGCTGCACAGTACAAAGAAAGAGACCTCTGTCCCCAACTTAATAGCCTATGTCTTTCTTTTACTGTAAGTTAGCACAGCCATTGTGTTGAACTAAGGGAAGTAGAATATACAAAGAGCTTGCTCTTAAAGAAACTAGATTTTTTTTTTGAGAGTGACCAAATCTTAAAATTAGGGCTGAAAAAGACCTTAGAAGCCATTTGATCTGATCCTCTCATTTTACAGACAAGGAAACAAAGGCCTAATAAAGGTAGTGAAGTGAGATTTGAATCCAGATCTTCAAATTCTCAATTCATTGCTCTTTATAGGAGATGATGCTACCTTTCCAACATGCTCAGTGATAATACCAGATTTATGTAAAGCAAGAAGAGACATTAGATATCAGCTATCAACAATCTCATGACATTCTACTGTCCTTTAAGTTTTATAAAACAATTTTTCACAATGACTTTGTGAAGTATGAAGCAGTAATTAAATATCAAAGGGAATTATCCTATATGTTCCAAAGATCTACATAAAGAAACTCCAGAATAGCCAGCCTCTGACAGGAGACAAAACATAATTTAGATGCTAGACAACTATTACAGAGCCTCTACCTTGGAGGGGACCCAGGGATTATCTAGTCCAAGTGGTATGTATGAACAGGAATTCCCTCTAGAACACTAACTTTCCCTCCTCTCTCTGTTTCTCTGTTGTATAAAGAAGGCTGAACCAGAAACAATGAGCAATAGTTGTTGAGAGATAAATTTCAAATTGATTTAAGGGGAAATGCCCTGGGAGTTGTACTCCAAATGGATCTGTAATCTCATATGTGCTTCCCAATGACGCAGAGGGTCACCCATCTGTACCTGTCCAACCCTAGGAGAATCTGGCCCATATCCCAAACCCTCATACACATTTTGACAGGGGGGCCAACCGCTAATATCTTGCAGACCTCTATTATGGAAGACTCTGCTACTGAGGAGGCAGGCCTGTTCAAATTCTCAAGAGGATGTGGAGGGGAAGCCTTTCAGCACTTTGGAACCCTTGGGACAAATTTCTGAGAAGGCAAAGACAAGTCTCCCAGAACAAGCAAGCATAAAGATAAGTGCTCTGTATAGTTAAGGGATATATTCACGTTAATAAAATCACAGATCTTTCGATATTTTGGACTAAAACATTAGGAAATTTGTTTGCTTTTTTCCTAATATCAAGCTGAAATCTGCCACTTTGCAGCCATAATAAAAAGTAGCATTTTTGTAGAGCTTTAACACTGTAAATATTTTCTCATTTTATCTTTACAACAGCCCTGGGAGGTAGGTGATATTTGCTCAGCTGAGGAAAGTGAGACAAATGAAGCTGAGTTACTTGCCTAGAATCATACTGCTATTCAAGTATTAAGTATCTGCATGGGATTTGAATTCAGGATTTCAACTACATGGTTTTATGCACATTACTACTTGTTTCTGAATTTGTACTTTAAAAACAAGTAAACTCTCTATAAAAGAATCCTTGGGCAGGGAGAAGGGAAGAAAGTCTTTTAAGTATGTAAAGATCAATGTAAGTAAAGGCCAAGAGGCAGGAATAAATATAGTCTGTGTGTGAAAAGGCATTAGGTACCTGACTACTTGGAGGGATGGAGATGGAGATGAAGATGGCACTGGCAGAAGAGAGCTCTATTGGGGCCTTGAATGTTACTTGATGCCAGAGGCAATGGGGATCCATTGTAAGTGATATCACAGGAGCTAAATGGAGGTTTTTGCACAGTAGCTACTGATTAAAGAGACTGAAAATTTTTAATCAAGAGTTGTCTATATCTAGAAGCTAAAATGGGAACCTCTCTTTAGGAAGGAGGATGGGCAGTATAAACAGACAGTTCTATCTCCCATTTAATTGATAAGAAAACTTTTAAGATCATCCTTGCTTCCTTCTCTGGTAGCCCTCTTGCTCCCACCTATAGGCTAGGCTCTGGGATCAATCAAGTCTCAGGCAGTGGAGAGATAAGAGTCCCATGAAAGTAAAGCTTAACTTCGAAACAGCCTTATAGACTTTATATACTGGTTCTGGGCTACTGAACTGGATCTTTGTGATCCAGTACCTTATGCTGTAACCCATTTGCAGTATAATTTGCTCTTATGTTGTTGAGTCATTTCAGCCATGACCGATTCTTCATGATCCCATTTGACTTTTAGCAAAGATACAGAAAGTGGTTTGCCATTTCCTTCTCTAGCTCACTTTATAGATGAGAAAACTGAGTGACTTCACAGAGTCACACAGTTAATAAGTGTGTGATGATACATTTGAATTCAGGTCCTCCTGATTCCTGTACCTACACTCTATCCACTGGATCACCTAGCTGCCCTTGTATACTGGACTCCTATATAGGACCCAATACCTCTCATTTCAATTCCCTAGTTCTCTTTGAAGCTCAGGTCAGAAGGTACCTCTCCATAAAACCTTTCCAGATTCCTCCCCACAGCTCTAGAAATTCCCTCCTCTCCCAAAATTATCTTAGATCTATCTGGTAAATATCTGTATATGTACCCATTGTGTATCCCCTCCCTACACCATATAAAATGTGAGCTTTTTCAGGGTAGAGATTTTTTTCATTTCTGCTTCAGGATCCCCAGCACCTACCTGAGCCTGGGACTCAGTAAGACTCTTAATAAATGCTTATCCACTGATTAGAGTTGTAACACTGAAGCCCTCTCTACTTTGCTAAGTTTTAGAAGGAGAATGAAATTCTGTCCTCTGAATCTCAATCTCCTTGCCATCTGCTAACAGATCTCTCTGAATCTATCTACTTGGACTTTGGTTGCCTGATACCTGACACCTCCAACAATGTTTCTCCTTTAGAACACTCCCACTTGTCACCAATGGTCTACTTTCTTGGATCTCCTCAGTGTTATATAGTTTTCTTTCATTAGTCATGGCTGGAAGTATCCCTCCCCAGGTCATCTACTCTGCCTTAGTGGGCCTATTCTGTCCCAAATGCTCAAGCCCAGACAAATCTTGTCCCAAGGAGAGGGCATGAGAAGGAAAGGAAAGTCCCCAATCATTCTTATTAAGTCCCTATATGCTATTATTACTCTTTGAGGGAAGAAAAGTACAAAAAACAAACAAAAGCAGTCCTCTGTTCTCTCCCTCCCTCAAACCTTATAGATAACCCTGTGTGGGAGCCACTCATAAAATATTTCTCGAGATCTATTTTTTGGTTGGAACTTCCATTGGGTTATTAAGAACATAAACATTTAGTACTCTGTAAAAGAATTGGTGGGTTCATAAATGAGAAAATGAAAGAAACTGTGAAAAAGTGGGGACAGCTCCAGGACAGATTCTTCACCAGAATAGCCCTGGTCCCCACAACTAAAAAACAGCTTCTCATACAGGAGACTAAATATGTTCACACTTCATTCTGTCACAATGCCTGAAAATGCACTAATGAGAGATTCATTTGGGGGTGACTAGCTTCCCTTTCTCATCAGTGTGAATTACTTTAGATTGCTTTCATCTTAACAGCCAGTCAAGTGAGGAAGGAAAGGAGCAAAAGGTTTGGCTGGAGAGAGAGGAAAGTTATCTGGGGCTGAAGACCAAGACCTCAGGAGACAAGAAAGGGACAAAGAAAGGATAGGAGGAGCATTAAAGACAAGATTCTTCTGTTTCAAAATTCTGCCTAAGGCCAGAATAGACTAATTCTCCTTACATTAGCACTAATTTAGAAAACACTTTAAGGTTTGCAAAGCGCTTCACAAATATTATTTCATTTTATCCTAACAGATGAGGAAACTGAGGCTGAGGGAGAAAATTTGCCCAAGAATAACACAGCTAGTAAATAATTGGCCACATTTGAACTCAGATTTTCCTGACTCCCAAGTGCAAAGCTTTTACCTACTGCACCACCTCCATCTGGCAGGGCACACAGTCCCTTCCCGCTTGCCACACAGGCCCAGAACTTCCACTAATACTATTCAATTTGTAGTTCAGCTTAATTCAAAGTTAAATAAGCTTTTGAGGGCTGGCCTGGGAGCACAGTTTCTATAAGAAACAGGGCTCAAAGGAACTGACTTACAAACTTTGAAGAAATAATATACTCTGAGTTGAAGAATTCCTTATGTCTTTTTTGCCTTTTTCTTAACCATTTTATTTTCCAGGTACAAACTGCACCTGGGGGATTGCTATTCCCTGAGTCACAGTGTTTGATTACAAGCACCCTCTGCCTCAAAATTAGACACACAACTGCCCATAGTTAACCAAGAAATTAAATCGGTTAGGCTTTCACTTTTAAAGAAGGGATTGGGAAGAGTAACAGAGGAAAAAAACAAATCAGGAAAATCTCAGGATCAGCTGCGACCTTCTTAGAATACAATCTCAGTACCAGCCATGATTCTGATAAGAAAACAACTTGCCTTTTACATATCACAATAATGAGCTGTTTCTTTTAATTAGGAAAGAACTTCTTTTGAGCAAGACTAATGCCCCTCATTCCCAAGGGCAATGGTTTCCTTTTTTTAAAAAATTGTATCACAGAGCCACCAGGAAAAACTGTCGAACTGGGGTGTTCCAAATTAAGACATGATTTCCTTTCCCCAATGATAACCCACACCCCACTACATGGTGCAGGTTTTTCCAAAAAAAACCAAAAAAACAAAAAACAAACAAACAAACAAACAAAAAAAAAAAAAAACTACTACTTCAAACTGTGCCAAAGTCAGAATTTTTCTATGTAATTTCTTTACTCAAGATGCAGCATGGGAATTGGTGGGTACACTGCTGGGTTAAAATCATAAACATTCCAGGTTCAAGTTCTCTAATACTTAATAGGATATATGATATGGAGCAAGTCATTGAATTTCTCTGTGCTTCAAGAACTCTCTAGGACTTAACCTTTTCTTAAGACAGATGAGTGATTACTGTTATCCAAAGAAGTTTGCATAAAGTTACAAATGTATTCCTGAGTAGAAAGAGTTCTCAAATTTGGAATTCCCTAAGAAGCTATGGATCTTTCTCAGATCTATATATTCTTTACACTGGATCTTAAAGGTCTTACTTATGAGATTTAGCATTTAACACAGAGAACTCTGAAAAAGACTACTCAAAATTTCTCTGATAAACATGTATCATTTCAAAAACTTCTAATAAGAGTCATTCCTCAACTGATGGTCAAAGAATATAAACAGATAATTCTTAAAGGAGAACATCTGAGCTGTCAACAGACATGAAAAGTTGTTCTATATCATTTATACTTAGAGAAATTTGAATTAAAACAAGTGAGTTTCTACTTCACACCGATTCAAAAAAAAATAGGGGGAAGGAATGACAAATGTTGGAGGGGTTTTTATAAAAACAGAAATGTAGAGCTATGAAATGGGATATCCATTCTGGAAATCAATTTGGAATTACATCCCAGAAGTCACTAAATTGCCACTAAACTATATTCATGCTCTTCACCCAGGGCTTCCTAAACTTTCTCTAAAATTTTTCCTTTTCATCTGAGAAATTTTTACATGACCAACGTATATGGGTATATAAAAGTCATACAAATCAAATATTTACTGATCAAAAATCATAATTTTGCAACCCTTCCCAATTCAGTTATAAAACCCCATCTGGGGTTAGAAACCACAGTTTAAAAAACTGGGCCTTCACTCACTGATATCATGGCTAGGTATGTCACCAAAGAGATCAATGAAAGAGAAAAATAATCCACGTATACAAAAAAATACATGGTGGCTCTTTTGGGGTAGTAAAGAACTGGATGAAACAAATTATGGTATGTGACTGCAATATAATAGTATTGTGTTTTAGAAAATAATGAACAGAATGGGTTCTGAGAAGACAGGGAAGATTTTTTTTATGAATTGTAAGGTATGTATGAATTGATTGACAATGAAATAAGCAGAACTAGAATATTTTATGCAATAGCAATTCTGCAAAGACAAATAGCCTTGAGAGATTTAAGGACTCTGATTAATGCAAATGATCAACCATGATTCCAGAAGATGGATCCTGAATTAAGGTCCCTACACCTTATTATAGAGAGGTGATAAATTGAAGTAGCAGCATATGGCATCCTTTTTTGAACATAGACAATGTGTTTTGCTTGTAGACAAATACTTCTTAAAAGGATTTTGTTTTAAAATCAATGCAACCAAAATTAGAAGAGAAAGAGAAAGCTGGGGAAAAATTTTATAGCCAGTGTTTTTGATGAAAGCCTCATTTCTAAAATATATAGAGAACTATATAGAGACTCAAATTTATATATATGTCTACTATAATAATATGTAGATGTAAATAAATAAACTATATAGAGACTCAAATTTATAAGAATACAAGCCATTCCCCAATTTGATAAATGGTCAAAGGATGTGAAGACAATTTTGAGAAGAAGAAATTTCTAGTCATATGAAAAAATGCTCTATATCACTATTGATTAGAGAAATGCAAATTAAGACAATTCTGAAGTACCACTTCCCACCTCTCAGATTGGTTAGAATGACAAGAAAAGATAATTATAAATGTTGGAGGAGATGTGGAAAAATTAGGATACTAATGTATTGTTAGTGGAATCATGAAATGATCCAACCATTCTGTAGAGCAATTTGGAACTATGCCTAAAGAGCTTTCTAACTGTGCATACCCTTTGATCCAGCAGTGTTTCTACTGGGTCTGTATCCTAAAGAGATCATAAAAGAGGAAAAAGAATCCACATGTGCAAAAATGTTTGCAGCAGCTCTTTTCGTAGTGGCAAGAAACTGAAAACTGAGTGAATGTCCATCAGTTGAGAAATGGCTGAATAATTTGTGGTATATGAATGTAATGAAATTTTATTGTTCTATAAGAAATGAGTAATCTGATTCCAGAAAAGCCTGGAAAGATTTACATGAACTGATACTGAGTGTAGTGAGCAGAACCAAGAGAATATTTTACATAGCAACAAGATTATGTGATGATCAACTGTGATGGACTTGGTGCTTTTCAACAATGAGGTGACTTAAGGCAATTTCAATTGGGATGGAAAATGCTATCCACATCCAGAGAGAGAATTGTGAAGTCTGAATGTGGAATGAAGCATCATGTTTTCACTTTTTGTTGCTATTCTTTTGTTTGCTTTTGTTTTCCATCTTGTGTTTTTTCTCCTTTTGATCTGCTTTTTCTTGGACAACATGACAAATATGGAAATATGTTTTTAAAAACTGTGCATATTTAACCTGTATCAGATTGCTTACTATTTTGTGGAGAGGAGAAACAAGGGAGACAGGGAGAAAAATTGGGATCACAAAAGTTTTACCAAAAAAAATTTTTTTAAATGTTGAAAACTATTTTTACATGTATTTGAAAAAAAATACTATTTAAAGAAAGGGGTTTGCTTTTCTTTTAAATTAGAGAAGCTGGTGGAAGCAAGAAAAAAAAGAATTTTTAAAAATTTAAAATAGTTTAGAATTTTTATAATAATATATTTTTTAATTTTAAAAAGAAATAGATTGCTCAAATAGGAACTGGTCAGAAAATTTCTGACTCCACTTTGGTTTACATTCACTTATAAGCAGAATATTTGTTGTATATTTGCATTCCTAGAACTTAACCAGAGTAACTTAATTCCTAATAAATGTGTATGATATATTTTGTGTGTGTGTGTGTGTGTGTGTGTGTGTGTGTGTATTTTTCTGTCTCTCAATATTGGGATGAAAGACTAAGCAGGAACTAGAAATTGGACTATTGATCCCATTAACAGAGGAATCTCCTACTAATTTACACTAATATCTTCTCTATATACTTAACTTGCTCAGGGTCATGAAAGTGTCTAAAGTGGGATTTGAATTCAAGTCCTTGTGGCTTCAAGATCAGCTCTTTAAACACTAAGCCAGCCTCTCAAGTAGCAAAATAAAGGTTTTCTTCCATCTCACAGGCTTAGAATGAATAATCTGCCCAAGGTCACTCAACTAACTGCTGGCAAGGGACAGATCTGGAATCTGGGAATTCATGATTTGAATTCAAGACCAATTCAAATTAACTCATAAAAATGGAAGATAATGAATGTTCCTGTCCTCGAGAGACTTCATTCTTCTGTGTATCTGTAAGGAAAACTGAGGCAGGCCTGGGCTCTCTTCTTCCACTGACCCACACTGCCTTTAGTACCACAACAACACAAGTCCTTCCTTACACTAAGCACCCAAGGACTGGATTTAGGCTTCAACTTCCTTCCACACATGGAGGCACCACTTACTGAGCCCTGTTTCTCAAAAAGATCTGAGAGAAGCCACAAAGGGAAAAGTCTCTTACTTACCACCAGACACCAGATTTCTGGTTGTCAGGGGAGGGAGGGGCCACACAAACCAAGCTCAACCAGGACCAAATACACACTCCCAGTCTAGGCTACCTTTAGACTTGCATCATCTCTGGACCTTTTGGGAGAAGGCAAAAAAAAAAAAAAAAAAAGGATGGTGATGGTGAAGATGAATCAGGCCCTGGAGCCTGAAAGATTGTCCATCAATTGAGGACCACAGTCTCAGTCCTAAATTAACAAACTTTCCTCTCTTCTTTCCCTAATCCCTGAGGTAGTCCCATTAACTACATAAAAACATATTTTTCCTAAATTCCTATCACCACTCATTTTTAATCCTAGTCTTTTCCCAAATACTACTTTTCTGCCTTTTCTTTCCTGGGACCTTCTATTCTTAACAAATTTTTTTTTTAGAGACAGTAAATATCTGGCATCTGGACTTGTCTTCAGGAAGGACTGGATTGAAATCCTCTGCCTCACAAGCTTATTAGCTATGGGATCCCAGACAAGTCATTCAAATGTTTCAGTTTCCTGATATAAAAACGGGGAGCAAGTGTCAGCTCACTGACCTTTCTCAAAGTCCCTTCCAGTTCTAAATGAATGGCCTCTGTCAAACACTTTTAAAATCTTTCTCCTAAAATATTATATTCCTACCAATGCTTTTCCTTCCTGGAGAAAAACTCACACCACTAGTGGGGTGGATGCATGGGCCCTCTGGAATCCCACCTTGCCAAGTGATCCTAGGAAAGTCATTTTCTCTTTAGCCTTCTCTGCTACTCTTTGCCAACTCCACAGCCTGCCTCTGTTGCCAACACTGAGTCAATCTTAAAGGAGGAAAAATTGCTATCTCCCTCATCACCCTATCCAGATATTTGTTGCAATTAGTGTTCAGCATAGTTCCTGGCACATTGTAGGAGCTCAATAAATGTCTGCTGACTGACCATTATCTCCCAATCTCCAGGTCATTTTCTTCCTTTTCTCAAGGCATTTTTTCACCCCACCCCAACCTCTACCTTGACAACTAGGGATTTTAATCAATACCCTCTGACTTCCCAGTTCAAGCTCCAACTCTGACTTGTACCTCACACCAATTCAACCTCACACAGAAATTGTCCAAGCTTTGATCTTATCATCATTCCTAAATGTTTTACACTGTCTGAATGACCACCAAGATTCTTCATTCACAACCTATTACCATTCCTTCTCTTCTGGATCACTCAATCTATTTTTCATTCTTACAAAGACCTGGAATTATTCCTAACTCTGAACACATCTTCCTTATTCCTTTGGTTAGCCATTTTAAAGCAAACCCTGTTCTTGAATTCTTACCCCTTTTATCCTATTCTGCTTATACCTGGGTCAAACCCCTTAACTGGGATATCCCCACCCCCAACATTCCCCAGCTTACTCCAAAGCAGCAGAATTGTTAACACTAAAAATTCCTGTTATCTAAATTCAACTGGGCCCTCACTACCCTGTGGCAATCCTTTTAAATTCTTCCTTAATTGCCTCTCCACAATACTCCCCACAACTTTCTTTAAGCCTTCTAAATGGTACCCCCCTCCCAAGCTGGACTTCATTTCCTCCTTCATAGGAAAAATAGTAGCTACCCAGTTTAAAGAAACCTTTTCTCTACTATTTTATACCTCAAAACCTCTGGAGATCAATGCTCAGTCACCCCGTTCCAGTCTCATACTTCTCCTATCACCCAGACTCTGAAGAAAAGATGGCCCCTCTCCTTGCCTCCGCTTGTGCTCTAGAGCCAAGCTCTAAATGGCAATTTTTCTTTAAGTGCTTTTCCCCTTTCTGCGGCATACAACCATGCTGGAGTTGGAATTACCCCCTACCACACACTGCCCTTTCTTCTTTTCAACCAAACCCCCAGAAAGAGCCACCTACACCCCTTGCTTCAGCTGTCTTACCTTTCATGAATTTCTCAACTCCTTACAGTCTGGCTTCCTACACTAGCAATTTCCAACAATTTGACAATTACCAAATCCTATTACCTTCCCTCAGTTCTAGGCAGAGTATTGAACTTTAAGCCAAAAGGAGTAGGTTCGAATCGTGCCCAGAAATCTTGCTCTAGTCATGTGACTTTCCCCCTATTTAAAACAAGGGTGCTGCCCTCCCTATTTTCCAAGCCTCCTTCCAGCTCCAAAGCTAGGATCTAATAATTTTTGCTCACCCTCCTTTGCAGCGTCTTTCCTAGGCTCTCTTTTTTTCCTCAGTGATCTCATCAACTCCCATGGTTTCACCTAAAATCTCTACAGAGATAATTCCCCGAATGAACAATCTGGCCCTCCTATAAACAGCTCAAACTCAACTTGTTCAAAATGAAACTTGTCACTGTCACCGCCCCCTCCCAAGGGATATCTTCCAGATGTACAATGGCTAGTGAAGCCTTCCTCTCATTCTTCCAGTCACATAACATTTACAAGCTCAGAATTATCCCTGATTTTTCCTTCTTACTCCTCATATCCAGTGAGGAACCAAGTCTTGTTCACAATCCCTCTCACGTCTGACCTGACATTGGCTGCCACTCAAGGGTTGGTCCTTCTCAACAGTTTCCTGGACCCTGTATAGCTATGGCCTCTCAACTATTCGCCCTATTTCCTATCAGCTCCTTCACAAAGCTGCCAAATATAATCTTAACAAAGCATAGATATGTTACTTTCCCTGCTCAAAAAGTGGCTCCCCATTGCTTTTTGGATAAAATACAAATCCTTCTGTTTAATATTTAAAGTCATTGAGCTTAATTCCAGCCAAGAAGGTTAAGTGGATAGAGTAACAAGCGAGGAGTCAGGAAGACTCATCTTCCTTAGTTCAAATCTGTTTTTAGACAGAAAATAGCTGTGTGACCCTGTTTGCCTCAGTTTCCTCATCTATCAAATGAGCTATAGAAGAAAATGATAAATTATTACAGTATTTATGCCAAGAAAATCCTAAATGAAGTCAAGAAGAGTTAGACACAACTTAACAACTTAAGTTGTTAACAACAACAACTGAAACATTTCAAAGAAACTATTTCTCAACCTCTGCATTCACTTTCTTCCCTTTAGGGCAATAATCTTTTCCCCAATCCAAGAACATAATCTCTTTTTCAATGTTGCCTCAACATCTTTACTTTCGATTCCTTTTAGGTGAGCCAACTCTAGTTCTCTCTTTCTCTACAAAAAATTTTTGCATTTACATTTACTGTGTGCTGAGTTTATATGTTGGATCTCACAGGTAGTTAGTTCACTGTGACCTAGGACTGTTGTTCTGTTTTACTTTTGTCTATCTCCAGTTTCCAATTTAAAAAATGCTTGGGGACATAAAAAGGGGGGGGGGAAGGGAAGGATGGGAGAGATTTTCAATATATACACCCACAGAGAAGTGAACAGAGTTATAATCATCCTGGTAAGAAGTACAACCACCACAATCTTTGTGTATGACTAAATTGTTTCCTGGAGAAGTAAAGTAATTTAGCCAAAGTAGTAAATCTCAGAACCAGGCTGTGTAGCAAGGCATCTTTTTTATAGTTGATAAGAGTGCTGGACCTGGAATCCCACCTTGCTGAGTGATCCTAGGAAAGTCATTTTCTGGCTTTTCTATATCTAAAATGAGTGAGTAAAGTCTCTTCTAATTTAGATCTAGCATCACACGAATGCACTGACACACTATGTAAAATGAAAATGTACTGGTATTAGGAAGTTTAACCAGAAAAGAGGATGCAAGTAGTTCAGTTTCAACATTCAGAATCTCCTAGGGAGACATACAATAGGTGATTTTCCTAAATTTAGTTTAATCCAAAATGCCAAACCAAGTGAAAAGCTCCTGCCTGGGGCTTACTGATTAAGCAAATTAACTCAACTCTTTCCCCTTTTCCCATCAAGTAGGAGGTATAGAATGTGGTATCCTCTAGAGCTCTTTTAAGAGTTTAATTCAAATTTTTTTTTTTAATTTTTGCCAGTTTCCAGGAAATATGTAATTTAAAGCTATATGTAATTTCATGACTATGGAATCACAAAACGGATGTAATCTATAAAAGTTAGGTTTGACCGCTGACCTCCCTCTTCCACTTCAACTGCTGCTTCTTCCTATAAAACTGTTCCTCGATTTGTTCCTCAAAGTTCTATCCTTGGACACATTATTTATTTATTTACCCTTTCTTGATCTCTTTCTTTTCCAGGACTTTCACGATCATTTCTACACAAGGGACTCTCTTCCCTGAAAAAGTTTCTCATATTCCACTGCTGCTGACCAGCCATCTTTATCAGAGTGCTTTACAATACTTCAACTCAAAATACTCCAAAGTGGACATCTTCCTCATAAATTTTTCTTCCCAATTTCTGTTTATGGTACCACCATTATCCCCCAGTTCTCAAGGTCCAAGACCCTGGAGTCATCATTGATCATTGTATCTTCTTCACTACTAGCCAGACAATCAACATGTTACAATGGAAAGAACACTGGTTCTAGAATCACAGGGTTACTGGGCAAATGAGGTGGCTGAAGTGAAAGACCTCTCAGTTCCCTTTTAACTTCAGATTTATGATCCTGAGACCCTGTATATTGCAATTTCACTAACTGTCACCATGTCCCTCTCCCTCTTTCTGCCCCCTCTAACTAATATCTAGTTATTAGATATTATGATCTAATATCTAATTAGATATTAGAAGGAATTATTAACCTTTTTTGTGTCATAGACCCTTTTGGCAGCCTAGTAAGGTCTATCAAGATAACATGAAGCATCCCAGTAGTGCCCATCTCAGAATAACGTTTTCAATATATAAAATGTGTAGGATTGCAAAGAAAAACAGCCTCAATGACATCTAAAGTTCCTTTCAGCTCTAGACCTAGGGTCCTCTGATAGATCGCTTTCTAATTCAAGTCCTCAGTACCTTTTTGTCCTTAACTACTGTGACAGTCTTCAAACTCCAATTTCTCCTCTCTCCAATTCATTCATACTATTGCCAAAATAATCTTCTAGCCCGAAACTAGACTAAGAAGAGTGCCTGCCATATCCCATAAGCAATTTTAATTTCCTAATGTCCCTTCCCCAATTGTGGCGGATCTGAATCCATATTCGAGGACTATGGTCTGGGAGGAGGGGGAGCAGAAAATATTTAGTACACAGCTAGGTATATAGGTATATACTGGAATCTCCAAAAATCTTAGTGTAGATTTTTTAAGTAATTAAAGCTTAAAACGGCGCTCAGACTTTTGGAACACTGCATTAAGGAGGAGGAGTAGGTGTTGGTTGGAGCAGAAAGAACTACTAGAACGCATCTGGTTTATTCAACATAGTTAACTAACTAGTCACCCCACGGAGTGCATCGATATACTGAAAAAAAAAATCCACTTCTCAAATTGCCTTGTCATTTCAAACAGAAACCACTCGGGGTCCTTTTGGGTAAAGTATGTTGCCTACCAATCCTCCGGTCCTCTCTACCACCAACAACCCTCACCCCCACCATTCCCATACAAGCAGTGACCAGTTCGGTCAATAGCATTCTTAGCTCCAGCACAATTTCTATCCAAACAGCTCATGAAATCCCACAAACCCCTCATAGTGGGAATACCTCTGGATTCTTGCCCCCCCAAAATGCGCCTTCCCCATACTCCTAACAGAACCGCTGCAGCCAGGGCCCAAGGGACAACACTGCATGTTTAATGGGGGCTCGGAACAAAGACCCGAGCCCTGGCTTTCCCCAAACCAAACCCGCAGCCGGGGGTGTGTCCCTGCTCCGCCTCTCGGCCAAGAGTGGAGGGGGTGGCTAAGCGGTTTCCTTCAAATAGGCAAGTGAGCTTTAACACTTCTCCATCTCCTAAACACCATAACACCAGCGGCCCAGAACCAAACGACTCCAGATGTGCTACTGGACCCTAGATGTTCCCTCCAATCTAAAGAACAGGCCGACGATTCACTCCCTGGAGGGAGGAGGAGATCAAGAGAAATCAACGTAGGACCCCTACTCGGTGAACGCAACCTTCAAGTTCGGCCTCCTTTCCCGCATAAACAATCCAAATCCAGCTGCACCCATAGGGCCCGATCCAAAGCACGCCAGACCCTGGGCCTTAAACCGTGGGAAATCACTTTGGGGTGGGGGGAAATTGAGAGAGTGTACAACATTCATCGCTGTTCAAAGCAAAGTACTAGCCAGAACAGGACTAGGAAAAGGGGCGAGAGGAAGGGACGGTCAAGAATCCCGAGTTCGTGTTGTTGGTGTGTGGTATGGTGTGTGTGTGTGTTTGCGTGTGCGCGCGCGCGCGTTTGTGTGTGTTATGTGCGTGTGTGCGTGTGCAGGCGAGCCTGCTCTCACACTCAGCATTGTTCGCCAATCCCCGAAAGGGGAGACTTGTTATTTTTCCCCTTTTCTCCCCTCCCCCTCTGCTGCCCCGCCCCTCTCCTCCCCTCCCCCCGAGTCTTAAACACTAGCCGGCCCCGCGCAGCGGCCGCGCACAGCTGCGCTCCGAGCCTCGAGATCTGGGGCCCGGCCACCTCCTCCAGCAATACTCCAATCCCCTCCCTAACCACTAAAGCGACCCCCCCGGCCCCAAGGGGCCGAGGGATTACGAGGGGGCGGGGCAGTACCTTGCCGCCGGGCTGAGCTCCCAGAGAGGGCCGAAGGGAATTAAAAAGGGTTCCGCGCGTTGATCGCTCCAGGGAGAACCCCGAAAGCGTAGCCAGAACGCTCCGGGGTCTGGCAGCTGAAAATCACCTCCCTTCCAACCAGATCCACCAGCCCCCACCCTCCGAAACCCGTGGTGCCCAGTGGCCGCTCCAGCAGAGACCGCCTGTTTAGTCCAAGACAAACACTTTTTTCAACCAGGGGTAGGGAGGTACAATTTAAAATAGCCCCACGGGTCCCCAATCTCGACATTCCCTCTGCCGGTGTTTAAAGCTAACTTGCCTAGCACTCCGCTCCGCCCCTTTACCCGTTCCAAAAGCAGCAACGGAGTCCAATAAATTAGCAAATAGTTGGAGAGACCAAAAAACAAAAACCTCAGACTCCTTCACATGCCAGGGGAACGGCCGTGGCGGGGTTTGGTTTTTACAACTCCAAATTAGCTTACCCCGCCACAAATCACCTCAAACATTCTCCTTCCCCAGAGCCTCTCATCATCCGAAAAAGACTTTCGGGTTGTGGGCATATTTCTTTAAGGTGGGCTTACG
This sequence comes from Sarcophilus harrisii, assembly GCF_902635505.1. Classification (NCBI taxonomy): domain Eukaryota; kingdom Metazoa; phylum Chordata; class Mammalia; order Dasyuromorphia; family Dasyuridae; genus Sarcophilus; species Sarcophilus harrisii. Next base: position 63,935,828 of record NC_045426.1, on the reverse strand, counting down.
GGCCACCAGGACCTCCACGAGGGCAGTTTGGAACCCTGTTCAGCAACAATGCATTCTCTCCAAGAAGCGCGAATCCTGCAGGAGCTCAGGTCACGCGGCCGCCCCCTCCCCAACTGGGACCCGAAAGGCTACGAGCTCGCGCGGCAAAGCTGGCCCCCGCGAGCCGGGGCCAGTCATGCCGGGCTGCAGCGGCGAAAACGCGAAAAAGCCAGCCCTGCCTGGGTCCTCTCCGACACTCGGTGTTTTCGCCCCAAACAAGAAGCACTTGGGAGTGGGAAATGGACAGAGGGTACAGGTGCTAGAACGAGGTTTCGTGGAAGTTCCTTTGTTGGTAAACATTGCAGCGAGTTTCGCACGCCGCGGGCCTCGCGGACACGCGAACACACACCCCGCCCCGCCCCCCAGCCCCCCAGGAACTGGAAACTTAAGAGAGCGATCCCAGGTCACCCGACCTCGGGGGTCTGGGGAGTCCGGGATGATGGGAGTCTCGAGTAGAGCTCGGAGCTAGAACCTCTTCTACCTTCCCCTCCCCGAGAAGCCCCGCAAACACTCACCTGCGCAAAGCGACCCCCAAAGCAGGGCGAAAGTGACCCAAGGCGCCGTCATTTTCCACGAAGACAAAAACACCGCGCGCCACGCGGGGAGCCGGCAGGGAGGAGGAGGAGGAGGAGGCAGAAAGGAGCCCCAGAAAGAGAGTCCAGAAGGGAGCGGCGGGAAGAAGCCTGCGGGGTGCAGGCAAAGAAGGGGCTTCGGTCAATTGCGACCCAGCGGCTCCACTCTCTGTGGCGCTCCTGGCCGGTTCCCTTTACTTCGGCGGGCCGGTTGGCTGGGCCGGGGGAGGGGGAGAAGCAAGCGCAGGGCCAGCCCTGGCCCCTCGGAGGGCGCGTTGCTGCTGCTGCCTCTGCTGCTGCTCCAGCTCCGGCTGCTGCTGCGGCTGCTCTCCTTCGCCTCCTCCCCACGCGCGCCGGGAGACTTTGTCCTGAGGGAGTCCGGAGCCGCCGCGGGCACAGGGGCCAGGGCCGTGGGGCGCACACCAGACCCCAAAGTTTGCGGGGCTCAGGCAAGGAGCTCAGGGCAGCTGCGGAGCGCGCAAGACGTGCAGGAGGTGGCTGAGGCTTCGGCTGCGGCCCGGGCTCCGGGGCGAGGCGGCGGTGACGGCCGGGGGGCGGCAGCTGGGTTGGGGGGCGGCGGCGGAGCGGGGAGGCGCGGGCTGCGGCGGAGGGGGCTGCGGCGCGCCGGGCTCAGGCATAGCGCGGCGGAGCTGGGAACGCCGGGGGAGCGGGTGGTGGGGTCGGGAAGCAGGGACGAGGAGAAGGCGGCGGCGGCGGCTGCGGACAGCGAGACGACGACGAAGAGAGGCCGGTGCAAGCTCCAGCTCCGGAGTGGCCATGAAAGGACTGGGGGAAGCGCGGGGAGGGGGAGGGGCGGGAACGGGGGAGGGGGGTGGGGGGAGCTGAACTGAGTCCAAAATGGCTCCTGAGCCGCGAAGGCAAAGTGGAGCCCGCGGGGAAACCCGGATGTTTGATACAAAGAGGCGGGCGGGGGGCCGGACCCCGTGTGCGAGGAGGGGGCGGGGCGGGGCGGGATCTTGCCGGCCTCGTGGACAGCTCCCACCCTGGGATGGGTGAGAAACAAAAACGGGGCGGGGGTGTGTGTTCAGGGAGCACCCCCGTCCCTCCCTCTCTACCACCTCTTCCCCTGCCGGGAATAGCCCTCGCCCCTCCCTCTCTCCCTCTTCCCCTGGAATTCCCCCTTCCCCAACCCTTCTGGAAGACCCTTCCCGCTCTATTCCTCCCAGCCTGTCCCTCCTTCACCTACCAAAAAAATAATTCCTTTTCTCTTCCTCCCCCATTTTCCCCTCCCCAGTTCTCTTTCACACACCTCTCTTTCCCTCCTCCTCCCCCCCCCCCCCCCCCCCGCCCTGACTGGGATTCTGTCCCTTGGGCCGCGATTTTCTGTCCCCAGGGCCTATGCCTGCCGCAGCTGAGGCGTCCGCAGAACGTGCCCAGCAATCGCAGGGGGCCAGTGGCCCTTGCCTTTGCCGCTTCCGTCCGCGGCCCCTCCAGGCCTCGTTGAGACCACACCAGCGGAGGTTGCTGCGGGTTGGCCCCAGCCCAAGTGAAAATGAAGGGGAGGATTGTTGCTGTGGTCGGAGCAGTCACCTGCCAAACGTGCCCCTAGGCCAATGAAAAGTACGCTTTGAGGGCTCCGGGCCGACATTCCCCGAGTTGTGGGTCGTAATGTGGCTTTGGTGTTATGTCCATGACACAGAACGCGGGGGCTCGTATGCAACCCCAACTTCTCCAACTTGGCCACCGGAATCCCTCGCCCGAGAAGAACCTGTTAGATCTTGGGCATAGGCTGCGGGTGGAAGAAGCCTTCCAAGTTCAGGTCTAAACACAATTGGAAAAGGTAGAAGTGAGACACCCAAGAGCATAGGGACTCTCACACATAGAACCAAGACACTCATATACATAGAAAATACAAACTCCGAAACATACTATGGAAAGCTGGGCTTGACACATTAACACACTATTAACTGGAGTTGTGAAGTAGGACAACCATTATGGGAAGCAAATTGAAATAATGCTTTTAAAAATTTAGATGGTCATACCTTTGACCTAGAGCTCTTACTCCTGAGCATGTGACCCCAAGACTTGCAAGGCAGAAAGTTTCCAAAGACACCAAAATATTCACAACAGCATTTTTCATTTTAGCACATAATAAAAACAAATGATAATAGAAATCACTTATATAGCACTTTGAAATTTACAGATATCTCGTTTGATCCTCATGATAACAATATGAAATAAGTGCTATTTTTACTCCCATTTTACCGAAGAGGAAAGATGGTCCTGGAGATTGACTTGTCCAGCCAGCGTCACAATATCTGTAAATATCAAAGATGGGATTTGAATAATGGTTTACTGCAAATATAGCCGCTATCATTTTACTGCTTTCAAACTATAGATGCCTTTGTTTAGGGAATGGCTAAACAGAAGAATTCAAAATACTATATAAAGAATTTAGAGAAACATGGAAAGATTTATTCATATGGGTGCTGCATAGTGAAGTAAGCAAGATCAACAAAACAGTATATACCACTACAATAATTTAAATGGAAAGAACAAAAGATAGGAAACAGAACATTATGTAATTATATTAATCAAGTCTGGCCGTTCAGAAGAGTTGAGAAAAGATATCTCTGTTTCACTGCAGAAATAAGTGACTATGGATGCTGAATATTCCTCTACTGTCAAACACTGTTGATGTGTTGGTTTTGCTGAGCTGGGTTTTTTTTTTTGTTGTTGTTGTTTTTTGGGGGGGTTTTTTGGTCTTTAAAAATCTGTTACAAAGGATGGCTTGCCGTGTAGGAAAACAGGAAGGTATACATTTAGAAATTAAGGTAACAGTAATAGATATACATAAAGAGAAGGAAAAGAGAAAATCTATACCCAAGGAAGACAGTTAAGAATAAGAACAAATATATATTGTATAATGTATGTATTAATATCAAGATATTGGACAATAATGATAGCTCAGATGATATAGTACTATGAGATTTTTTTTTCACAACTCTGTGAAATGGACAATACAAGTAGGAGCACGTCCACTTTGCAGATTAGGAAAAAAGCTTCATGATTTACCCATATTCACACAATTAGGGAATATTTTAATATTTGATTTTCAAGTTTGTGCTTTATTCAGAGACAAAGTACTACTTGCCAATTGTACATAGAGTCCAAATCTGGAAATTAAGGGAAAAAAACTGGGTCCTCTCAACAGCTCTGCTTTGATAAATTGTAAGACATTTAGGAAGATGTATTCTTTTGGTGACTCAGTTTCCTCATCTATGAAAACACCATCAATCAGTGATAAATTGGAATGAGTACTGCTGGAAAGAGTTTTGTAGAGAATTTGAGGAGAAAAAAGCTGGACAGAGAGGAATGAGGAAATGGTTCAAATTCATGTCACATTCTCCCACTTGGTCAGTGGATTGGGGGAGTGGACCCAGAGTCCAGAAAACCTAAATTCAAATGTACTAAGTGTCTGCCCCTTCCCTTCAGAAAGATTAGGACAAACTGTTGAATTGCAGCTGCTCAAGCCAAAGAGGGTATTCTGTCAGTTGATGAAGACAGCGATTGTTGAACTAATCCCAGTTTCCTTAGAGACAGTAGACTTCTGTTGGTTAAAGTTAGGGAAATTTGCTCCCCTAACTAGGCAATTCCTCTGAGGCCTATTTCTTCTTATTTCCTCTTGGGAGAAGAAATCTAAACCATCAATATCTTTTTATTAAGTATCTATTAAGCAGCCAAGAAAACTGTTTGGGATACAAAAAGAAAGGCCCTGTCCTCAAGGAGTTTACAATCTAGTGGAAGAGACAAAAAAGCAAACAAATATGTACAAACTAACTAAATACAAGATACACAGAAAATGATCAACAAAGATAAAGCACTGGAATTAAGGATTGGTAAAGGCTTCCAGTAGATGGTGAAAGAAGGCAAGCCTGAACCAGAACCTGGGCTGAGAGGACCCTCTTGGTGCTGGAAGGGGGTCCTTGACAGCCCTCCAATCCAGTGCCCAGTCTGGCTGCACAACAGGCTTGTACCAGGTTGATGGGATTTTAGGTGGAATTTGAAGGAAAGCAGAAGGCAAAGGTGAAGGAAGGCATTACAGGCATGGGGACAATTAGAGAAAATATCCACACAGAAAGATAGAGTGTGTTACCTTTGAAGTAGTCAGGAAGTCAAAGTGGGGAAAGGTAGAAAAGGGGTATAAGTTATAAAGTTGCACTGAACAGAGGATTTTGTATTTGACACTGGAGGCCACTGGAGTGACTAAGTAGAAAATCCATTTTTTTTTTTCTTTTTGCAATCAGGAATGCCTGACACTGACCACTGTTAAACAGCAATGAACAATGCCTCCTCTATCATTTTACCCTCCCCTCACTTTTTCATGGTCTATTCTCCTTATATAAAAGAAATCAAAAGCCACTAATTGTTGCTGATCAGTACTGGTGTGGTGGATAGAGTTGAGGAAACTGGTCAGTTGGAGGAAAGCAGGAGACCCATTCAGCTTTTAGCAAGAGGTATGTGGGAGGCAGCAGAATAATGATTTCTCCCCCAGGAGATCATAGACCTTTTCAGTCACTCTGTGATTGTATTCATTCACCAGTTTGAAGTTGATTTACTAGGGAGCTGGTAAACAGAGAGAGATTAATAACCTAAAGGTTATTGAAAATTCCCTGGAAGATAAACCCCTGTGGCAGTAGCAGGTCAGTTCATGGATAAAGAGAAGGGATTACCTACTGAATGAAGTACTAACTCATTATTTGGCATTCAAGGCCCTTAATAAACTGGTACCAACCTATCCTGTTGAGCCTGATCCAATATAAATGCCCTTAATGCATCCCAAATGGATTATTCACAATTGACCATAGATGTTTTATATTTTCCAACCTTCACAATTTAGTTTATTATGTACTATTTTGTACCACAATTAATTCTGTATGTTTTGCATCTTTTTTACGTCTTTACATGTTTTACTAGACTGTAAGCTTTCTGAGTCTATGTATTGTGTCTTTTCATTTTTTTTTTTAACATTAACATTCCCTGGCACCTGGAATACCTTCTGCATTTAATAGATTTTTAAAATTTGATTTGGAGTGCTAGGAAAAAAACCTCAATCGTTTGCAATCATATGTTTAAAATTTTTTTTTTAAATATTGTTGCTCATACAGTATTTCATTCAATCCTTGAAAAATGCTTGTAAGGTAAACAAGTATAATTCCCAGTTTCTCAATAATGACTTGAGAATGAACAATATGAAGTACCTTTTCAAAGGTTACCCAGCCAAGTTTAGAATTCATGTCTTCTGACTGATGGTAGCTCAGTGGATAAAATCATAGACCTGGAGTCAAGAGGACCTGAGTTCAAATGCAAATACTTACTAGCACACAGACCTTCACTTTGCCTTCATTCTAATGACTAAACAAGGAAATGCCCAACCAGTCCAGAAGTTTTGCCAAGAAACAACTGTGGACAGTTTTAGTGTGCTATAATCCATGGGGTCCCAAAGAATTGGACACGACTAAACAACAATAAATGGATATCTCCTCTAAAACTTTAAGAGTAACAAAGATGAGGCAGGTTTTTGGAACAACCCTGTTATGGATTATTACAGTGTAACATGTCATCTGTTGTAAGAATATATTTTATAGGAACAATACCATCCATGTTTATAGCATTAACCCCCTTTTCCGCACTTTCACACACTCTATCACAGCCCTCTGCTAAGTTAAGCAGGGCAAATGTTATTACTTTTCAGGTAAGGATGTGTAAAAAGATTAAACCTGTGGTTTTGTTGCTAATAGAACTAGTGAGACAGTTCCCTTTCCCATGCAAATCCTAACTATTTTAAAATTTGGAAAAATGATAGTGAGAGAAGTTAAGTGATTTTGGCCAAGGTCATTCACTGGTCCAGTGCTACTGAGCCAGTGGCAAGTACACCCAACTCCCAGGCTTCGTGGTTTTATCACAAAGTCTAAAGTTGTGAGGTAACGATTTTATGTAGGTCAGGGATAGTATTTTTCATTTCTGACTTCTGTTGTAATGCACATTTGGGACCTGGCCTACCAGGTATGCTTTAAACCCTAGTACAAGACTCTAGAGTCTAGAGAAGATATTCTTAATGTTTGTTTTGAATGAATCCCTTTGACAATGTAGAAACCCTATAGCTCCTCAAAATGTTTGAAAAATGCTAAATTTCACTTTGGAATTAGTGAAAATAAAGGTGCCTTTAAAAAAAAATCTAAGTTTAACTATCCCTTGAAATCTACCTCTGGAGGTCTATGGTCCTTAGGTCAAGAACCCCTACTATAGAGCTCTTAGGAATTAGTATATTGTATAGTATATTAGTATCTTATATATTGCCCTTAGGAATGCACTCTGAGAACTGTGGAGACTGAATGTGGATTAAAGCATAGTATTTTCACCTTTTTTTGGTGGTGATTGTTTATTTCCTTGGGTTTTTCTTTCTCATGTTTTTTTTTTTTTCCCTTTTGATCTGATTTTTCTTGCTCAGCATGATGAATATGGAAATATGTTTAGAAGAACTACACATGTTTAACCTATATCAAATGGCTTGCTGTCTTGGGGAGGGAGAAGGTGAGAGAAAGGAAGAAAATTTGGAACACAAGATTTTGCAAAGGTGAATATTGAAAACTATCTTTGCATGTGTTGGAAAAATAAAATACTATTTTAAAAAAAGAATGCACTTTGATTTCCATTATGTATAACCACTATGTCAGAAATATCCATGCAATAAAGACGAGACTTAATTTGGGGCAGTGAAAGACTTTTTTGGTTTCAGTATCTATCTAGGAACCTAGATTTCTTAACTAGCTTTCAGCATATTAGCACCAAATCCATATTTGCAAGAATGTTCGCTATGGTATACTAAAAGAGAGCTTATTAATAAAGAAAAATTGTGATTGTATGGCATTTCAATAGCATGCTTAATGTCTTCAAAATGCTTCCCATTGTTAATATTTTTCATAGAATGTTTAAAAAAAGCACTTAAAATTATCCTACTCTGAAACCTATGGACTAATCTGAAAGAAAAAAACTTAATCAATCTTTCTTTAATTCTCAATTATATACTATAATCTTTCTACACCATTCTTATGGAAGGTCTAAATAGTGTTTAACTGATTTTCTGATCATTTTCTGATCATCTCTAGGGAATGCTCCTTCAGGTAATAAATAGTGTGTTGACTTCATAAAAGCAAGTAGCTCATGATTGATCCACCTTAGAGCAAAAGCCTCCTTCCCTATGCCTTGACCTGATTAGGGATCAGAGTAAGAGAAAGAAGAGCTCTTTGATTGCATCAGTTAATAGAAGTGTCTCTTGAGATCACCTTTGACCAACTGGAAGGGAGAATCTTTTTTGTTTGCTTGGAGTTTTTTTATTTGTTTATAAAGACTGGGTCTCCCCCTCATCAGGCTAGAACTGAAAGGCTACCAATAACCCAATCTATTGGACCAGCGTAACCTTTGAGATGCTAGAGTCACTTCCATTCCATAATAAGGTATCAGGTAATAAGGTACATTTAAGAAATGTAAAATAGAAAATAATTAAAATATTTGTTAGCTGGGGGAAGTTTTGGCTTTAAATGCTCTACCTCACTTTAGATAATGTGGTTTGTCTTCCTCTACTTCTGAGGATTATAGGCACACCACCATAATGGGCTGTAAAGGAGAATTCTGAAGTGGTCAGAGAGTTAATAGTGATAGGAAACTGATTCTCCGAGAGTGTGCCAACAGTTATGGGATTATTGTTCTGTTGGATGAAACGAAATTTTAAATAAACTTTATCCTGAGTTCTAGAACTTTTCCTTATCTCATTGGGAATTCTTATTATTTGAGAATATCAAAAGTTGTAGATTGAAAATGACTTGTGAGAGAAAATTTTCAAAGTTATAGAATAACTGCCCATATTTGGTCTTTTCTCTCTTAGCATAAATGTTTATTTTTAAAAGTATTTCTATTTCATTAAATATTTTGCAATTACATGTAAAAAGCTTTTAATAATCTTTTTAAAAAAAATTTGGATTCCAAATTCTCTCCTTCCCTCTCCCTCCTTGAGAAAGCAAGCAATTTTATATAGATTATACATGTATGTTGTCACATAAATATATTTCCATATTAGCCATTTTGCAAAAGAAAATAGAAACAAAATAAAACAATAAAGATTTTAAAAATTAAAAGTGTGTACCAATCTGCATTCAGAGTTCATCAGTAAACTCTCTGCATATGGATACATTTTTCATCTTTGGTTCTTAGAATTTTTTTGGATCATTTTCTTGATCTTAACAGCTAAGTCTTTCAAGGTTGATCATCCTTACAACATGTTTCTTATTGTGTACAATGTTCTCCCAGTTATGTTTACCTCACTTTGCATGAGTTCATGTGTTACCAGGTTTTTCTGAAACCATCTTGCTCCTTATTTCTTATAGTAATAATATTCTATCATAATCATATACCACAACTTGTTTAGCTATTCTCCAATCGATGAATATTCCCTCCATTTCAAATTCTTTGCCCCAACAAGAAGAGTGGTTATAAGTATTTCTGTAAATATAGGCTCTTGCCCCTTTTCGCTGATATTCTTTGAGTTACAGATATAGTAGTGGTATTTCTGGATCAAAGGATCTGCACTATTTATAGCCCTTTGAGTATGGTTCCAAAGTATTCTCTAAAATGGTTGGAACAGTTCACAATTCCACCAACAGTAGCGTCCCAATATTTCCATCTCCCCTCAGTATTTGTCATTTTCCTTTTTGGTCATGTTAGCCAATCTGATAGAATGTGAAGTGATATCTTAGTGTTATTTTAATTTGCATTTCTCTACACAGTAGTGACATAGAGCATTTTTCATGTGACTACTGATACCTTTGATTTCTTCTTTTGAAAACTGCCTATTCATGCCCTTTGACTATTTAATAGCTGGATAAAATCTTTTATTTTTTAAAATAAATTTCGGCTTAGTTAGACACACACACACACACACACACACAAGAAATGAGACCTTTGTCAGAGAAACTTGCTGTAAAAATTTTCCTACTTTTCTATTTTCTTTCTCATTTTGTCTGCATTGATTTTCTTTATGCAAAAGGTTTCTTTTAATTTCATGTCATCAAAATTATCAATTTTCTTCCTATAATCTCCTCTATCTTTTATTTGATCATAAGCTCTTCCATTATCCATAGATCTGACAGGTATATTTTCCTGTACTTCCCTAATTCATTTATATCACCTTTTATGTCTAAATTATTTATCCATTTTGACCTCATCTAGATATATGGTATGAAATATTGGTCTATGTTTGGTTTCTGCCAAATTGCTTTCTTACTGAATTTTTACCCCCCAAACTTGGGTTTTTCAATTTAATCAAATAGTAGGTTACTATGATCTTTCACTGCTGTGAATTGCATACCTAATCTGTCCCACTGATACACCACTCTGTTTCTTAGCCAGTGCCAGATAGTTTTCATGATTACCATTTTGTAATATACTTTGAAATCTAGAACTGCTTGGCCCTTTTTCTTAACACAGTAAAAATGTTTAGATTAAAATAGTCTAAATTAATAAAATTGTTTCTGGTTGGCTTATGCCTAAACTGCAGTGTACAGAATTTTCTTCCATGCCATATATTATTCCATCTGAGCCTAACAAAATCCTATGAGGTAGGTATTACAAGTGTTTTTAGTCCCATTTTATGGACGAGGAAACTGAGATTGAGAGGGGTACAGTAATGAGACCTTTGTCAGAGAAACTTGCTGTAAAAATTTTCCTACACAAAACTAATGACTACCAGAGAGTTATTTTCAACCCAGGTTTTCCTAACAGCAAATTCAATCCTGCCTCTCATGTGTTCTGACCTCTAGTATTCTTGATTTCCATAAAATTCCACACTGAATATTCCCCAGTATCATTTAGGAACCCTGGGATGGCTGGAGTAACAAATAATTTTTGCATCACTTTTTCCAATACACTAAGGTAGAGCTTTCTGCTGTCCTCAGCTGGGCCATTTTCTCAGAGACATCAATCATAGTTCTAGTTCATAGATTTATAGATTGAAGGCACTTTAGAGGTCCTCTAGCCCAATCTCCTCATTTTTTTATACCTAAGACCAAGAAGAGATGAAATTACTTGCCAAGGCCATAAAGGTAAATGAGTGAAAGCACTAGAATTTGAACTCTGAGTCCAAAAGCAAGGTTTTCCATTATATTTAAGAACTCAACTCTTTCCCTTCCTATTGCTCTTGCTTTTCCTCTTTTTTTTTTTTTTTTTCATTTGCCCCTCTGGGTATCCTGACACTAGTCAAAGGGTAAACCTAAGGGCCTCCATTCTTGGTCTAGCCTGAAGACATTTTTCCCCCAGAAAGAGCTCAAGGCAATAAGAGGACCCAGCAAGGTTTCTCCCTTATTGCAATTCAATCAGGGGGAAGGAGGAGAAGATTTATACCTTCCATCTTTGAAGTTCTTCTTTCTCCAGATCTCAAAACAAAAAAGAAATGGTATAGGCCATTCCACATTGGGCAGTGTCCCCACCCAGGAATATCTAATGTTTTAGAAATGCCTCCTTTGAATCTAAGAGCTAACAAACATTTTAATTATTTTCCATTTTCCATTTCTTAAATGTAAAGGTCTTCTGATACCTTATTATGGCATGGAAGTGACTCTGGCTTCTCAAAGGTTATGCTGGTCCAAACTCTGGAAGCTTAGGGAGACTAAAAGTGGGGGCTTGATGACACACTATATACTTATCACTCAAAGATATTTAGAGATAGAATGACAACTAGAGCATTTATTGAGCACTTACTAGACACTGTGCTAAATACTAGCAATATACGTATAAGCAAGCAAAACAATCTCTGTTCTCAAGGAGTTTATAATCTTGGGGAAAGAAGTACATAAAGAAGAGACATTCTGTCACAGGCAGGGGATCACATCCACAATGGCACAGTGTGAAAATGGCTAAGAAATCACAGTTTCAGTCCCTGTCTCCATGCCCAAAACTCAAAATAGTGCTTAGCACATAATAAGTGCCTAATATATGCTTGTTGAATTGAGTAGAATTGAATTGTATTGATATAAATTATTCTACATAGAAACACTTACTAAAATGTAAGTTATAAATTATAAGGCAAGGTGTTGGAATTCTGAAGATGTTGGACCAGCCTGGCTAAATTCAGAGAGACATCACCAAGTTGGCTTCAAGAGGATGGATTTTTACACCCTAATAAATACTTGTTGAACTTATGTCTTGAGTAGGACTAAGTTGGGGAGGTTTCCCCACTTACCCCTATTAAACTATGCTAATAATCAGATGGGATAGTATCCTAAACTAGGCATGTCTTCTCCAGTCCCTGCCACCCTCCTAAGGCAACCTTGAGGGGAAGGACAATAGGAGAAGGAAATCCTGCCACAAGCTTTATATGCATTATACTTTGTTATTTTTCCACTGAATTAAAGATATATCTGCTTCAAGAAATGTACTTAGTCATAAGATTCACTTCCCTCCTATCAGTTTTCCTGTCCAATTTCACCCACTCCTTCTGTAAGTGTCGTCATTTAATTTCCTGTGAGTGTATATCCATGTTAAAACATCCATTTAGGCCTGTACCCACTCATCTTTATCACCTGTAGACTTCTCTGACTGCTAATAGAGGTTTGGGATGTGGACATGATTTAGCATAATACTCTAGGACTGACAGTCCATCCTATAACACAAAGAAGAATGGGGAGCTCTCTTGAAAGCTTGCTTCATTGAAAGGAACCTCTGTTTTCCCCACCCTAAATAATGTTAAATTTGTTAAAAAGAAAATAGACTCTAGTTAGAACCCAAATAAACCAATGTAAATATGTGCCCAGCTGGTACTCAATAAAATAATGATAAATAAATGTCTGTGGAATGTTGAGTATAAATTATAACTTACATCCATAAAGTACTTTGGGGTTTACAAAATGTCTTCAAAATTATATTATAATGATCCCTTTTAACCAATCAGGCAGCTATGAGAATGTTAAAACTGGTGCTATTATCCCCATTTTATAGATGAGCAAACTGAGGCTTAGAAAGTATTAAGTTATTTGTTCAAAGTTAAATAGGTACTTGGTAGCCGAAATAGGACAGACTCAGGTTTTCCAAATAGAAATCTAACATTTTTAAGCAGGAGGAGGAAAAAAGAGAAGATATATCCTTAGAAGAAGAGGCAGAGAAGTGGGACAAAAATGGAAGAATGGAAACAGGAAAAGGAAAAGAAAGATTTTTCATTCACTCACCGATCAATGAATCAACAAATAAAATGTTCCATTTTATTATATAGTTTTTCCATTTCCCCTAGATGTCGTGCAAGACTAGAAAGTTTCCTTCTCTCAATTAGAGATAAAGGTTGGGTCATTAGAACAAATTCTAAAACCCACATGTGGCTGGCAGAGCTTGGGGGTGGGAGGAGGAAGCTGAGAGAAAAGGGGATCAGATAGTTAGTTTTCAGGGGCACAGTTTGTCCTCAACTATAAATGGGTATTAGATAGACAGCCCAACTTTGTGCTTCAGACAGTCTTACAACCTAGAAAATTCCAGGACATCTGGTCTGGGAAGTAATACAGCTGCCTTTCAATTATACAGTCACCTCTCAATTATCCACACAGATAACCCATAAACCCACTGCATCTGGCTGTGGTATGCATTGTGAGATTTTTCCAGCAGTGGATTTCTTTGGACTGATGTGAAAACACTTTGCATTTACTGAATACAGTCTGGGAGTGTCTAGAGGTAGGAAAGGGATAAGCATTGGTCCTGGATATCTCACAAGGTACATAAGCAATGGAATAAGGATGGGTTTTGACTCACTGCACAGAAACCATTGGCGAAAACTACATATTAGGATTTTATAATAGACTAAAACCTTGGAAAGTAATGAATGTTGCCCATCAATCCGAGGCAACACCCATTCAGGGGGACACACAAATAAAAATCGTGATGTTGTAGCCTGAGGTCCACACAAGAAGAAATCATTCCCAATCCTCTGTCCTCAGATGCCCTCACATTTAAATGCTCAGACATTCTCTAACAGGAATGTTGCTGGCTCATCTACCCCATTTTTTAAACTTCTAATGATACTTGGTTTGTCTGCTCAGCAGAAGCAGGAGTGGGCCTGCCGACAGGCATGCGTGTGTGGGTGTGTGGGAGCTCTGCTCCAAGGGACATGTTATGAATGAGTTATGAAGTATACTGTACATGGCCCAATTCACGAGTAAAATGGGAGTTCCCAGAAAGTCTGGGTCTCTCCAACTCTTACCTCACACCATGGTCCTGAGCAGAGTTGCCGATGGCTGGGATTAGACCGCCTTGGTTTGCATTCTATCACAAAAACTGGTTGTTTCTTACTAAGGGCACATTTTGGTCCCTTTTTGGATGCTGGTTTTCTCAAAGAGATGTTGAGATTACTTAAATCCCAAAAGCTGCAGAGGAAGTTCCTGCCCCTCTCTTCACATTCTTATCCATATTTAATCAATTCCATTAAATAAATATTCATTGAGTGTTTTGTCTCTATTCAAGCCCTATTCTGATTCCTTTCAGAAGTGATCTGGAGTTCCAGAAGACTTGGTAGTACTGAATTAACTGAGGTACAACTATGGCTAGCTGCTAGTGCTTTCTCTCTCCTCTTACCCTCCTTAAAAACTGTATTTATTTTTGTTACTGCATCATTTTATCTCACAATAGAATGTAAGCTCCTCGAGGGGCAAATAATTCTTTTCTTTTTCATTTATGCATTCATTCAGATATTAGGTTTTTCATTCAATAAATATTTATATATATCACATAATAATAGACTAATATAGCTGTAAGATGAAGAGATGTATAAATATTAGCTGTTATTATTCTATCTAGCTGCCCCTGACCACTATTCATCTCTTGAATTTTACCATGTTTTCTGCAAAGGAACAACAAATAGGTTAGTTTGACCAGAATATAGAGTACATAAAGAGAATATCAAGTTTTCTTTTGGTATCCCCATTAGGGAGCACAATGCTTTATGTATAGTAGATACTTAATAAATATTTGTTAAATGAATGAGTGAGGCCCAGTAAGTTTTATCAAACTGGAAAGATTAAAAGTGTGGACCTAGTGGTGGTATTTATGTTTGTTGTTTGAAGGCAGCCTATCTAAGTTTTAGAAGCTTTTCACCAGATTAGTCACATGTTGATGAATTTTTTAGTCCCAGAAACTCTCAAAGATCATGTAACAAATTATAGAGGATCATAATCTACATTGGTAGTTTAAGAACCCACAGAATGAAATTACCTACATGTTGTTAAAGTATTAAAGTCTAATGTACACAAGCTATCTCTTCATTGTTTCCTGCTCCCAGCTAAAAAAGCTCTTTATTGGTTCACCATTATCCTCAGGATAAAGTCCAAATTCTACCCAGTCACATAAGGCTCTTCACAGTCTGATCACTATCTTCTTCTGCAGCCGTATTTCCCTTTGCTCACTTTTGTGTGGGAAGAGCATTGGATTTGATGTCAGATGATCTGGGTTAAACTCCCAACTCTATTCCCACTCACACAATAGCATAACCTATCATATGGAGATCTTCACAAGGATGGGGTGGAGGAAGGAGAGGACTTGATCAACTTTAATAGAAACTAGCTTATGGGACACTAATACATTGTTGGTGGAGTGTGAACTGATCCAACCATTCTGAAGAGCAATTTGGAACTATGCCCAAAGGGCTATCAAAATGTGCATATCCTTTGATCTAGCAGTATTTCTACTGGGCCTGTTCCCAAAGAGATCATAAAGGAGGGAAAAGGACCCACATGTGCAAAAATGTTTGTGGCAGAACTGGAAACTGAGTGGATGCCCATCAGTTGGAGAATAGCTGAATAAGTTATGGTATATGAATGTTATAGAATATTATTGTTCTATAAGAAACCATCAGCAGGATGATTTCAGAGAAGTCTGCAGGGGCTTACATGAACTGATGCTAAGTCAAATGAACAGAACCAGGAGACCATTGTACACAGCAACAGCAAGATTATATGATGATCAATTCTGATGGACATGATTCTTTGTAACAACGAAGTGATTCAAACCAATTCCAATGATCTTCTGATGATTGTTTTTAATCTGCATACAAATGGAGGACTGTGGGGACTGAGTGTGGATCACAACATAGTATTTTCACTCTTTATGTTATTGTTTGCTTGCATTTTGGTTTTTGTTTTTTCCTTTTTTCCCTTTTTGATCTGATTTTTTCTTGTGCATCATGATAATTGTAGAAATATGTATAGAAGAACTGCACATATTTAACATATATTGTGATTGCTTGCCATCTAGGGGATGGGGTAGAGGGAAGGGAGGGAAAAAATTTGAAACACAAGGTTTTTCAAGTGTGAATGTTGCATGTGTTTTGAAAATAAAAAGCTTTAATAAAAAAAAGAGAGAGAGAGAGAAACTACAGTTTACAGAGGTCATTGATCTTCTCAGTCTAACCCTTTCTAATGTCTTGTCCTGGACCTGTTCTGCCTAAACAGGCAGACAAACTCTGTGGTTCTTGACTATTCTGCTCAACTCCCATTTAGTCTTGAGTCTCCCCAGAAGTTCTCATAGGAGTTAATGGTTAGACAAGTCAGATAGAGTGTATAGACCCAGCCAGAACCCAGCTAATGCTCTTCAAGACTGGCCCATATGACCCTGGTGCTTGGAGTTAAACTTGCTTCAAGAATCTGAGAAGGAAGACCTATGAAGAAAATACTCCCCTTCTCTTAGAGTTAAACTTTTGGGGGAATCATATCTTCTAAAATGGAACCAATTTTAGGGCATTTGTCTAAAGAGACTAGCTTTTTGGAGGGTAAGATTCTCCTGTGAGAATAGCTTATATTAAAATCTTTCAAAAATGTTTCTTAGAATCCTGATATCTGTCAATAAAGATGATAGGAGAAAATACAAGTGTTAGCAGAATTTTCTTCCTATAAATTCACAAATACAAGATTATCTATTTGTCAAGCTTCTTATTAGGTATGCTGTCCTGATCTATATCTGGCTACTGGACTCAGATGGCTTTTAAAAGGAAAGTGAAGCTGGGGACCTTGCTCAACCCTCCCTGATTTAAATCCAATTCACCTGCATGTAATAGCATCCCCTCCCTGATGTCACAGTCTTCCCTGAGAATGAAAGACAAATGACTACAACAATAATAATATTAGGTATAGAAATAGGTTTAATTTCCTTAATTTTGTTAGTTAATTTTCCTAAAACTACTATTTATGGGTTTTGTCAATATATTTCAAATCTCCATAATTTGAAATAAGTTTGAGACATATCCTCTAAATAGAACATAAAAAATGGATTTGGGCTCCAAAAGCTTGCTTTCATGAACAAAACTGTGCCTCCTTATCTCCTCATCCAGCTGTCATATGGCCATGAATGCATGATACCTATCTTTCTTTCATCTATTTGTTTATTCTTTCTTGATTTTAGGTGAATGAGTATTAGAGATAGATTGGACCAAGTTTCCACATTGTGAGCACTGAAAGGTTTGAAGTCATCCAAAGTCTATTCAGCAACTGAAGCCAATAGTAACAGTAATGCAAGTCTGATTAGAAGCCAGCCCTGAGGAGAAGCCAGCTTGATTCATTCTCATAGTGAACTGACCCAGCATAGGAGACACCATGTCCTACAAGCCAGGGATTGACCCAGACTAGCAAAGGACCAGTCCAGCTGAGTGAGAAAATAATTTATTTCATAACTGTGCTCTACCCTGATGAGGATTCTAAGAAATTTTTTTAAAAAAGGATTTTCTGGAGTTGGCCTCCTTCAGTGAAAAAGGTAATGTTTTGGGGCAACCACTTTAAGTTAGAGCCCGCTAAAGACCAAGATGTGTAGAGGAGAGAATGTGCTCTTGTTTTGGAACATGGTTTTACTTCCATTCTTGATGTACTTTCTCAGTAAAAATCTATTTGTAAAAGCCAATTCATATTCATATTTGTTGATTTAGAGCAGATACTATTTTAATCAAATGACAATGGAGAAACACATGGGGACTTCTGACTAATACTATCAGATACTCCAAACCCCTCATGGTTAGCACTTAGATTCTTGAGGTGAGCAGAGACAGCCATTGTCTGGTAAGTGGATCTGCAAGTGGAAGTGGAAGTCAGAACAGAGCCCAGAGCCCACACTATAATTTTTTTGTTCTAAACTTCACAAACACCCACAAACATGAACATTACCACATACAAAGAATAGAAAGAGGTTTGTATATGAAACTATGTCCAGCTTATTCCTCAATGTGTATTTCAAAGCTGTCCTAATTATCTGGGTCTCCCTCTGAATTCCCTTTGTTGTTGTTTTTTTCTTTTTCTTTCTTTTCTTTTCTTTTCTTTTTTTTTTTTTGCTAGGTATTTGGGGTTAAATGATTTGCCCAGGGCCACACAATTAGGAAATGCTAAATGTCTGAGTTCAAATTGAACTCAGGGTCCTCCTGACTCCAGGCCCAGTACTCTTTTCACTGCACCACCCAACTGTCCCCCTTTGTTTTTTTCCTGCACATTCTTTTAAATCTGAAGGTCTCTGGTGCTCTTTGACATTATTCTCTTCTACTCCTAAATCTCCCCAACCTTGTAACAAATAAACATATTGAAAGAAAACAAATGTATACACTGAATATATCTGAAAACATGTTACATTGTTGACCTCCAGTCTATCTCCTCCATCAAGAGATAAGAAGCTTACTTCTTCAGAAGTCCTTTAGAGTCATCCTTGGACATTACATAGGTTAGACATCTCAAGTCTTTCTTTTCAGCATTATAAGTATGACAAATTGTTCTCTTAGTTTGTCTTCCTTCTCCACATTAGTTCATATATTCATATAAGTTTTTCCCAATGTCTCTGAATTTTCCATTGCTTCTTATTGCACAGTAATACACCATTATACTTTTCAATATGATTTTTCAGTCGTTTCCTTTTTGACAGGCACTCACATTTCCCCTCTGGTTCTTTGCTACAACATACTTGGATTCCTTACCTTTCTCTTTTTTGTTTCTGGGCATATGTCTAAAAGTAGTTTCTCTGAGACAAAAGATATATACCTTGTTTGGTGACTTTAAGTATCATTTTAAATTGCTTTCAAGAATGGCTATATCGGAACTTTTTCATCACACACACACACACACACACACACTATGGCATTTACTCTCAAATTTAGAAATATCATTCAATCTAACTTGTCCCTGGTTGTTTCACACGTAGTTCAAAAGATTTGATGAGAACTCTCAGGAACAGATGTCAAGATGAGAAAAAAGCCAACTGGATCCAACCCTCTTTATTTCAAGAGTTTTACTGATGGTATTTTGCTATGGTTTCAGTGGGGGGGAAACTTGATTTGCAGTTCTGGGTTTGAATCCCATTTATGTCTCTTCCTACTCATGTGGTCTTGGACAAAACATTTTGCTCTTCTAGGTCTTAATTTCCTTATATATAAAAACAAAGAGGTTTGACTGGAAGACCATTAAGGTGCTTTCCAGCTCACTTCCTAGGCATCTCTTCACAATGCTGCCCACTCTTTGGCCATCATTTTTGTCACATACAACACTCTTCAATGAATCTGGAGCCTTCCTGGGATCCTCCAGATCCAAAAAGGACTACCATCTCCTTTCTTCCTCCACTTTCCCTGTTGTCTTTAGACGTTATGTATAGTTCTCAGGTTCAGAAATGGGAATGGATTAGGATGAATATCCACTAAAGTATCTTCCAACTCTCAAAAATCTGCAGAGGTAAGTGACTTGTTCAAGGTCAAACAAATGTTAAGAATCAAGGACAGGGCATAAAATCACTTCAGAAATAAGTCAATATTTTCTTCAAGGATTCACTTGAGAATGTAGAACAGAAAAAGAACTTGAAAAGATTTGTGAAATAAAAGTTTATGGTAGATCGTGTTTATTACATTTAATGAAATAGCCTATGTTTTATATAATGTTTTGCAGTAGGAGTTTAAAACAATTTTGCTTGATCAATTGGACCAAAATAAATGTAGCCATACTCCTGAGCGATTCAGGAGTGGGATTTGAATCTAAGTCCTCTCAATCTAGGCCCTACTCTCCTTTCACTTACATACTGATGTTCTTTTTTCTTTCCATCTAATTTATTTCTGCATATAGCCATCCCTTGCCTCTTCTACCTAGGGATCTATCCTGTGTAATAAATATATTTTTTAAAGAAAAAAATTAAAAGTTTTATTGATGATATTATTTAAATTGGTATTAAATAATATTTAAAAAATTTTAATTCAAAAATTACATTTATAAACTATGTCTAATAGTATACATAATATTCCATTACCATAGTACTGTCCCTCTGCAAAGAAGGTGGGGCCGGGCTCTCTGTGCTCTTCTCTGGAGTCCTGCTTAGTTAATCCTAAATTACTCATGATAGGAAAAATTGGCAGGATTCTTGGGAGACAGAGAAACAAGATCGAATGAGTGGATTGGTATTGAGATGAGTAGGGCATTTTGGATAGCATTAGGTATGAACATGGGAAGAGTGATTGATCATGTAGATTTGGGGGTAAAGGTGGAGCAGGATGTTTAGGCAGATTTGTGGATGGTGGAGTATGAGGAAATTAGAGTGGTGAAGGGTGAGACTGGAGACAAGTGGGCATGATGGGTTGGGATTGAGTGGTATCATATTGAGGTGGGTTGTTTTGTTTGTCTTATTGACGGAGAATATACAGAAAGGGTTGTAAGCAAAACAGGGAAGGACTATTGAACCCAGTTATACTCCTAGAGGTTCCTTGCCTGAATATACGCTGTCTTTTGGGAGGTAGGCCATTAACCAGCATTATAAGCATGGAAATTAAATGTTTTTATGTTATCACTTTTAATGTCACTAGGAAGATTCAGAATATGTAATTAAAAGTAACAATACAGTTTGTATTTGTACAACGTTCTCCAAAGAAATCAGACCCATTTTATTACTTATCCCAGAGAACAAAGCCGCCTGAATCTAGTAATTTCAGAAATGAAGATAGAATAGCTTTGGAAAAAAACATGTGTTTCCAATCCTTTAGATTTGACAGTGTTTACAGCTTAATATTTTAACTACTGTAATGGGCTATGGAGTTGAAGAAAAGTGCATTAATTACTTGGGGAAATCTAACTCTCTAATTAAGAAGTAAGAATAAAATCAATCTTATTGATTACAAAACAAATAAAACCATATAAAGAGAAAGCCGAGTATCAAGATTATCAGCCAAATGATCGTGATTTCCTTCCAGCACAGAGTCTACATTTTGCCTGCATCCCTTTCTTCACTCCCACTAAAATGCCTGGAATAAACTGATTTTGGGTGGTAGATACAGATGCATCTCTTTTTTTCTGCAGGTTAATTCTTTTGATTAATTATTCTCCAGAAATGCTTATTTTCTTCCAAATGTGAAGGAAAATATCCACTAATTCTCAGAGACTGTGTAATCTGCTCATCATACTTAGGATCATAGAATTTAGAAAGAGAAGGGAATCTTTGAAATCATGTCTTCCAATCTTTTCATTTTATGAAACCTAGAAAGTAGAGTGATTCACTCAATTCCAAAAAGATAGTAATTTAGCAGAGTCAGATTTGTAACTCAGGTCATCTTATGCCAGATCCAGTATTTTTCTCTCAACATCAATGTCTTTATGAATCTCCCCTCCCAAATTTTATTGTGGACATTTATAGATCTGCTTATTCAACAAACATTTATTGAAAAATTGCTTCCTCTTTTGGGGATGACTTCTCAATCCTCAGTTTCCTCATCTGTAAAAAGGGGGAATAATAGCATGTATTTCCTAGGGTTATTGTAGGAATAAAAATGAGGTAATATTTGTAAAGTGCTTTGCAAATTTCAAAGAGGTAAATAAATGCTACTGGGGCAGCTAAGTGACACAGTAAATAGAATGCTGTACCCAAAGTTAGGAAGACTCAGTTTCCTAAATTCAAATCTGGCCTCAGATACTTACTAGCTGTGTGACCCTGGGTAAATTGCTTAATCCTGTTTGCCTCAGTTTCTTCATCTGTCAAATGAGATGAAGAAGGAAATGACAAAGCCCTATAGGATCTCTGCCAAGAAAATCCCAAATGGGGGGATGAAGAAGTGAAAATAACTGAGCAAAATTATTATTTTTTTGCTTCAGAGAGTTGTTGTGAGGATTACATGAGATTACAAATGTGAAAGCACTTTATAACATATATCTGCTAGCAAATAGGGCCATGAGATCAAGACTGTAGCTCTGGAAGGGACTTGAGAAATTGTCTTGGCAAATCCTCCTGCACCATTTCACAGATGAGGAGGACTAGAAATTTATAAGACACCTTGCTAAGTAATGTATATGAATTCTACTTCATAGAAATGAATCAGTGTTGGTAAAGTGTTGGTACTATACTAACTATAGTATTAGTATAGTAAAACTAATGTTTTACTATACTAACAAGTTACAAATTCTATCTGATTCTCTGTATAAATATCTTAAGATTCGGCTTATTTACGGTGCATGAAGAGCTGGCCTTGAAGCTTGGAATCCAGGAAGACCTGGATTCTTACATACTGAGTGTGGGACATTGGTCAGTTCTAGGCAACTGTCTAAGACTCTAAGCTTTAGAAAAGATACCAGCCTGCATTGGTAGATGGAGTTCCTTATTCCAGTAAAATCAGACAGCCAATTCCTGTCCCTAACCTTAGAATTTGACAGAACCATGAAGAGCTATCTAGATTCACCATCTATAATAAAAGGAAACAAGTATGTGAAATAATCCCTCCCTCCCTTCCTCAGCCCATGCCCAACCTAGTGATTAGCTACAATATGGAGGAGATGGGGATGGGGCGGGGGGAGAGAAGAAGCCATATACCCTGCGGACAGAGACTTCACCCTTTGTTTGGGAAAACAAGACGGTACACAGGCAGCAAAATACTGGTAAATATTTAACAATGAGCTCTCTAGACTTTTAGAATTAATCTGTATTACTGGCATTTTCTCTATCATTTTTCTAAAGCTACAATCAACAACAACAAAGACAAACCCTAATTTGTAGGTTTTCCCGATTAATAAATTATAAATGCTCATGCTTCAAATTTAACAATTGTCTCTCCAGGGCCACTTGAGATGGTTCCAGCATCAGAGAATAAGAAAGAGCAGAAGATAACCTAAGAGATATGGACCAACAGGAGAGATGCCCAACTTCGAATATCATTGTCCTGAGTCAAATCCATTACACCGTCCATCTGTACCTGTGTGACTTCTCTTGGAGGTCCCCTGGACGTAGTCTGTGTTCATGTGGGGAATACACTTACATAAAAGGAAGCCTGGAGAACATGGATTCTTATTAGGAGGGAATTTAGCATGATTGTTTGTTGAACACACGCTGTATTGATTGAAAGTGACATATGGCAACTTTGTGTAATGACTCACATTGGCTGGGAAACTAGAATCCCATTTAATAAGGGAGGCAGCACACTGTAGTGGAGAGAATACCAAATAAAGAGTAGGGAGAAATACCTGGGTTCTAGTCCCACCTCTGCCAGCAACTTGACATGTGACTTGGGACAAATCTTAATCTCTCTGTTTCCCAGTTAATTAATCTGTTAATTAAAGAGAAGAAATAGATGATTTCTAAGTTTTCTTGACTTAGCACAGAATGTTTCTATAGTACTAGGAAAATGGGGATCTTCGTGTCGATTATTGGTATGGAAGTCTGTGATCTTCATTAAGGTTATGCCTTTGTGCTGGGTCAGCTCAGAATGGGGAGGGATCCTTTATACCTACTCATAACTTTCTGGAAATTTGTACTTTAAGGGAAACAGGAAGCATGCATCCTTTGTGGAATTTCTGCCTTATTCTGGAGAGGAAGGAAATAAAGATGAGAGTGAGAAAGAACTTAATTCAGAAATTTGCCTCCTAGAGATATAGAGAAAGTTATGGGGTTTCCCCCTAAGAATCTAGGTTGATCACGGATCCAGTAGGAATTTGGAATTGTGAGAGGCTGAAGTAGGGAGGGGGGAAGATTAAGGCACTAAGGTATGTCTTTTTTGAGATTGTAAACAGATGTCTGCAATTCTGGGGGATAAGATTTTTTTTAAAGCAAAGCTTCTTAAACTGTGGATGATCCCATATGGAGTCTCAACTGAATGTAAGGGTCATGAAACTATTATTTATTATCAGTAAATGTTTGATTGTATATCTATTTTATATACCTATATACTTGGGGTCATGTAAAAATTTCTCCAGTAAAAAGGCATCATGAGTGGGAAAAATTCAAGAATCCTTGTTTTAGAACACTGGTCTGGTGATTTAGGACACCATGTTGGAAGCTTGAAGCTGAGTCTCATGGAAGGAAAGCCAAAGAATGTATCAAAAATGTGTTTAAAGTATTTGTTCAAGAGATAGTAGCATATGGGGAGTTAGAGAGAGTGAATGTTAGCCATAGTGGTATATTGAGATTTTGGTGTGAGAGCAAAGGGAATCAATGACCATGGGTGTGGCTGAGACTGAAAGTCTGAGCAGCTGTAGTTTGAGTGGCTACTTTTGGAGAGAAGCCTGAAAGGGATGATGATGTGAGAAGAATCCTTTGGGCGGGGAGTTGGGGGGGGGGAGGACTAGAAATGAGGGATAGCTGTTGGTGCTCTGCTCTGCCCCCAAACCCAGCATTGAAAGGATGTAAGATAATATTCTGTCTAACACAATGTATTTGAATTATGGGTATTTGAGTTCCTTCTACTTTGGGATTTGAAAAGAATGTGCTTAGGGGGTGAGGAAAGGAAGAGTACTAGGAGACATAGGCATTGGGCTCAAAATTGGAAAGAACTTCTGAGTTCCTCTAGTATAACCTGTTCCTGAAGAGGAAATACTTCTTTTTCTTTAAAAAAAAAAAAAAAAAGATTTATTTTCTTTTTATCATGAATTTGGCAAATGTCAAAAAGCATGAATCTTCCATATACAAAGAACAGAAGAGTATTGCATATGATACCCTAAGTTTCTGTTACAAATAGCTTTTTTTTAAAGTACATGTTATATCCAACATATATAGAACTGCTTGCCATCTAGGGGAGGGGGTGGAGGGTGGGAGGGAAAAATCGGAACAGAAGTGAGTGCAAGGGATAATGTTATAAAAAAATTACCCTGGCATGGGTTCTGTCAATAAAAAGTTACTATAATAAAAAAAAATAAAGTACATGTTAAATTTAATGTAGCATGTCCAATATTGCTCTGCTTGTCTTTGTCCCACTCTGAAGCTCCTTATGTTCTCTTTTGTGTATTTTTAAATGTTTTATTGTCTTTCTTTTCTTTTTTTTTTTTTGATATTATCATTACCCCGCAACAAATTCACACTTGAACCATACCTGAAATGTTTATCTCATTCTGAATTTCTAGTCTATCACTTATCTGCCAAAGAAGCAGGATCATGATCAGTCACCTGGAGCAGTATTTGATCATTACATTAATTATAGCTCTGAAGTATTTCACAGTTATTTTGTTTCACAATGTGATAGTCATTGTATAAAGTGTTCTTCTGGCACTTCTCATTTGTTTCTGTATCAGTTTAAGTAAGTCCTCCCAAGTTTCTCTCAGTCTATCCCTCCAATGTTTTTTTATGACACAGTAATATTTCATTATATCCACATACCATAAATTATTTAGCCATTCCTCAATGGATGGGCATACATTTGTTATTATACACTTTTCTGCTACAAAAAGTGCTGCTCTAAAGAGTTTTGTATATATGAATCCATTTTCTCTTTTAAAAAATCTCTTTGGTGGATATTTGCCTGTAGTAGTATTGCTAAGGATATATATACTTTGGTGACTTTTTGGACACAGCTCCAAATTGTTTTTCAGAATTATTGGCTCAATTCACAACTCCACCAACAGTGCATTACTGTGTCTGACTTAGCATAGACATTCCAACAACTGTCATTTTTCATTGCATAGACATTCCAACAATTGTCATTTTTCATTTTATCATCTTTTCCAATATAATAGGTATGAAGTAGAACTTCAGAGTTGTTTTCATTTGCATTTTTTATTTTTAGTGATCCTGAGCATTTTACATGGTTATTGAAAGATTAGTTTTCTTCTTTTGGGAACTTGGTTTTCATATCCTGGGAAATGTACCTATTGGAGAATGCACCTTGTTCTTATCTATTTTCATCTATTCCCTGTATATCTTGGATATCTGCAATTTATCAGAAAGCTTCATGCTATGAAAAAAAAAACAAAAGTTTGACTTCTGATTCTGTTTCTGGCATGTCATGTTCTCTTACAAGAGATACATAGATATACATAGAGTTTACATGTTATAATCAACTATGGCAGAATATAAGCTTCTTGGGGACAGGAACCAATTTTTTTTTGGTTTTGTCTTTACATCCCTATCACCTAGCTTGGTGCTTTTATACATAAGTGTTTGAACACATATATTGGATTTGATGGGCTTAACTTTCTCAGTAGAAGAGTGGGGCTAGACTAGATAATGTTTAAAGTTCTTGTCAACTCAAACATTCTAACATTTCACTTTCCCCTAGAACTTAATTTCTATGTTAAAGAGATTGCCTTAAAAACCAGAAAGGAAGGCAATGCTCAACACTACTCCCAATATTCGTCTCTTTTCTATCATTTGCCCACAGTTCTTCTGAGATTATTCAATAAACATGTAAGCTAGAAATCCCATAAAGTCCCTTCCAGATTTCTAAATATTTGTCTTTCTAAGTTTTTAAAAATCTTTGGTCTTCTTCAGAAACAGAGGATCAACAACAATAACAAATCTTTTCAAAAAGTCATCTTGAAGATGACTTGAAGATGATTTCTATATTTTGAGTCTGGTTAATTGGGAAGATGATAGTATTATTAGTAATAAAAGGAAGACAAAAGTAATAATTGATTGGAAGAAAGAAATGCATGAGTCCTAGGAATCTGGAGAGGTCCCTGTGAGTCAGGTATTAGTCAAATTTATAATATATACATATATATGTATACACATACATGTGTGTATATACATCTCTCTGTGCATATATACACATATACAGACACGTACAAACACATCCATATGCATGTATACACACACACAATCACACATGACAGGTAGCAGACCAATGGTTCCTATTCTTTAGAGCATACCCAATATACTCAATTTAGTATCAGTCCAGGTGGAGATTTGGTGAATTTTTTTTCTTTTTGCTGAAGAGCACATGCAGATAATTCTTTGTTTCCTGTTTGCTTATTGTGTGGTAATAAAAATCCTTTTAATTAGCTGCTGACCCAGAATTGAATGAGCATATTAAAGACTTCAAAATACTAATTCTCTCTTTTCAGGTGACTTTCCAAGAAACACTTTAAACCTCTGGGTGGAGGATGTTCTCCCAAATCCCACATATGACCATGAATATCTGATGCAATTTTTTCTTGTGTTTCTTTTTTTTTAGTCTTAGATGAATGACTAACAGAGAGACAGGACAGACCAGATTATGACCTTGTGAACTTTAAAAAGCTCCAGCCAATGGAACCCATTGGAGTGTCTAATAGCTGCATTACCTGAGCCTAATAAGCAAAATGCTTGACTCAGTACAGCAATGCTTAGAATCACCAGTCAAGGCACCATATCCTTCAAAGAAAGGTACAATTTATCCATCAGCTAGATATGTCACACCTGGAAGTGAACTTGTTAGGCTAAGTTTTGATAAACATTACATTAAGTTTGAGTCCACTCTCCCTGGAAATCAAATCAGTGTGTTAAGGGGAGAATGTGCCCTAGTTCAGGGAGATGATTTTGTACTTCTATTCTTCTAATACTTTCTTAGCAAATACACTTTTGTAAAAGCTGTTCAATGCTAACTGGCTAATTGAAATTGAGGGGAGACCAATTGGTCAATTTGATATTATAATATAGATCATGGTGATTGGTATTTGGGAATACACTAGATGGGGGTTCACTTATGAGTTATGAGAAACATGTCCAACTATTCTGGGTTACCCTAAAAGCTCTAAGAGGAAAAATAGCTAGTCATCCTCTGAAGACTCAACCTGCCAGTGAGAATAGGGATTTGGGAGAGTCAACCAGATCTTGTGCCACATATCAGAAATAATCTTACTTATTTACATTTTAGATTTGGAAAAGACCTTAGTATTCATCTAATATAAAACCCTTATTCTGAGGAGTGTGGGCATGTGTGTCCAAGGTTACACAGCAAATGTATAGCAGAGTCAACCCTTGAACCCAAGCCTTCTGATTCCAATCCAGAACTATTTCCACTAGTTATATGGTATGGTAGATAAATTGGATAATAATTCCTCAGGACATAGAATTCAAGCTATTTAATTATATTAACATTGAAAAGTGATTCTGAGAGCTGAGCAGCATTGTGTACACTAAATCAATGAGTTTGGTGATCGCTCAGGATGGGGGAGCTGGGCTGTAATTGAGATTTGATTAATCTGTAAGACTCCGTTTAACCGAGATTAAGCCTGTATTGATTTGTATTTCTTCACAATTATGTCCTTGGTGTTCCCAACTTCCACACTCATTACTGTCTTGCCACCAGCATGTACACAGGCCTGTTGCATTGTCAATGAGGGAATAATTCAGCAGTTCTAATCAGCAATTACAGGTATCCTGGTAAGAAGGATAGAGAGCAGGTAGGTAGGTAGCTTGAGATGTGGGATGCCAGGAAAAGGGGTAAGAATCATCAGAGAATGTTAGAATTGGAAGTTCAGAGGTCTTGCTTCATATGAAATTGGGCTCCAGAGAGGTGAAAGGATTTAAAATCATTCAACAGTTAATGACAAATCTGGGAATAACAACCAGTCTTTCAATCCAGCCTTCTTGTGTATGAGAGAGAGAGAGAGACAGACAGACAGAGAGGAGAAGAGAGAGAAGAGAAAGAGAGAGAGAAGAGGAGAGAGAGAGAGAGAAGAGAGAGAGAGAGAGAGAGAGAGAGAGAGAGAGAGAGAGAGAGAGAGAGAGAGAGACTGAAGCCAGATTATTTGCTTCCCCAATATCTGGCTCTGAAGAAGGACTGAAGATAGAGACCCCCTCTCCATCTACTCCTATTTGCCTGGAGTCTTACAAACCTAATCAAAATGGCTTTAAACTTAAAAATGGAAAAAAAAAAAAAGAAATATACCAAGATAGAAGCCATAGGTTTATGAAGTCTTAGACCAAAAAAAAAAGGTCATTTAATCAAGTCCCTTCATTTACAGATGAGGTCCAGGGAGGTGAAATGCTTTGCCAGGTTTATATAGGTAATTAAGGGTCAGAGACAGATCTGAGCCTAAGACCTTT
The DNA here is from genome assembly GCF_902635505.1 of Sarcophilus harrisii. Taxonomy (NCBI): domain Eukaryota; kingdom Metazoa; phylum Chordata; class Mammalia; order Dasyuromorphia; family Dasyuridae; genus Sarcophilus; species Sarcophilus harrisii. The sequence continues at coordinate 63,906,951 of NC_045426.1, read as the reverse complement.
GTTTTAGGAGTCAAAGGAGTCAAAGGAGTCAAAGTCCTTTGACTCCAGAGGCAGCTTTCTTTCTACTGGCTACTGGAAAGAATTGCTAGAATGTGGGGAAATAAATGTGGAGAAACATAAGTCCACAGAAGAAAAATAATATTTCTAATTGACATAGCACTTTGAAGTGTGCAAAATAATTTATATTATTTGTTGAGTTTTATACCAACTCTGTGAAGTGTGGATGACCCAAAGTCTACAAATATATAAATATAATTATTTCCATTTTACAGATGACAAAACTGAAATCTACAGAGGTTAAAGGGTTACAGAATGAGTATCAGGATTTGGATCTAGATCTTCTCGATTCTAAATGCCAGACCTCTATCTATTACACTATGCTGTCTTTGTCTCTTTGTCCCTATCACTGTCTGTCTCTTTCTATTCTCTTTCTCAGTCTCTTTTTCTGTTTCTTCCTCACCTTTTTTCTTTCCCTTTCCTTCCCTCTCTCTATTCTCCCTCCTTTCCCTCTCTCCCTCCCTCCCTCCCATTCTCTCCCCCTCCAAATCTTAGTACAGTTGTAAACTTAATAGCTTCCATCTACATTTAGACTTGTTGGGATACCTGTATTTGTGAGTATTTAAAACCTTACAAAAAGCTTTAGATATTTGCATATATAAGATCATCTAAGGCAATCTAGGAAAGTAATAAATAGTAATATCCTTGGACTTAGATACTATACAAGTGAATAAAATATGGGTAATAAATAGGCAAATTAAAACAGATATTGCAATGGAAAGAGTGATGGGAAGAAACTCATAATTGGCATATGATTCTGAAAAGGTCTACTTTATTCCAAAATAATGGGATAGGTAAAAAAAAAATGGGAGTGAATGAGAAGAGTGGTATCATACATTAAGAAGATAAACTACTGTGAAGAGATAGAAGGATGGAAGCAGATGGAAAACTTTTGGATAAAGATCAATGGAAGTAAAAACAGAACCAATATTGGCATTGAAATATAATATATCCCAACAGGGCAGCTAGGTGGTTCAGTGAATAGAGTGCAGTGTCTGGGGTTAGGAAGACTTGTGTTCCTGACTTTAAATCTTGTCTCAGACGCTTCTTAACTGTGTGATTCTGGGTAAGTCACTTTAACACTGTTTGCCTCAGTCCCCTCATCTATAAAATGAGCTAATGAAAGAAATGGCAAATCACTACAGTATCTTTATCAAAACAAAACAAAAAAACCTAAAGGTGATCACAGAGAATCAGTCATGTCTGAAATGAATGAAAAACAATAAAAACTGAGCAGAAAGATTAGAGTTGAATATTTGAGGGAACACAGCCTGTTGTAGAGGTATGACATGATTTTGTTGGGCACCTTCAACTTTCTGGACATCTGTTGGAATGAACTCTCTGCCAGAAAGAATGGTTAATCATCCTGACTTGCCTTAATGATATTTTCATCCTTCCAAAGGTCAAAAAAGCAGCAAAAGGAAATCTTATTATGAATCAGATTTTCTTTCACAAGAAATAACTGGTAGTTGGATTAGACACAATGGGAATTTAATGGAGGGTGATCACTCCATCTTAGAAATTGTGATAGAGGAGACAAAAGCTGGACACATTCTGATACTGACTCTGGATTTAAAAGAAAAGAGATTTTGAAGGATTCAGAGGAAGGCTGGACAGGGCTTAGTGAACTAAAATCCTATAGAGAAGCTCCATCCAGAAGGAATGGAAAGTTCTCACAACATAAAAGAAAGATAATTCCATTAAAGAGAGAAAAGGAGAATCATCTAAAGAAACTGATATGGATGCACAGGGAGCTCACCATTCAAGACCCAGAACCCAATAGGTTCTTGACCATGGAGAAGTTCAGAAAGCACTTTTGTATTGATCATTCAGTGTTGAAAGCAAGATAGATAGATAGGTGGAAGCTTTTGAGATGAGGTGGGCAGGCGAGGCTGGAATCCAATGAGAGACTAGGGATTGCAGTTTATAGGTAGCAATCTGTCAAAGTCTTCATGTATGTGCTACAAGTATGAAGAGAGAAATAGAAAATATGTGTGAAAGACACACACAGCTATTGTTTCTATAGTCTCTTTTTAATGGAAGAGAGAAAGAGACAGACACAGAGAGAAAGAACAGAAGAGAGACAGAAACAAAAAGAAAGAATGAGACAGAAAGAGCAAGACTGAGAGAGACAGAGACATAGAGAGAGAGACACACACAGGAGATAGATAGAAAGGGACACAGAGGCAGTGATATATTTAGCATAGGTTTGGTTCTCTGGGTATACCAGCATACCAATATACACTGAACTGGCTGGATCAAATCATTGTCACAGGAAATATTGGGCCCAAAGCCCTTTAATAGGTGAGGTTCAAATTTTCTAACCAGCCTTGAAAGAACCCTTGGATCTCCTTCTTCCATTCATGGCCTCTGGGGGTCCTCTCACTCTGCCTCTTGGGCCCTGGATTCTTCTTCTTTAATGTAAGTAAATTAGTTGTTCAGTTTATGTGATTTTCAATATGAGGAAACCGTCTGTTTGCCATTTAAGCAGCTTCAATGGGCTGTGAAAATTGACATTTTTAACCATAAAATCAGATTCATCCTCTCCTGCTATTGAATATTCTTCGGCACCCTGTGATATCAGGGCATGTTCTAGAAACCTGCCAAGGATGATGTATGCCTTGAGTCACAACCCTGGGAGGCACTCTTAAGAGACCATTGAGTTAAAGTTCATGGAAGATCAAACTGAAGAGGAGGAGGAGAGGGATTTATCCAAAGTCACACAGCTACTTAATGACAATTCTTGGAATAGAACCTATGTCTCTTGGTTCATTCTAGTACTCTTACATATGTGTTAAGAATTGTGGACTTTATAGCAGTCATCACCTTTTAAATCCTTTGGTATTTCCTGTTTTTGATACCTCAGGCAGCCCACACCATATCCCAGTACACATGACTTCTCCAAGGAGAACCATAACTAGGTCATAGAGACACACAGTAAAAGCTTAGCAGGGACATTGCAGACAATATAGATCTCCTCCACCATACCCCATCCCACTCCAATCACCACCCTTCCCCCCCTCCCCCACTCTTCCCCCACCCACAGGGTTTTCTCATCACTAAAAGGAAAGGATTCAGCCGGATGATCTCTCCAAGTAGATCCCTTGTATTTCTAAATTTGTAGTCCTAAGAATGTATAATGGACCAGCCTAAACACTAGGTGAGAGGTCCAGGTCTCTCCCAGTGTTGTGATTCTCTCCACGTTTTTATGCTGCTTTCAAACAGCTTTAGAGGAGGAAAGAGATTCGTGTCCTTGTTAGAGATGTTAGGAATAGCTGCTGCCTTCCTGCCTCAGGAATTCCAACTGCCCTTTTCTATCTGATAAGAAAAATAGATTTCCTTCTTTAAAGTCCACCATTCCTTTCCCATGGGAAGAGAGAATGGGACTTTGACTCATTGTACCCCTTGTGGGATGGTAAGGAATACCAACTGTGGTCTCTTTTTGCCTTCTGTACCTGGCCAGTGCTTATCCACAGCTTTCTCTTAAAATGGGGCAGTGGATAGATAGATAGACAGATAGATAGATGGAAGGAGGGATGAATAAATTCTATCTAACTATATCAGTCTTTGCCTTTTCTTTGGGTCATTCTTCCTCCTTTTTCAAAAATTTCGATGGTACTAAAGACTATTTCAATCATTGCTTCTGTTCCCTTTGTATTTTTAAGAATTCCACCAGAAGGGATACAACTAACTTCTCTACCCTCTCTATGTACATAGGATCAAGATTGACACTTAAAGGACTTGTCTTCTAGGACTTCTCACTCTTGTAAGCAGTCTTCTAGACCATTTTTTTCCTTTTCTAGACCATTTTTAAGATGAGTAAGATATTGATTAGCTTTCAGGGTGAATTAACTCCAGGCTTCAGTTTTTTATGCAAAAAGATCAAAGTTTTCTCTTTGAGACCAGGTCAGGATGATGTCTTGACCTCACTTCTACTTTAGACTGGGGTTACCTAAGCAACAATGGTCCAGGCTGCACAAAGCCTGCTATCACAGAGGTCATTAGGGCTTCCCTCATTACTCCCTAGCCCTCATCATTTCTTGCCTTCCATTTCAGCAGATTATTTTCCTCATAGACCAATCCTCATCCCAAGGAATCCCCACTATGAATCACTCCCAGCTGTCATCACTATCTCGGAGACTCGTGACACTCTGCATCTGTATAGATATGAAATCAAATAAATTGAAGGCAAAGCTTGGGTCTACACAAGTGACTTTTAAGCAACTCCCTTTACTTCTCTGGACTCAGTTTCCTCATCTATAAAATAAGACAATTAAATTAGATGATCTCTAAATTTTCTCCTGCCTCTAAATCTCTAATCTTTTGATTCCACATTATCACTAAACAACAAGCATCAGCATTTACTGAAATCTTAGAAAGGAACAAGACTTTAGCACATCTCATCTATCCTAGTTCCTGATCACCTATGTATACTTCTCTGGACTTCTGCACGTGTCCAGAAACATTTTCAGCCTTGAAATCACACCTTGGAAGTATCCTCAACCCTATTGCTTTTCTATTTAAAGAAGATACAACCAGTAATTTTTTCATTTCCTATTAAATTATACTTCCAACTTCTCCATTATGCACCTGAGTACCTCTGTCCTCCCTACCAGTTTTTCAGCTTCTTTTTATATACTGTCTTTTATTATTAGAATGTAAGATCCATGAGGGAAGGATTGTATTTTCTTTTTGTTTGAATGTTTAGGGCAAGTGCCTGGAACATAATGAACAATTAATGTTTATTGACTAACTAGCCAGAGGGAAATTTTTTCCAGTGTAACCATAAAAGATACTTTCTTTATACCTCTGGGACTTCTTTTTATACTTTGGAAAACTTTGTTTCAGTGGCTGGCTGTTGCCTGACCCACTGAGTCATGTAAGAAGGAATTCCATAGGGAAACCAATGATTCTGATAGCCCTTATATAGACCTTTTCTACAAAAGTAAGGCCAGATAGCTTCCATATATCCAGAGATCCTTCCTATCCAGCTTTCCTAAGTACTGTCCTTTGGGTCTCTGGTCATGGGGGGATAGATGATCCTATAACACAAGTCATAACAAACCTGGTTCTGTTACTCCTAAGGAGCTTGTAATCTCTTATTGATTCCCAATTTCATGCATCTAGGGTCTCCTACTCCTAGTGGCTCCCTACAATCTTCTCAGGCTTTACCTTACCCTTTCATTCCATCTTCTAGAGAGTCATTTGACTATGCTGTTAGTGGGTCATAATGTTGTCATTAAAGCCCTATCTAAATATTTAGATATTTAGATCATCCATCAATATTTCCTTTTCCCAAATCCAAGATAGCTCTCAGTTAGGAGAATTCATTTGCATATGCTATCAGAGCACACTCTGACACTAGACCTGAGTCTCAGCATGATGGTAGCTATGTCCCATTATCTACACATCCTCAAATTCCATTAAACTACTCTTTGACCCATAGCTCAGAGTTTCTTTCCTCTGTCTGTGAAACTACCAGTCCATCCTCAACTTTTCATAACTGAAAAGTTCTTGTTTTGAAACTTGGTTTTCTTATCTTGCCTAGTTGGAAGTACAACTACTCATGGGCCTGAGCCCAGTATTGATGAGCAGGGAAGCTTGGGCATGCTAATTTACCTTTCCTTAGGCAACCTGTTGGTACACACACCACCTAGGAATAGCCATATTGATACCTGTCTTAGTGCTGAAACCCTATCAGTTTTAGTCCTATTTTAAGCAACTCCAAATTCCCTAACCCAAGCCTGAATCTTCTTAGTTTCAGGAACGGCAGACCAGATTAGGTCCTAAAGAGTAGCTCGTTCCAGCCTTGGAAAAGCAACACCTACTCCCAGTGCCAAGGATCCTTGAGTAGCTGAGATGGCTCAAAGGCTCCAGGGTCATAGGGAAAGAAGAACCAATTTGTAGAAGAAGAAGAGTAGAAGCTCTATTTCTTTCACCTTAACTTCAAAATATTTTCCTAATTTAATTTAATCTTTGTTAAAGAACAGAAACCAACCTGGTGATGTGGACAGAGAACAGTGCTCAGTCAGAAAGAGATAGACTTTATATCTGCAGTCCCTAGTACACAGTAAATGCTTACTAAATGTGAAGTGAAGAGTTTGAAAAGGGATCAGTTAATAAGGGCTGAGAAAGAGGGTAGTCCAGGAAGAAAATAGAACTGGAACTAGGCCTCAAAGGTCAAGAAAAATGAAGGAAGGCAAATGGGAGGGAATTGAGCATTCTAGGTGAGATAATTATATGAACTAAGGTACTGAAGTTGGAAGGAAGCTGGGGAAACAGAAGATCGGGAGGGGTCACACTTGCCTGAAATACAAGGGATGAAATTAGAGAACCATTGTTGTAATATGTAGAATTATCCTGGGGACTTGGTGGAAGACAAAGATGTTAGGGGAGAGGGGACAGGCAGAATGATGGGAAGACTGGAAGGGAAATGGGGAAAGATGGAGTGGAAGAAAAAAGGCAGAAAGAGGATTTTGAAAAACTGAAAATTTACAGAGGGGTAAATATATAGGAAGAGGGTTGGAAGGAGAAGTCAGAAAAAAGGATATGAGGAGGAGATGGAGGAGAAGGGATGCTTTGCACATAGTAGGTTGATGCTTAAATGTTAAATTGATTTGGGAAGGAATGGGGGGAAAGAGAAGGGAGAGGATATGGAAAGATTAAGGGAGAAAAAGGACTAGAGCAGGGAAGAAGATATGGTAAGAGTAGGATAGGGCCCAGAGGGAAGAGAAAGACTATCTGGAGACACTGGGAAAGGGGGATGAAAAATGGGAAGTGGGGAGAAAAGGGAAGGGCAATGAAGCGTGGGGGAAGAAAAAGGGCAGACAGGTTATTAGGAATTCAGGGGCTGCATGGGTACCCAACCCCACAAATCTCCCTTTCTATCCAGCACAAACGAAACGTAAAGATTACAGTTAAGAATCACCGACTATAAAATTATTTATTGAATTCTGTTGAGAGAGAGAAGGGAGCTTTTCTCTTTCTCTCTCTCTCTCTTTTTTGCAGGAAAAATATTGATTTTCAGGAAGGCTTTGATATCAATTAGGCTTCACGCAGGGGCCGGGGGCTGGGCTGTCAGCTCATGCAGGGATTTAATTAAAAGTGATGTACTTAGAGAGAGTCTGGAGATAAAATTGTCTTCCCCTTTGGGTCACTTTTTTGTTTTGTTTGTGTAAATGCAATTAACAGAAGATGGACAGGAAGACTGGGTAGTAGTAGCAGGGTATGCTTGGGCTTAGATGTGACTCAAAACTCAGTATATATTATCTCCATGCTTGTTTTATATCTACAGTAATTGAATCACAGAAAACCAAATCTGAAAAAATCTTAGGGATCACCCAATCTTATATTTTATGGGGAAGGAAGTTGGAAAACCATAAAAATCTACATCAAATTTTCAACCCAAGTATCCACCAAAATCCACAGGCATTGAGGGCATGTGGTCAAGACCTCAAAGGAAATGATGTTCCACCAGACTTGGATGAGCAGATGCTCTTTTGGAATTACTAAATCCCAGTACTCTAAAATCTCATTTTAGATAATGTAGAGCAAAGGAAGTTGCTAAATAGAGGGAAAAAGAGAAGGAAGAAGTGAGAAAAATAAAGAAGGAAGGCAGAGAGAAGGAAAGAGAGGAGAGTACAAGGAAGAAAATGAAATGGGGTCAATTAGTTTAGGCTTTCAAAGAATATCTAGAAAAGTTTTGAGTTTGGCCAAAGTATATGGAAATTAATATCTTTTGAAACAGTCATTGTCTCCTTTCATCATAATGAACTCATTATCTTTATCATCTCTTTATCAGTATCTATTAGTACATCAAAACTTTATGTTGTGAATGAGACAAAATGAAAATCTGTATATATGCTTATTTTTTGATTCTCAGGGGAAATTATGAGGTATTTGGGGGTGTTTTTTAATACTCTTTGGATCCATGGTTTTATTTGAACCTATAATTTCAATGATTTAGAGAACTCCCAGGGTACACTCCATACTAGAGACACAAGGGACTGAGACCCTCTGAACTATCCACTGTTTTGCTCCCTCTTAGCCCTTAATTTTGGGCTTTCATCTGTCAGACCCACCCCTCTCACTCCCCTTAGAGAATTGTAAGATCCCTTTCCACCAAGACTGGAGCCAGGAACATTTTTATTTTACAATACCTGGCAGACAAATGGCTTCTACACATGTCTGAGCTTGACTACATTTCCCTGGTCTCCTCCCAGAAGCACCTTCACTTTCTTCTTCTGTCCCCAGGGTCTTATATCTTTTATTAGTGGATTCTGTCTCCCTACTCAGACTAGCATATTTGTGAGGGCAGGGGCTATGTTGCTCTCTCCCCCTCTGACTAGGGTCTTCCTAAGAGCAGAGGGCAAGCTTCTCCTTTCTCATAGATCCTTCCACAAGGCCCAGTTCAGATGCATGAGAGGAAATGAGATAGCATAAAAATAACATTAGCTTTAGAGTCAGGAGATCTCAGAAATATGACCCTGTTGTTTATTTATTGTATAATCTCGAACTTGTTATTTAGCTTTCCTCAACCACAGTTTCCTCATCTATGAGGATGGATGACTATGTAGGTTCCTCTTTGTTTCAAAGTTCTAGATTCTATAGATCTACAGGAATAGAGAAAGAGAGGTGTTCAGTTATTGCTACTGATCAACAGAACAACAATTAGCTTTATATACTCAAGCTATATATATATATATATATATATATATATATATATATATATATACTGGGGTGGGAAGAGCAGGAACTTGTATTGGTCATTTTTGGAAGGCTTAGTAATAAACTCCTGAATTAAGATCTCTCATCTCCTTTAGATTCAGGGTGATGGGATTATTGGTCCTATGCTTCTTTCTCAGGAATTCTATTCTACACTTTTCTTGCAGAATTAGTTACATTCAATTCAGCAAACATTTATTAAATTCCTTCCTCAGTAATTTTGGTCGTGTGTGACTCTGTGACCCCATTTGGGGATTTCTTGACAAAGATACTGCAATAGTTTGCTATTTCCTTCTCCAGTTCATTTTTACAGACAAGGAAACTGAAGCAAACCAGAATTAAGAGACTTTTTCAGTCACATAGTTATTAAATGTCTAAGACCAAATTTGAACGAAGGAAGAGGAATCTTTCTGACTCCAAACCGAGCTTCCTATTCATCATACCATTTATTTGCCCCTTTTAAATGCTTATATTTAACAAACAGGTCAACAAACATTTTTATAACCCCTACTTTGTACAAGGTATTGTATTTAGCAGTAGGGATTCAAAGATGAAAAATGTTAAAAGTTCCACACTTAATAAGCTTACATTCTAATAAAGGATGTGCTAAATGTATATAAATCTCTCACATATGAGCCCCCCCAAACTTATCCACTCTTCTTCAATATCTACTTAGAATTAGATTGTGAGCCCCCTTTAGTGGTTGGCAAGAGGGCACCTTAGTGCACAGCAAGACATCTAATCAAATAGCACAGTGCATAAAATAACAAGAAAAGATTTTCTCCAACATTTTGCCCCATGCACACAGGGGAGAATATAGTCACATTTGATCCTATAGTTAACTAGTTCAATTCAATAAATTGTCTTTTATCCTTGAATCCCTTGTTTCCTTGTCCTATCACTGCTTAATTCTTTCTAAATTCCAGCTCTAGATTTCTCCTTCCATAGATACTGGCCTGAGACACTTAATAGCTATGTGATCCTAGGTAAGTCATTTAACCCTGTTTGCCTTGGTTTCCTCATATGTAAAATAGACTGGAGAAAGAAATGGCAAAATGGCATATTTCTGCTAAGAAAATCCTAAATGACATGACAAAATCCCAAAATGGGATCAGCTACAACTTAAACAACTGAGCAATAACAATAGTATTTAATATTTGGCAATCCTCCTTCCCTAAGTAAATGACTGCTGGGGTTTTTTTCCTACACTTCTGATAACTCTTTGATCTCCTCTGAAGGAATGGCATTTATGTCCCATTCCCATGTAGAGGTATGCTGCAGGATTCTATCCTGGGCCTTCTTTATCCTTGGTTATTTAATTATATGATCTCATGAGTTCAATAAAACCTCTTTCAGGTAACTCTCACTTCCACTTATTCTTAAATTTCTCCTGAGAAACTTATCCAACTATCCACTGTATATTTCTATCTAGAAATGCTCATAGACATTTCTCAATAAATTCAATATGTCCAAAACCCAAATTATTACTTTACTCCTACTTCTCTCACCTGGCAACTTTCCCATTTCTGTCAAAAAAACTATCATTTGTCCCGTCATCTAGATTCACAACCTGTAAATTAGTATTACCTTGCAATTGTCATTCAAAAACCATAGCCAACGAGTATCCAAAGTCTTGCTGATTCTACTTCTACCTCATCTCTCTAATCTGTCCATTCTTCCCCATTTGTACTATAATATAATCACTATCTCCAAACTAGTTCAGTCCCTTATCACTTCTTACCTACACTATTGTAACAGTTTCCTAATTGGTCTCCTTACATTCACCTTCTCCCTTCATTAATCTATTCTTGACAAAGCCAATGGATAATCCCAAAGCATTTGTCACTCAATTGCTCAGGAAAGCTTTGGTGGCTCCCTTTTGCCTGTGGGATACGATAAAAATATCTCTGCTTGGTATTTTAAAATCTTTTACAATCCAGTGCCAGCCTATTTTTTCAGGTTGATTACCCATTTCTTCTCACACAGTTCTTTATTCCAGCTAGACTATGGTATGTGCTGTTTGCTGTAAAAGACATTCTATCTCCTTATGCTGTCTCCCATGACCAAGATGCTCTTTTTTTGTCCTTGGAACCCCTACCTCACTTCAAGGCTGAAATTCAATGCTCTTTCCTACAAGTGTCTTCACTTATTCCTCCAGGTCGTACTGTCTTCTAAAATTACTTTATAATTATTTCCTATTTATTTTTCTTTATTTAGTTGTGTACATGATGTATCTCCTTCAGTGGAAGGTAGGGTTTTTTGATATCTCCAGTACCCAATAAAATAGTAGAAAGTTAAATAATTACTTATTGAATAAAACTGAATTGAACTTATGCTTCTGCCACTATAGAGCTACCAATGTCCTACAGTGCTTCAATCACACAGATCTCTGTTGGCCACCACATAGCCAGTTCTGAAGGGTGTTTCCTTTGGTCTTGTGTTTGTTAAGTTATTCGCTGCTATCATCTGCTGGACTTAGCTCTTTAGGGCCATCTGCTATTTGGTAATAGCCTCTCCTGTACAAAGGCAACTGAATATTTTTAGTGCTTAGCTGCGGATATTAGCCACCCCACCTAGCCAGACATCTAATGGGAGCCAGCAGGATGCCCTTAGTGAAGTCTATCCTCATAACAGCTCTTTTCTCCTGGTAAAAACTCACAGCCCTTGGTCTCAGACAGCAATCTGACTTAAAGGTAGAAGATTCCTTTTAACTCCTGTAATATCCTTTGCTGTGATTCTGTATCCTCAAAACTGATTTCAGGGACTTTGTTCTTCCCTTTAAACCCATGGAGGGAGTGTGTAGGCTGCCATGCTGAGAACAGCTTCAATCCCAAGATCTTCTTTTAATAATTTGCAAATTAAGGTTGCTGTAGTAGTTTAACTTTTTTAATGGATATCTAATAGCAACAAAAATCCTGACTTTTGCTTGCATTTTGTTGTTATTTAATCATTTCAGTTGCGTCTGAATCTTTTTGACCCCATTTGGGGTTTTCTTGGCAAAGATGCTGGAAAAGTTTGCCATTTCCTTCTTCAGCTCATTTTACAGATAAGGAAACTGAGACAAATGGTTAAGTGACTTGCTCAAGATCACACAGCTAGGTAATGTCTTCCTGACTTCAGAGCAGGCCCTCTATCCACTATGTGGATAGCTGTCCTGTGTGTATTTTGCCCTCCACTAAATCTCCCTGTTCACAATAATAATGATACAAGATGAAGAGCCGGGACAGTGAAGAGATCAGGCTCAGTGCTCTAGCAGAATTTGAGGAAGAAGAGATTTCTTTTGGATGTGGTGGGGGTGAAGGGACAGAATCAGGAGAGGTTTCAAGGAGGAGGGTGTGCTTCAATTATTCCATAAAATCAAAAGGGAATTTCAATAGGTGGAGAGAAAGAGCAAATATATTTTTGGGACAGGGGAAGGCATAAGTCACTACATAGGGACCTGAGAATATAAGATTGGATTGGGAAATGGGGAGTAATATAAGTGTACGAAAAGCATGGATGAGTAGACCAGCACTCCCGAGGGTGAGTATGAGCTCTCACCCTTCTCCTGAGGGTACCTTCCAGTGGTCCTACCTGTGTTTCAGGCATCTTATGGTTAGCAGTCTAGCCTGACCAGAATGTAGAATAAGGGAAGAAGAAGTTATAAAGCTGTGCTGGAACCAGACTGTAGGAGTCATCCTTAAATGCAGGCTAATAAGATTTTATTTTATTTTTCAGGTAATAAAGAGGTCCCCATTGTGTAGCAACATAGCATAAAGAACACTGAACTCAGGAAGACCTGAATTCAAATCCTCCCTTAGACTTTTAATAATTATATGACTCTGGACAAAACAAAACAAAAGAAACTATTTGCCTCAGTTTCCTTAATTATAAAATAAGGATCATAACAGCACCTGCCTCCTAGGGTTGTTGTGAAGATTAGGTGAGATATTTGTAAAACCCTTGGCACAGTACCTAGCACATAGTATAATTATTTACTATTTATTACTATTTATAATTACTATTTCCTTCCTAATTATTTATTTATTTTATAATTACTATTTCCTTCCCTCGCTCTATTGTGGTGCTGTGTGATTATGCTGGGAGGTAGAACTGGACTTTCAAACACTGTGCCAAAGGAGTGCAGATCTCGGCAGGATCTCCCAAACTGGGAAAGCTTGGAGCTTAGGCCAGTCACTGACTGTATGTCTACTTTCTAAGGACCAGCCTAACTAAGTTTGTAGAGGCTCATTACCAGGTTTGCTTCAGGGTGATGAATTTTTCAGTCTTAGCAACCCTAGAATACTGCCTACTAAAACGTCCAGACATTGTGAGCTCCATTGGTGAAGGAAACATATTCACCTGTGTGATTACCTGTTTTGCAGGTATAAAGATAGAAGCAGAAAATCACAGAACTTTTTCTGAGCAGAGAGTAAAATGTACATGTGTACATTCAGAAGATGAGTCTGAGAGTAGGTGGGGCTGGATTGAATGGGGGAGCTACTGAAATCTGGCAAATCTCCCCAGAGATGCCCATTGGTCATACACCATAAACATTTATTAAGAACCTATTATGATCCAGGCCCTGTGTTAAGTGATGGGGATACAAAGAAAGACAAAAACAGTCTATATCTGCAAGGAGTTCATTGTCTAATGGGGAAGGCAAACAACTGTACAAACAAAATAAATACAGGATAAACTCAAATAATCTTAGAAGGAAGGCATGAAGATTGAGGAAGACTGGGAAAATTTTCTTACCAAATGTGAGATGTTAGATTAGACTTAAAGGGAACCAGATAAAGCCAAGAGGTAGAGATGAAAAGGGAGAAAATTCCAGGTTGGGGGGATAGCCTGTGTGAAAATGCCTGGAAAATATTCACAGCATCTAGCCATCCATCCACCCATTCATCCATTTATTTATTCAACAAATGTTTCCTAAGCTGCTGTTATGTGTAGGTCACTGTGCTTTACAAAATGCAGGTGAAAGCTAGTAAAGGCCTGAATTAGGATGATACGAGTATGGCTGGAAAGGAGGGGACAGATATGAGAGATATGGAGGGGGATCCAGTTTCTGTCCTTAGGAGCCTGCCTCCCCCACTCCCTGTGGAATTGGGCTCGGGGCTTTTTATAGAGTCAAGCTGTTACTGTGTAGTGCCAGGTGGAGGAGACACTCACCCAATTACATCTGCCACCCTGGCCCCACCACGCGTGTTTCCCTAGTCTGTGGAGAGATATATCAATATTTGGGAAACAGGAGGCTGTTTACTTCCACAGGCTCCGCTCCCAGCCCCGCTCCTATTCCCCACGGCACCATCTGCTGATTTTTACAGAATCTGAGAATCAGAAAATCGTAGAAGGTTAGAAGCGGTAGACCTCAGAAATTATCTAATTCAGTCTATCAATTATTCAATCAATCAATAATCATCCATTAAGTGCCAACTATATGCCAGGCCTTGGATACAAAGGTAAAGATGAAACAGATCCAGACCTCAAGGAATTTACATTTTATTGGGAAGACAACAGAAATGTACCTTAAAAATGTGTACTATATTATACACACATTTGATCTATTTGGAGTATAAGTCTAGTAATGATATTGCTGGGTCAAAGGGTATATACTTTGGCAACAGTAGTCAAATGCTTTCTGCAAAGGCTGGACCAATTCACAATTCTATCAACAATATATTAATGTGTCTATTCTCTCATATACTATCCAACTATTGTCATTTCTCTTTCTTTGATCATCATTGCCAATATGGTAGACATGACATTGAACTTCAGACTTAATTCATTTTAACCTAATTATTAATTATTAGGAGCATTTTTTATATAGCTGTTGCTAATTTGAATTTTTCCTTTGAAAACTATCTATCCATGTCTTTCTATTATAACATATTTTATTCTGTTCCTTCTATACCTTAGATATTCGACCTTTATCAGGGAAACTTGCCACAAAGGTTCACTCTCCTCACTCCTTCCCCAGAGACTAAATAACTTTACAAGGCACCAAAGCCACTTGTTTTTTTCCTATTTTTAAATATATGGTCTCTTTGGTGGCTTAATTTGGGTTTAGGCCCTGGCTTCATGTCTCCTATTTGCACAATTTTAATCTGGAAGAGGGCTTGTGGTGACCCTGGCAGGTGCCACATGGAAGGTGTCAGTAGTGCTGATAGATCTCCTTTGCCACCCTGGGGGCTTTGCTACTCAGGCTGGCTCTGTCTCCTGTGGTTCTGGCACAGGTCTCCTAGTTGGATAGAGCACTGGGCCTGGTATCAGGAAGACCTGGTTCAAATCCTGCCTTAGACCCTTTCTAGTTGTGAGACCTCATGTCGGCTTCCTCAACTGTAAAAGGAGGATCATAATAGCGTCTACCTCCTAGGGTTCTTGCAGGGAGAAAATTAAATATCTATAAAGTATTTTGCAGACCATAAAGTGCTGTCCAAATGCTAGCTAGGGGGATGAAGATGGAGATCGATGGTGATAAATGATGTACTGCTTAGGCCCTGACCGGTCCTGTTTCCTGCTTGGAACTCTGGCTTCAGCCTCCCCTGGAGCACCTGCAGGTTTCTGAAAATCTTCTGTATTCCTTGACTTCATGGAAAAGCTTACAGCCACATATCCTTTTGGTTCCTTTTGGTGCCTTTTTAAAACTTTAAAGGAGCATTTGTGGGAGACCTGGGCCCTCCTAGGACCTGTCATGTCAGTATTTTAATTAGAAATCTTCTATCATCTCTATGAATTTAGATTATGCCTTTTGCTGTTTTCTATGGATTTTCTCAAGGAGTCTTTCTGAACTAAGAAGGCAAATTTGTGAAATTTCTTTTTTTTCATACTCCTTAGCACAATCTGGACCCTCCCTCATCTTTGGGGACGTTGGAGACAAGAGTATGACAATGCTAACTCCTATGCTATTTATTGTATGATGTTTATTTAATGTTCCTTAAATTTTTTTATTTGTTTTTTTTGTCTATGTATTTGATTCTTCTTGGGGTCCATAATTTCATTGACTGTAAATATTCTCTTTAGAGAGAGTGACCCCTCTTTGATTTTTGCAGTACTTTATGGAAGGGAAGAAGAACACAAGGGACCTGAGGGAAAGGAAGTACGTTCCCCCAGATTTTGGTGTGCTGTGATCTATAGATAAAGACATGACTGATAAATGACAGGTTTTATAGATTTTCACAAAAGTCTAATTTTAAAAAAACCTTAGCTTAGGTACCAAGCACTCAAAACTAAGTCCAGTTCTATATTCTAACCCTAAATCTAACCTTTTTCCTGGTTAACCCTATCTTCAATTGTCTCCTCATTCTCCTCCTAACCCTAATCCTATGTCCGAGGTTGAGCCCTAGCCCTGCTGTGCCCCTTGTCCTGTCCAGCTCGGATCAACAAGTTTTGGAAGTAAGCTCTTTTGTCACAGAAACTCTGCTTGCCAACTTCTCCTCTCATTTCCTCCTCCCTTTCATCAGGTCTCCTTTTATCCTATTGTCCTTTCTTTGATGCCTTTTTTCCCAGATTGTGGTGACCTCGAATGCCTTCTCCGCTTCCTGTCATTCAAACAATTCCTGAAAGCCCCATCCTTTCCAGGAAGCATTTCTGGACTAATGGAGAAAGAGCCTGTGAACTCTCTTTGTACTCATGTTCCTCAACACTGCCCAATCTTCACCTCCCCCACTCCTCCCTGCCCTCTTGGGCCTCTGAGACAGGAGTGTGGGAATTCATGTATTTATTTGCCATTCTTTTATTTTTTTTCTGTATTATAATATCACTGCAGATTTCAAACTAGAAGGAATCTTTAAAAAGTCATTTAATCCAATCATTCCTTTTTTTTTTTTTGACAAGGCAATCAGGATTAGGTGACTTACCCAGGATCACACAGCTAGTAAATCTCACACTTCTGTGGGCAGATTTGAATTCAGGTCTTCCTGACTCTAGTGCTGGTGCTTTCTTCACTGTATTACCTAGCTGTCCTCAACCATTCCATTTTACAGATAATAAAGTTAAGGCCCAGAGGAGCTATGACTTCTAGGGATTCTTAAACTTCTTACACTTGTGACCCCTTTTTGTCCAAGAAATTTTCTATGTGACCCTGGGTATAGAGGCATATAAAACAGATATACAAATCAAACATTTCCTGATAATAAATCATAATTTCATAACCCCACACACGGCCCCATATGGGATTGTGAACCACAGTTGAAGAAGCTGGGACTTAGACAAAGCGCAAAGATAAAAAGTAGGAAATCTGGGACTCAAACCAATATCCTCTGATTCCAAATTCTTCATCTGTTTCATGTGCCACACTGCCTCTAAGTAGTCCAACTCTTTCAGCGATGGATCCAGGATTTTATCACTGTAGATACTGTGTAAATCCCAGTCTTTCTACCCATCCTCACCCTGTATGTGAGTCTCATCCATCTTTTTTCTATACATTTTCCATGGGCTTACCTAAGCTTAATTGTTGTTAGTCATTTTCAGTAATGTCTGATTGTTTGTGATTCCTTTGGGGTTTTCTTGGCAGGAGAAACTGGAGAGCTTTGCCATTTCTTTTTCTATCTCATTTGACAGATGAGGAAAGTGAGGCAGGCAGGGTTAAGTGACTTGCCCAGAATCACCCAGCTAATGTATGAGATTTGAACTCAGGAAGATGAGTCTTTCTGCTTCCAAGCCCAACGCTCTATTCATTGCAGACCTAGCTGCCTCCACTTAAGGGTAAATAGGGAGTTAACAAGACTTCTAGGTTGTATAATGGATAGATCACCAAGACTGGAATTAGGAAGACCTGAGTTCAAAGATGGCCTCAGATACTAGATGTATTATCCTGGGTGAGTCTTTATTAGTCTCCATTTCTTCAGCTGTAAAATGAGCTGGAGAAGAAAATGATCCACTACTGCAGTATTGGTGCAAAAAATCCTCCAAGTGGGGTCATGAAGAGTTGGGCACATTCAAAATGGCTGGACAACAGTAAGAAAAAAGGCAGAGCTAGAATTCACCTCCCAATCTAATTCTAACCCAGTCTATCTAGAACCACTTCTTGTGATTCTTTTCAAAACCCTGTCTTTTATTACATGACCAAACAACTCCCTTTTCTGATTAACTTTTGTACCACTTTTCTGAAATTTTGTCTGATGTTTAAAAGTGAAAGCTCTTCACTTCTGGATAGTGCTTTCAAGTTCCTTGTCATCATCACATCTGATAAGTATCTGAATTCTTAATTAAAATTATTAATTATTAATCAAAATTTAATATTCATTATTGATATCTTAATATTAAAAGATAATAATCTCATTAGGCAAACAGAGCAGGGATGATTATCCCTTTTTTACAGATGAAAAAAACTGAAATGCACAGAATTGAAATAGCTTGTCCAAGATTATAACTCAAGTCAATAGAATTCTAAAAAAGGTCTCCAGAGTTTTGGCTTATGGTTTTTTCCACTGTACTAGAGTCACTACCTAGTCTAGGTCAAAGAATTATAGATTTACACTATTGATCGAAAAAATGCAAATTAAGACAACTCTGAAATACCACTACACATCTCTCATATTGGCTAAAATGACAGGAAAAGATGACAAATGTTGGAGGGGATGTGGGAAAACTGGGACACTGATACATTGTTGGTGTGAGTTGTGAACGGATCCAACCATTCTGGAGAACAAGCTCTACTATGCCCAAAAAGTTATCAAACTGTACATACCCTTTGATCCAGGAGTGTTTCTACTGGGCTTATATCCCAAAGAGATCTTAAAGGAGGGAAAGGGACCCACATGTGCACAAATGTTTGTGGCAGCTCTTTTGTAGTGGTCAGAAACTGGAAATTGAGTGGATGTACATCAATTGGAGAATGGCTGAACAAATTGTGGTACATGAATGTTATGGAATATTATTGTTTGGTAAGAAATGGCTTATTTAATGTATATGTCACATCTAATAATTATATACATATACATATATATATATATATACACAAAGAATTTATTTTATACTTTTTTTTTGCATGTGTTTTGCTTTCCCGGATGGAATGTAACCTCCTTGAGGGCAAGGACCATTTCTATGCAACGACAATCGCTTCAATTAGGGATACTGAGGCTGGTGGACAGTTTGATCTTGGAGCTTTTGTACTGCAGCAGGGTTAAAGCTGATCAGGTATCCAGCACCAACTACTGAGAGGGGCTGAGGGGCACCAGGCTGCTGGCTCAAATCAAAGCTAGGCAGGTCAAAGCTTTTGTGATCATCAATGGGATTAGGCTTAGGGTTGGCCACTATACCTTAAACCCAGGTAAAAGAAGAGAAGGGGAGGGGAAAGGAGGAGGAATATGTCATTTAAGTACTTATTAGAAGGCTGATTTCAGAATCAGGATGATTTCAGAAAGGCCTGAACTGATGCTGAGTGAAGTGAGTAGAACCAGGAGATCATTATACACGGCAACAAGACATGATGATCAATTCTGATGGATGTGGCTTTTTTCAACAATGAGATGATTCAAACCAGTTCTAATTGTTCAGTGATGAAGAGAGCTATCTACACCCAGAGGAAGGATGATTTCAGAAAGGCCTGAACTGATGCTGAGTGAAGTGAGTAGAACCAGGAGATCATTATACACGGCAACAAGACATGATGATCAATTCTGATGGATGTGGCTTTTTTCAACAATGAGATGATTCAAACCAGTTCTAATTGTTCAGTGATGAAGAGAGCTATCTACACCCAGAGGAAGAACCGCGGGACCTGAGTGTATATCACAACATAGCATTCTCACACTTTCTGTTGATATTTGATTGCATTTTATTTTTCTTCTCAGGTTTTTTCTTTCTAGATCTGCTTTTTCCTGTGCAGCAAGATAAAAGGATAAATGTATACATATATTAGATTTAACATATATTTTAACATATTTAACATGTATTGGACTACCTGCATGTATGAGAGGAAGTGGGGGGAAGGAGGGAAAAAGTTGGAACCAAAAGTTTTGCAAGGGTCAATGTTGAAAAATTGACCATGCATATGTTTTGTAAATAAAAAGCTTTAATTTAAAAAGAAGAAAAAAGAAAAGATTATCCATGCATATGTTTCGTAAATAAAAAAACTTTAACAAAAAAAAATCATAGATTTAGAGCCAGAACCATTTTAGAGATCATCTAGTTTAACTGTCTCATTTTTCATATTAAGAAAATGAGGCACAGAGAAGTCAAATGACCTGCTTAAAATCAGGACTCAAGGCTTGGTCCATGGTTTCCAAGGCTGTACCACATAGCCTTCTAATAAGTACTTAAATGACATATTCCTCCTCCTTTCCCCTCCCCTTCTCTTCTTTTACCTGGGTTTAAGGTATAGTGGCCAACCCTAAGCCTAATCCCATTGATGATCACAAAAGCTTTGACCTGCCTAGCTTTGATTTGAGCCAGCAGCCTGGTGCCCCTCAGCCCCTCTCAGTAGTTGGTGCTGGATACCTGATCAGCTTTAACCCTGCTGCAGTACAAAAGCTCCAAGGTCAAACTGTCCACCAGCCTCAGTATCCCTAATTGAAGCGATTGTCGTTGCATAGAAATGGTCCTTGCCCTCAAGGAGGTTACATTCCATCCGGGAAAGCAAAACACATGCAAAAAAAAAGTATAAAATAAATTCTTTGTATATATATATATAATTATTAGATGTGACATATACATTATATAAATATATATATTAATCACAGAAGGGCAGACATCTCAGTTGAAGGAATCAAATGCAAGCTTTATATATGTTACATATATTCACATATATTCATACATATAAATATGAATACATATACATGTGTATATATAGATATGTGCACATATATTATGTATACATAAGTCTGCATATATACTGTGCTCTCACTTGGGTGGGAGTACACAAATAATTGAGGGAATCACAAGAGATAAAAATACTAATTAGAAGGATATTATCGTAATCTAGTCAAAAGATGATTATTGTCTGAACCAGGATGGTGCTCATGTGAATGGAGAGAAGATTACACATGTGAGATGTTGTAGAAGTAGAATTGACAGCACTTGACAAGTGATTGGATGTAGGGTCTGATGAAGAAAGAGCCTCAGATGATTGTGGACTTGTGCACCTGGGTGATGACAAGCATGGCGATGCTGTTGACAGCATTGGGGAAGCAAAAGGAGTCAGGTTTTAGTAGAAAAGGTGATAAAGAGTTAAAAAATAAAACAGCTCCTTCCCACAAAGAGTTTGCATTCTCCTGCAGGCATGTGGCACATCCATAGGTAAGTAAGAAGGAGTAACTTTGAGGGGAAAGTAACAAGAATTGGGAAATGGCTTACAGTTAGAATTCAATTCCAAGTCAATCTCCAGACCCTTTCTCTCTGCACTCCCTACACTGGTTCCTGTTATTCTAAGCCTTCATTTTACCGTCAAAGACAGAAATATTTGAAGGTGAAAGTATAGGAAGGGTGTCTGCCCTTAAGGGAAGCAGCAAAATCTGCTCTTTGTACCACTTAGCCCATTGTTGACCTTCAGAAACCACTGAATAATAACTGTAATGACTCACAACTATTGAGTTTACAGTTTAGGATGTGTCTTTTCCCCTAAAAATCCCTTGAGGAAGATCATGTACTATTATTATGTCTGTTTTAAAGATGAGAAAGCTAAAGCTAAAAGAGGTAAGTTTATCCAAGGAAACATACTTGCAGTTGAGTCCCCACTACGACACTGGCTGGAAGTGGTCATCTGGCTTCTGCTTGTAGACTTCCAGTGACGAAGGACTTACCACTTCCTATCGTGTAACTGATTGGAAAGAAATAATCATGCTGTTTGGGGAATAGAATTCTTAGTTTGGAGTTACTCATTTGACCACTAGTTGGATCCAATGGTGAATTGACTCTTGAGAGGGGTAGGTGGGTGGAGAGTGGGGGATGGATGGAGGCAGGAGAGAGTTTCTCTCTATTTTTCTCCTCTGACCCCTCCCATTAACCAAATTATGACCTTGTGGATGTAGAGAGGTTAGGAGATCTAAAGTACCATTGGCATCAATAGGAATGTCCTTGAAACAGTAGTGATTGATGACAACATCTTCATCTGGAGCTGAGAGTGCACCAATACTCTGATGAAATGCAGCTTCAGAGAGCATACTTCTTCAAGGAAGAAAAAAGTCAGAAAGGGACAGAGACAAAGACAGAGAGAGAGGGAGAGGGAGAGGGAGAGAGAGAGAGAGAGAGAGAGAGAGAGAGAGAGAGAGAGAGAGAGAGAGAGAGAAATTCCCAGCAATGGGGAATTGTACATTAACACCTTTGGCATATGTATTCTCAATATAAATGCCTTATTTTTGCCATCAGTTTGAGTCCCCTTTCCTTCCCTCTATTTGGGGATCTTATATATGTAAGGAGAATGAGCACTTGGTTGGGGATTGTTTTGTAACAACTGTCCTTTCTATACAAGCTTAGTAAGTACCCCCTAAGCTAATTAAGCTCGGCTAATTAAGAGATGGAGAACACATCAGTGGGGGCTTTGATAGCAACAATAGTAGAACCTCAGATCCTCAGACTTAACCTTAGAACTCTGAGAGTAGTAGTAATCAGTCATCCTCTGAGGAGCAAGTGTTTAATGTAAATGGGAATTGGTGGGGCAGCCCTGGAGTGGGCAGTGCTACAGAAGTATCTAAGCCAAGAATGGAGGATAATTATCATAATTATCATATATAGGGGATTTCTGTATTGGTAAGAGATTTTGGAGTCTGTTTCCCTCAGAGTTTCTTTCAACTTGAAGATCTATGATTTGATGATCCTAAAATTTGGCCCTGATGTCAATGATGTTCTAGCCTTAGAAGGGATTCTCTTGTGGATCCCAGATTTGGATGCAGACTTTGGGCTCTGTAATGAACACAGAGAATAGGAAACCCTGACTCCTCCTGAGCTTTTAAAGACGTCACTAATGGAGTAGCAATTCTGTAAGATTCTACCAAGCATAAAGCCTTCAAGGTTGAACCCAAGGCTGTTATCTGAAGGCCAATCTAGCTAAGTTCATTATCAGATTGACTTTATGGTGCAGGATTGTTTTTTCTGTCAAAGCAATTCATAAAGACCTTTATCTACTAACACTACAGAGGGGTGTCTACCTGAATCATTGGAGGGAAGATCCATAACCAATTACTCTTTGAAAAATATGGAGAAACATGATGACAGAAGTTAAATACTGTAGATAAAGTAAAAAAAAAAAAAAAAAAAAAAAAGGAAGGAGTCTGTCTCAGTTTTATTTTTACTTACAGGGGAGCCTCTGAAGATTTCCTAGAGGTAGTGACAAAGGTGAGGTTGTCTGTGGTGGAAATTGCTACTGGAGAAGGATTCTAGCAACAATCACAATCTATATCATCCCTTAGTTCCCACAGAGGACTCAGTTCCCACCAACCTTCCTTTCAGAACAATGAGAAGTTACTTGCCACTGTGGAAAGAGCTCTAAATTTGGAATTATAATATGTGGGTTCAGATCCTACTTCTGGCACTATTTTCCTATGTGTTCTTGATAAGTCACTTTTCTTCTGTTTTTCCCTCTATAAAATCAGGGAGTTGGATTAATCAGCCTCTAAGATCTTTTCTTATTCCCTGTGATCTACTGATTTGAAGTATATTCTGAACAGGATTCATATTCCACTTCAGACACTTACAGTGTGACCCTAACATTGAACTTGTTTCCTCAACTATTAAAAATGCAAATAATAATAATAGCATTACAGAATTGTCCCTCGAAGGCTGGACCCCAACCTCCATTCAGAGGCCTACGTGAAATGAGGGATTTTACCTTAACACAGTAAATAAATGTTAAATTTTCCTATTGAGTACCCCGTTCCAGGTGGACAATATCCATTCTAAGGTCATTCTTCTTTGGTCCCTGGATAGGACGGGGAGGATGATGATAATGGATTGCCTTATCACTGGGAGCATCAGGCTGCTTGGAATCTGTAGGATTCTCCTGCAACTTTCCATTCATTTCCCCTCCCTCCCACCATGTTTTTGTCTTTACTACCCCATGAGCCAACATCACAATTGGAAACAACATTATCAAAGCAGCCAATATTGAACTAATTTTATCACTGAGCCGGTAATAAAGTTTAACCCCAAATATAATATTGTTGAACACCAGAAATATTGCACCCGGCCTGTAATATCCTGTTAAATTCATTTTCCTCCCTGCACATAAGATCTGCAGAAAGATGTTATGGGTGGAAGAGGTGGGCTTTCCCCCCTAACCTCATTTCTGTAGAACTCTATAAATTTTTAAACTTCATAAGAGGTCCTGGATGACTAGCAGTCCAGCACCATGGGGGGCTTTGGGCCTGAGGCTCCCCCAGAATAGGAATTTTGTGGCAGATTTGGGGCTTAGGAATGAACCTGGAGAAGGGGGTGACTCTGTGAGACTGAGCAGAGAGGTTTATTGTAGTTTTCCATGGAGGTGCGGAGGGAGTGGAGAATTCCCAGCCAGGGTCAGGGGTTTTCTTGCCTGAAATTCCCAGATTCCCTTTGTTGCTATTTAACCCCCACACTTGGACACAGTGAAGTGGAGGAGCTGCACAGCAGGAACAGCGGGCCTTGTTGGAAGCAACAGGGGTCTAGGGAGCTTTCAGCATTCAGTTCTTTAATAATATGAGTGCTAAGCAGATGGTAAACTGAGGTCTTCGTGGCAATATCCCCATTTCAGCCTCCTGATACTTTCTTTCCCATTACCATTAGTTACCCAGACGGCTGATTTCGAAGCCAGTGGCATTAACTCTTCCTGATGGCTCTGTGTGCTCTCTACAAGGACAGGGGACTCCTTGTTATGTGCTATGGAACTGCTGGCATATAAAGGGGTGGGAGATAGAGAGACAGAGAGACAGAGAGGGAGGGAGGGAGGGAAGGAGAGGGAGAGAGGGAAGGAAACACAGACAGACTGAATGACAGAAATAGAGGCAGAATAAGATTGAGAAAGATCAGAGACAGAGATAGAAACAGAGACTAATAATGCACATGGTTCCTAACTTTAACCCAGGGCTTTGGATATATAAGAAGCTATATATATGGTAATAGAACTGACTCAAATTGATTCTATGTATATATTTATATTTACTGTAAACTCCTGACAAATGGAGGTGGATTCGTTCTTCATACCTATAACCCCAGAGTCTGCATACTTTCTGACTCCTTGCAGGAGCTTAACAAATGCTTGTTGATTAGTTGATTGTATGCTATGTACACAAAAGCATAGCTGGGGCTTTGAAGGATCAATGTGGAGATGCCCTTTGTGGTTATTTGTTTATTTATTGATCTGCCCAGATGAAGCTTTAGGATCAGAATTTTCCTGACAATCAGAAATGGAATGGGCTTTCTTGGAAGATAGTGAGTTTCCTAACACTGAAGGGATTCAAGCAGAGACTGGATGAGCAGTTGTTGGGAATATTATAGAAGGGACAGAATTCTGCTTAGGCACAGGTTGAACTTAATGATCTCTGAAGTCCCTCTGTCCTTCCCTTCCTCCCTCTCCCTCTCTTTCTCTATCTCTCTCTTTCTCTGTCTCTCTGTCTCTGTCTCTCTCTCTTTCTATGTCTCTGTTTCTCTATGTTTCCCTCTGTCATACAGTGGCTGGAACATACCTCAGAGTCCAGCTTTCCCATTCCCTGGTCCACAAAGCCTTTCCTGACCATCCTACCTGTCTTGATCTCTCCTCCTTTCAGTTCCTTTACCTCTTACAATCTGTACAAAATTCTGGACTCTCTAAGTCAGGCTGACATAATGAGCAGAGTGGTGGAACTGGAGTCAAGGAGCCCCAATTTTGAATCTCTTATTCATTTACTCACTCTGTAATTCTGGACACATCACTTAATGTCCTCCTCTGTAAAATGGGGTTGATTATGGAAACCTATCTCATCAGTTTGTGGCCAGGTTGAAAAGAGTGTGAAAGGATCACACATGTAAAAGCACTTTGCAGATTTTAAAGTACAATTGAAATCTTAGCACTCTACCATTGGAGTTGAATTCAGCAAAATGATATTAATAATGATTTTGATAAAATCAAAGGTGACATAATTACAAGCTTGTAAATGACATGAATCTGGCAGGTCTGGATAATTCTTTGGATTACAGGCTCGGGATCCATTGAGATCTATGATTATTGAACAAACAGACCAGGACTTTCCCTTCCAGTGAGCACAGTCTCTATAATCCCCATCCTCCCACCAAAACAGTGGTCATCCTGATAGATCAAAAACTTATTCTACTAATGTAGACTATAACAAGAATTCTTCTGTAATGGCCTTAAAATCTGTGTATGAGATAACATGAAAAAAATGTTATTACTTTATTAAGCCATGGCGTGTGCGTGTGTTGGCATTCAGTGCTATCATTCAATCTATACTACTGGGACAGTCAGTTATTTATCCCATTCCATGAATATAGTTACCATCATTGTCCCAGGTGTGACTCGCCGTGGCTCAGGGTCAGGGACATGTTGAAGGATACCATTTATCTCTGATCGGGACTCACATGATATTTTTCTGTTTCTCAGGCTGCTGGCTATCTCCTGTCCCCTTTGCCCTCTGATTATGGAACAGCCTTGGGGCAAACCTGCCTTGGATATATGGGCACCTGACTACACTCGGAAGATACAGGTGACACAGGACAATCTGGAAAAGTCATTGGCAAAGCAACTGGAGAAGCATAAACCAGTAGCTGGCATATGTTGCTTCGTCTCTGCTCCTGAATAATTCAAGGTCCCATAAAATCATCGCTGCGGAGTACATAAGGTAGCTAGGTAGATACCTACAGTGGGGAGAATGCCAGGTCTGGAGGCAAAAAGACTTCTCTTCAAATCTTCCCTCAGAAGCTGTGTGATCCCGGGCAAGTCATTTAATCCTATTTGCCTCAGTTTCCTCATTTATAAAATAAAGAAGGAAATGGCAAGCCACCCAGTATCTTTGCCAAGAAAACCCAAATGTGGTCATAGAGAATAACTGAATGGAGTACAGACACACAACTCCCTTGAGTTTCAGAGAGAGTGTGAGTTGTCCAGGGTCACACAAATATTTCACACATTAGAGTCAGAGTTTGAGCTCAGGTCCTCCGACTACAGAGTCAGTGCTCCTTCCTGTGTATGGTGCTGCCTCGGGGTACTTCCAGGTAGAATAATGCAGCTGGATAGATCCCTCCCTCTTTCTGGTGTATGGAGAGCTCATTAAACCCATGCAGAGAGGAGCAGGGTAAATCCATTCACTGCTATTACCAAATGTGAACTTACAGGTTTTCCCAGAACAATCTTGGGAGCCCATGGCAGGGGGCTGTGGTGGCAACATAAAGATCTTGGAATTGGGGAGTCTTAATGGATGGGAGGGAGAGGGAGTCTGGGGGAAGAAGTTTGGATTTGAAGGCTTGGGGATTGTAGCAGTCTAGATGTGAAGGTCCAGAGGGTAGAAGGAAAGGAGGGCCCAGGAGGGGAACTACCTGGTCTTGGAGATGGAGGGAATGGAGAACGAAGGGTAGAGAGTCTAAGGGATCACGAGAATTAGGGAACTGGAAGTCCTAAGAAGTAGATGTGCAGAGAGCAGGATGGTTGGAAGGTGAGGCTGCAGGGAGATAGAAAGGGTTAGGGAATGGGGAGTTGGATGACTGAGGAAAGATGGTTTGGGGTTTAGGAATCGGTTAGTTGGTGGAAGAATTAGGGCACAGCAAGAGGCCATGGAGGGGGGGAGCCAGGATAATTGCCCACGATCAGAGCCGAGCTACAATGCTTCATTTTAGGGGACTCCTTGTTCTTGATGTCACTGAATCCTTCCAGTGGCACCTAAGGCAAGAAGGAGGGATTAGGGAAGAAGGGCCCAGGCTGGAGGTTTTCTCTGCAGCTTCCCCACCCCCACCCCAGCTGCATCTCTCCCCCACAGCCTCCCCAGACACTTTCCCCTGATTTCAATTTCCATTCCAGGCAATTCAGGGCCAATCTTGGCTGATTATATGCATTTTAATGGAAGAAGCGAAAGAAAAACATCAATTAAAGGCAACTGCTTAACAATTACAGCCCCTCTCCCTGCAATGCCTCTGTCTGAGTTGGGCTGAGCTGGCTGGGAAGTCAGGGCTCGGGGCTCATAGCCTGGGAACTTCTGGCCAGGGGAGCCAGCCAGGGAAAGCCCTGCCCGGGAATGGGTCTCTGATCCCATCTCCAAGAGATTTTGCCTGTGAACCCAGCAGGGACTGAGCCCCCTGTCCTGATTTATATCTGGCCACTCGACCCAGCTGGCTCTGGAGGGGAAAGTGAGGCAGGTGACTTTGCACAGCCTCCCTCACTTAAAACCAATTCACTTGCATGTTATACATCTCGCTGATGTCATGGTCTCCTCTAAGAATGAAGTAAAAACAGCAGTGACCTCCAGAAGAATGGAGATGATCTGACCTGAAGGGGGAGACCCACAGCGGCTCCATCATGGAGCAATGGCCCATATGACCTCTGGATGCAGAGTCACATCTGGATCGAGGATTTCCAGGATAGGGGGAAGAGCCAGAGAAACTGTTTCCATAGGAACCTCTAACTCCCCTGAATTCTGGAACACATCAGGGAAGTGTTGCTTCCAAGGTGATAGCTGATGAATATTGCTTATAGTAAGAACAAGATTAACAGCAAATGGAATGATTTTTTAAATAGGAGTGAATGGTGGTGCACTTGTGATTTCATAGACACAAGCAACTCTTCTGATACACTTCAATTGCCCAAGGAGCACAGAGAGGCTAAGAAATTTGCTAAGATCACACAGCTAATCCATGCCAATCAATCAAGAGGCATTTGTTAAGCACCTATTAAGTGCCAGGCACTAGATGTAAAAGCAAAAAGAAACAATCTTTCCTCTCAAGAAGTTTACAATCTTTTATAAGAGAAAAGACATGGACTTGGGTATTCTTGACTACAAGACTTCTGGGTAATAATAATAACTCTCATTTATATAGTTCTTTATATCAGGAATTATATTATAATGTGAGGAATTTGGTATAATTATAATATAGTGAATTATATATAATTACATGAGAAATTATCTAAGAGGAGCTGTAAGAATAAGAGTAACAGTAAGAGGTAAGTGTAAGAGTGCCATCCCAGTACCTGAGAAGGGGGCAAAGCAGACAGTGAGGGTTAGAGCATCCCAGCACAACAAAGAGGAAAGCTATTGAGGTGGAAGGAGGTGAAGGAAGATGGCTGGCATCCCAAAATGGTGACAGAAGAGGCCGGAGCTAGAACCTCAGCAGTACAGTGGGAAGATAGTAAGAGAAGTCCAAACACAAAAGCTGCCATTTTTTTTTCTATAGGGACAGAACGAAAAAGGGAATCACCATTTGTCTAGGCTACCGAAGCCGCCATATCCCCCAAATACTGAGACATTATAGAGAATGTTCCCTAATTGCTTTCTTGAATTACTCATGGAGAACAAGGCTATTTAAGAAAGTATCAAAGAAGTTAAGATTTAGATAAAAACCATTCCTCGACCTCATGAATTTTACAGTCTAATAGAGAGAGAAGACATAACAGAGAGCTATAATATACAATATTATGTAACAAATGCCTATGCTTTCAATGAGCAAGATCTGCCCTTTGGATTCATTATAGGTTGTAAATTCCCATGTGGGTAGGGATTGTCTTTTGCCTCCTTTTGTATATCCCCAGTATATATTACTATGCTAAGTGCCTGGCACATAGTAGGTGCTTAATAAATGTTTATTGATTGATCTATATGGGTACTAATCTGGTCTTGATTCAAGATATTTTTAAAACCTGAGTGGAGTAGAGACAAAGACAGGGAGAAAGATAGAGAGAAGGGGGAAGAGAGACAGAGA
Organism: Sarcophilus harrisii; assembly: GCF_902635505.1. Classification (NCBI taxonomy): domain Eukaryota; kingdom Metazoa; phylum Chordata; class Mammalia; order Dasyuromorphia; family Dasyuridae; genus Sarcophilus; species Sarcophilus harrisii. The sequence goes on along the minus strand of NC_045426.1, from coordinate 63,877,380 downwards.
GTTAGAGACAGAGACACACAGACAGACACAGAGACAGAGAAGAAGAAAGAGAGAGAACTTACATTTATGAAATATTTACTATGTGGTACCACATACTTTGCTAAAAGCTATAGCAGTTTATGTTGTTGTTCATCCTTCATTTTCGAAGGTGTCTTAATTCATGTCTGAGTTGGATTTAAGTGAGGCAAAGTTGTCAACCTATAGTTCTTCCATAGTCATCCAAGTCCAGTGGCAAGACAATAAGCAAGATGATTGGACATTGGGGCAGCTACATGGCTCAGTGGATAGAGGACCAGCCCTGAATTCAGGAGGACCTGAGTTCAAATGTGGCCTCAGAATTTAACACTTCCTAGCTGTGTGACCCTGGGCAAGTCACTTAACCCCAATTGCCTCAGGAAGAAAAAAAGATTGGAGATGGTCCAGGACCCTATTCTCAAGGATCTTACATTCTAACTGGGGACGGCAAAACACGGAGAGAAGTTGGAAAGTAAGTAAGTGGGAGGATATCCCAACAGGGACAAAGCAGCTTGTGGGGAGATGAAGCATAGTCAAGAATGAGTTGGACTTGGTCCTTTGAGAGATGATGATCCTGAGCAATAAATTGGGAAATCATTTTTACATTGACTCAAATTTATAAGAATTCAAGCCATTCTCTGATTGATAAATAATCAAGGATATGAACAGACAGTTTTCAGATGGAGAAATTGAACCCATTTCTAGTCATGTGAAAAAGTGCTCCAAATCACTATTGATTGGAGAAATGCAAATTAAAACAATTCTGAGGTACCCTATACACCTGTCAGGAAAAGATAAAGATGAATGTTGGAGGGGATGTGGGAAAACTGGGACACTGGTGCATTGTTGGTGGAGTTGTGAACAGATCCAACCATTCTGGAGAGCAATTTGGAACTATGCTCAAAAAGTTATCACACTGTGCATACCCTTTGATCCATCAGTGTTACTGGGTTTATATGCCAAAGAGATCTTAAAGGAGGGAAAGGGACCTGTATGTACACGAATGTTTGTGGCAGCCCTGTTTGTAGTGGCCAGTAACCGAAAACTGAATAGATACTCATCAGTTGGAGAATGGCTGAATAAATTGTGGTATATGAATGTTGTGGAATATTATTGTTCCGTAAGAAATGACCAACAGGATGATTTCAGAGAGGCCTGGAGAGACATGAACTGATGCTGAGTGAAATGAGCAGAACCAGGAGATCACTTTACACTATAACAAGAAGACTATAGGACGATCAATTATGATAGATGTAGCTCTCTTCAACAATGAGATGATTCAAACCAGTGCCACTTGTTCAGTGATGAAGAGAGCCATATACTCCCAGAAAGAGGACTGTGGGAACTGAGTGTAGAACACAACATAGCATTTTCACTCTTTCTATTGTTGTTTGCTTGCATTTTATTTTGTTTCTCTTTTTTTCTTGTGCAGCATGATAATTGTATGAATATTATGCATATATTGGATTTAACATATTTCTACCATGTGTAACATATACTGGACTACTTGCCATCTAGAGAAGGGCGTGGGGGAAGGGGGGAAAATTGGAATACAGGGTTTTGCAAGGGCTAATGTTGAGGAGTTGTCCATGCATATGTTTTGAAAAATAAAAAAAGCTTTAATTAAAAATAAAAGACATGATGATCCTGGGCAGAGCTTCACCAATCAGAAGAACAGGTCCCAGGGCAGAATCATTCTGTGGTAGCCAAGATTGGGTTTTGGTCTAACTGTTCTTCAAGGTCTAGTTCAAATGGAATCCTTCTTCCTCCAAGAAGCCTTCAATGACTATCCCATCCCACACACTCAGTCTAATGGCATTCTGACCCTATCTGTTTGGCACAGTCAATAAGCTCAAATATTAATTATCCTTAATGAAGGGGCCCTTTTCAAGGCTGGAGAGGGAGCACACTACATGGAGAGAGACTAATGAAGATGATGTAATCTTGACCGTGAAGAATACTTTCTAATTCCTTTCTGGTGATCTAATTGGAGAAGCTCATTAATTAACGTCTCATGAAATTGACTGATTAAATTCCTCTGTGGATGCCATTGGAGCACAAGGCAGGCAATCAGGACGGTTATACCATAGTCTCATTTGCTATAGTTTGATCAAAGACTGAGTGACTTAGATAGACTGAGAGTTCTGAAGATTTACAGCTCTGAAAGCAAGATGATAACCTCTTGAAGACAACATTAAAAGGCAAAGACGCTCAGGCAAAGACAATGGATCATGCTGATATCTGTTAGAATGTAAGCTTCTGGAGAGTAAGGATGGTTTCATTCTTTGCATTCATATCCCTAGTCCTTAGCACAGTGCTTGGCACATAATAAATACTTATTGATTGATTGATAGATGCCAAAAATTGGAAAGTGAAAGCATTTATCTTACCTTTCTATTAATATGAAAACTACAAAAATATAAAGTCCTGTATTATCAGATGCACTCACTCTACAGACAATTTTGCTTATTTTAGGGGAGAAAATACTTTGTAGGGGGGGTTGTTTGAGAGGGTCTTGGAAATCATTTGCTGTGTCAAAACAAAAAAAAAGAGAGAGAGAGAGATTGAGAATGGAAATGATTGCTCTTTTATATAGATTGTTTCCTGAATAGTTCTTACCTGTAATGTCTCCCTAAGGCTCTCCTCCCCTGGTACCAGCTGGGGAATGAGCAAATCGGGCAACAGAGAACCCAGGGCTGGGGCAGTTATCTCTGTAAGAGCCAAATGAAGCTGGATTCCTTGAGTAGAGATTGCAGTCACACACACACACACACATACACAAACACACACACACCACCTCCTCTTCTCCTCCTCTCAGTGGTGTTCAGGAAACCCAGGAAGTCAATGGAGAGGATTCTCCTCCAGGCTCATTAAAATATAAGTATGTTGGTCAAGTAGTCATCAAGTGACTGCTTAAACATTGGTGGGTGCTCGTTGCCCAGCCACTTGTAGCCTCTCTAAGGGTTTGTTTCCATCACAGCCATGAGCTGCCTGCCTCTGTGATTAATAAATGTGGGTGTGGAGCCAATAATAGAGGCTCAGCACATTGTTTGAGAGAGCTAGTCCAAGATGCCAGGGCATGGGCTGAGTCAAGGAAGCTCTCAGATAGGCTCTCTGGTAATCTGGCTTAATACGGGTACCTACTCCATCTAAATATCCCAAGAGTGGCTTGAAGGAGCAGAAAGTGATCAGTGTGGAAGAGGAAGGGGGTGGGGTGGGTGTAGAGACCCAGTTGATGGAAAGTTGGAGTGATTGTGAAGGAGGAGTTGGGAATCACAGGGAGTGGGGAGCAGGAATGGCAATAGAGAGAAAATAAGAAGGGAAAGGGCAGGAGAGAAAGATAAGGAGGTGGGATGGTGGGAGTGTAGGACATGTGGAATGAGAGGTGAGAGAGAGATAGTGTCAGTATTAGTTAGAAGTTAGAAGTCTCAGTTACAAACTACTTTCCTCAGCAGCATTTCTTTGATGACTGGCTCTGGAAATGAGAAGCCATGAGCTGTTCCTGGAAGGTAATTTTGAGTCCCTCTTTATTGTCTGAGGCTGGGTTTATAGAAGTTGGTTCAGGAGACTTTAAGGTCCTAAGACAGAAAAAAGGATAATAGATCACACATTAAGTGCTAGAAAGGACCTCGGAGGTCATATAAGGTTCTCTTCTTTTTTGTTGTTTTATAGATTACTTGGGCAGTCTGGGAAGGCTATGGAGCCCTCTCAGAATAATACTTTTAAATGCACAAAAAATTCTTAATATTACCAGGGAAGCCAATTATATTGAAATAGAATTTCTCTCTCTCTGTCTCCTTCTGCCTCTGCCTCTGCCTCTGCCTCTGTCTCACATGCACACATCTCTATCTATATCTTATCTATCTACCATATTACTAAATCACAGATTCCCTTGAAAACTATCTATTGATTCCTTCAGATTCTATGGATCTCAGGTTAGGAGCCTAATCAGGTTAATGTCTAGTCCACTCCTTTTAATTAACAGTTGAGGAAACTGAGGCCCAGAGAGCTTAGATAACTTATTTGAGGTCGTTCAGATAACAGAATTGAGATTTGAACTAAGATACTGTGATACCAAATTTAGCACTCTTTCTACAATATACCAATGGGATGGAAAAGCAGGCTGAGGCGGTCCTAATCTTGTGAAGCCCAGAGCAAGTTCAAAGAATGTAGGAGCAGACAGAAGGAATCTGAGCCTATTCTTTGATCTCCAAGCTGACAATCCAAGCTGATTATTCTAGCATAATAGAATTGAGTTCATTGGAAGAAAAGGCCACCTGTATGCAGTTAGCCATATTTTTTTGTTGTCGTCATTCAGTCTTTTTGGTCATATCTGATCTTTTGTGACCTCTTTTTTGGGGGGCTTCTTGGCAGAAATATTGGAGTGGTTACCATTTCTTTCTCTAGCTATTTTACAGATGAGGCACAGTTAAATGACTTGCCCAAGACCACATAGCAACTAAACATCTGAGGCTATATTTTATTTTATTTTATTATAGCTTTTTATTTACAAGATATATGCATGGGTAATTTTTCAGCATTGACAATTGCAAAACCTTTTGTTCCAACTTTTCCCCTCCTTACCGCCACCCCCTCCCCCAAATGGCAGGTTGACCAATACATGTTAAGTATGTTAAAGTATAAGTTAAATACAATATAAGTATACGTGTCCAAACAGTTATTTTGCTGTACAAAAAGAATCGGACTTTAAAATAGTATACAATTAGCCTGTGAAGGAAATCAAAAATGCGGGTGGGCAAAAATAGAGGGATTGGGAATTCTATGTAGTGGCTCATAGTCATCTCCCAGAGTTTTTTCTCTGGGTGTAGCCGGTTCAGTTCATTACTGCTCTATTGGAACTGATTTGGTTCATCTCATTGTTGAAGAGAGCCATATCCATCAGAATTGATCATCATATATTATTGTTGTTGAAGTATATATGATCTCCTGGTCCTACTCATTTCACTCAGCATCAGTTCATGTAAGTCTGAGGCTATCTTTTAAATCATGAAGATGAGTCTTTCTGACTCTAAGCCCAATGCTCTATCCAGTGTGCCATCTGGCTCCCTTAATCATACGTATGTATATACGTGTCTGTGTGTATATACATATATGTCATTGTTTAATAATATTCAACTCTATGTGACCCCATGGACCACAGCACTCCAGTTTTGTCCATGAGGTTTTCTTGTTAAAGATACTCAAGTGGTTTGCCATTTCCTTCTCCTGTGGATTAAGATAAACTGATATTAAGTGAATTGTCACACAGATAGTAAATGTGAATTTTTCAGGTATTCCTGATTCCAGACTCAGCCACTTCATAGTCTCTTATATGCACATTCATCATATATGTGTGTGTATACATATAAAATATAAATATATACATACATATTTACACATATACACAATTTCTTTAACATATTCATAGAAATAAAGAAATTGGCTTTTTCATTCTTCCTCAAACTTCCCATGGCTCCCTCCTCCCCTACTGTCTCAGCTAAAAAATTGCTTCATATTACAGTGAACAAATTGGGGTTATTTGTTGTCTTCTTTCCTCTTCTTCACATCACTCACTAAATATCTCCTCTTTTATACTGTCTCACATGAAGAGGGACCTCTTCTCCTTTCCAATGAATAACCCTCTACAAGCACAAGCAATCCCATCTATTCTGTCTTCTCTAGCAGATTGTCCTCTCTATCATCCCCCCTCATTTACTAATCTTCAATCTCTCTCTGTCTACTAGCTGCTTACCTGCTGCCTACAAATGTATGTCTGTGTCTCCCCCTCTCTCAAAAAACCTCACTTGATTTATCTCTCTCTGCTAACTACAGCCCTATATCTCTTCTTCTTTTCATGGCTAAACTCTTTGAGAAGACCATCTACAATCAAGGCTTTACTTCCTTTTCTCTCTCTCTCTAACTCTGCATATGGCTTCCAACATCATTATTCAACTGAAACTGCTCTCTTCATAGTGACCAGAGATATCTTAATTATTAAATCTCATGAACTTTTTTCAGTCTTTATCTTCCTTGATCTCTATACAATCTCTGATACTGATTACTTTTTTCTTGGCACTCTTTTCTAGATTTCCATGACATTCCACTCTCCTGGTTTTCTTCTTCCCTATCAGATCATTGTTCTTTACTAGCTCTTCAGGGAGCATTGAATAAGTGTTCTCCAAGGCTCTCTCAAGAGCCTTCTTTTTTCCTTCTATCTTACTGCACTTAGTGATATTACCAATTCTCAGATACAATGGTAATCTCTAGGCAGGTCTATTTTTAAGGTCTAAACTATGTCCTGATCTCCAATCTTACATCTCTAACTGCTTATTGGACATCTTGAACTAGATGTCCCAAAGACACCTTAAACTCAACATGTTCAAAACTAGACTAATTGTCATTACTTCAAAATTCTCCCCTCCTCTCAATTCTCCTGTTATTATTCCCATGGGCATTATTACCATCCCCCTAGTCATAAAGGCTTACCACCTAAGAATTACCTGAATCTCCTCATTCTCTCTCACCCCCATATCCAATATACTGTTAAATCCCACAATTCCATTATCCTAACCTCATTCATTTAAAGCCCATTCTTTACTCTGATCAGCCACCAGCCTAGTGTAGGCCCTCATCATTCATTCTTTGACTACCTCAACAACCTTCTGATGGGTCTCTCTGCCTCATCTCTCCCCATTCTAGTCAATCCTCCACTCAGCTGTAAAACTGATCTTAAAGTACAGGTCTGATCATCCAATGGTTCCCTATCCCTCCCAGGATCAAATATAAAATTCTCTGATTGGCTTCTAAAGCTTTTAATCTGGCTATTTCTCCCTTTTCAGTCTTCTTATACCTCATTCCCCTTCACATACTCTGCAACCCAATCTTGGGGCAGCTAGGTGGTGCAATGGGTAGAGCACAAGCTCTGAAGTCAGAAGGACCTGAGTTCAAATATGGCCCCAGACACTTAACACTTCCTAGTTATGTGACCCTGGGCAAGTCACTTAATCCCAATTACCTCAGCCAAAAAAAAAATATTCCATCTCCCACTCTGGGAATTTTCAAATGAGAAAAACATATCATGTAAGAGATCCAAAGCATTCTGTAAACTTTAAAGCCCTATATCATCTACCTACTAACTGTTGTTGTTTTTTGATTACTGAGTTACATTCAATGCTTTGTAACCATTTAGGGTTTTCTTGGCAAAGATACTGTAGTGGTTGTCTTTTCTCCAGGTCATTTTACAGATAAAGAAACTGAGGCAAACTGACTTGCTCAGAGTTACACAGCTACTAAGTTTCTGAGACCACATTTGAACTCAGGAAAATGAGTTTTCTACTTTCTAAGCCCAGCACTCTATTCACTGAGCCCTCTAGCTGCCTTATTATTATGCTAGTTATTGTTTCACTACCTGTTCCCCACTTCTTTGTCTCCTCATCCTTCTCCTGGCTTCTCTGGCATAATCTAAATCTTAGCTAAAAACCTCCCCTTCTGCAAAAAGCCTTTACAAAGTCTCCCCCAATGCTAATACTTTTCCGTTAAGTTTAGTCTCCAGTTTATCCTTTCTCCATCTTATTTGTAGGTAATTATTCCCATTATTGTCTTCCCTTCCCCACTCCATTTGAATCTAAGCTTTGTGAAAGCAGGTTCTGTTTTTTACTTTTTTACTGTTTTTACATCCTCAGCACTTAGTACAGTGCCTGGCACACAGTAGGCATTTGAAAAATGCTTGTTGACTTGGCATTTGTTATTTAAATACATACTTGCCCCTGAATGTAGCTACAGAGCGTAGATACCCTTTCCCTTCTACATATCGATATGAGTGCACATAGACACCTGCACACACAATTGGTGAGTGCACCCAGGTGCATATACATACCCACATCCGATCTCCTAGTTGTATTCCCATATATAGACACATGGACACATATACTTGCTCCCTTAATGTTAGACACAAGCACATATTCATGCTGATCCTGCTTGAGTAAGCATGGAATAAAACAGGGGAGCTTTGGGGTCACTATAGCAACTAGTTACAGCCCAGGTCTCTCTGGTTCTACTAAATTGCTTGGTGATTCCTGGGGCAGAGGAGAAGCCCAGCAAAAATGACAGTTACAAAAATCCTCATGGTAGACCGGAGCTTGACAAAACCTAGAGTTATATAAGTGGGAGTTATTTTTAAAAATCTAGGACAACATGATGGAGTGGAAAAGGTTTGGGGCTTGTTGTCAGAAGAGCCCTGAATTCTGATCTGACATTCATCTGAGAAAGTCACTTCATCTCTCTGAGCCTCAGTTTTCCCATCTGTAAAATGGGGTGATTGATATCCAAACTACCTCATAGAATTGTTGTGGTGTTTTGTGAGCTTCAAAGTGTCTGTGAATAGCAGCTATTACTATTATTACTCTTTGGATGTATATGGGGGTTGGGGAGAGGGAGAGAGTCGCTGATGTGGGAAATCCAGTAACTTCAACAAATATTTACTGAACAATTGGTATACATATTATTTCCTTGCAGTAAGAGGAGCAGATTCAAGGTCTGACCTTAGAAAGCCCCCTAGAAAGATCCAAAGCATTCTGTAAACTTTAAAGCCCTATATCATCTACCTACTAACTGTTGTTGTTTTTTGATTACTGAGTTACATTCAATGCTTTGTAACCATTTAGGGTTTTCTTGGCAAAGATACTGTAGTAGTTGTCTTTTTTCTAGGTCATTTTACAGATAAAGAAACTGAGGCAAACTGACTTGCTCAGAGTTACACAGCTACTATTTTTACTCTTTGTAAAGTAAGGGGGAAGGGGGAAGATGAAATTCATATTTGTAGGAAAATCAGAAAATACAACATAATGATCCTAGATTCTCAGAGTTGAAAGGGAGGCCAGAGGTTATTCGAGTGATAAACATCCCATTTTCAAAATCAGAGGACAGCGTGTCCTCAAGAGCTATACTGTTTCAATCAGAAACTTTAGGGCTAGAGTAGCTCAAGGAATGGGGAGATCAGAGTGGGCTAGGCCTATTCAGGGCAGGATTTCTGAAGAGGTGGGACTTGAGATAGGTTTTCAAAGATAGAAATGCTTTGCCAAGAAGGAAGAAGGTTATTTCAAGTGGAGGGATCCTTTTGAGTAAAGGGGTGGGAAGAAATATAACATGTGAAAAAGAGGATGAGGAGACTGGACTGCTGAGTGTTAAGAAAGTTGTATTGGACTGAGAGTGGGACAAATGGGAAAGGTCTGACCTAAATAAATCCAGCTTTGGACTGGTCCTGTATATTGATGGGAGGGCCATGTAGAACAATGGAAGGAAATAAGCATTTGTCTAAGTACCAGGCACTGTGCTAAGCATTTACACATTTTCTCTCATTGGGATCCACACTGTCTTACTGTGAAGTTGGTACTATTATTATTCACATTTCATATTAAAGGAAACTGAAGTTGACTGTGACTTATCTAGGGTCACACTAGCAAGTATCAAGACTGGATATGAACTCTGTTTTTCCTGACTTCAGACCAAGGGCTCTATCCACTGCCTAACTGTTTCTAACTCTAGGTCAGAGCTGAACCCCATCACCCAGTTTGGCTTTGATCTCCATCCTACCAAATTGGCTGCCATGTTTTTAGGGAGTTGATTTCCTGAGGAGAAGTCCAGGAATAAAACATTAGAATTGGCCCCCTCTGTGATCAGGTAAAGAGAATGCTGGACTTTTGACATCCCCCAAATTCTAGAACAAAGTAGTCAAAGCCAAGGAGAATAGACTAAAAGCATATTTTTCTGGTGAGCCACTGCAAACACTTTGATCTCAAAGCCCTCCTAGAACAGGCACCATTAGATCTGAGAAAAGCAGAGTTGTTAAACAGCAGAAGATGAAATGAGAAAGACAGAGAGAGAGAGAGAGAGAGAGAGAGAACCAGCTTGGACTTATGTGTGTAGTTATTCAAATTTTGTCACACCATATTTCTCTGGCTATTTTTCACAAATAAAGCAAATAGCAAAATATGTTATTACTTTAATAAAAAGTTTACTATTATTAAAAAAAGGCAAAAGCAACTAAATTGTGCATGAATACTTGTTTAATTAATTATACTCCTTGGACTTAACCCAAAAAACTATTCCCATTCCTTCTGAAAATTTTCCCTCTTTCTTTTAAAGGCATCACCATTTTTTCCAGTTACATAGATCTGAAACCTCAGAGTCATTCTTTTGTAAGCCACATATCTAACTGGATGTCAATTTTTGTTGATTCTCCCTTCACAGCAGGCATATGCTGGAACCAGTTTTATCAGAAATTGGGATTTGCTACAAATAAAGGCTTGTTTTGTTAATTGTGTAGACTTTAGAAAGTGTTAATAATGCAGATTAATCTTGTACATACCTTTTTTTTCTTAAAGCTTTTTATTTTTCAAAACATGAGTGGACACTTCTTCAACATTAGCCCTTGCAAAACCTTGTGTTCCAATTTTCCCTCCTTTCCCCCACGTCCTCCCCTAGATGACAAGTAGTCCAATATATGTTAAACATGGTAGAAATATATGTTACATCCAATACATGCATACATATTTATACAATTATTGTGCTGTTGTGCATATATTTTCACACACACACACACACATCACTAGTCCTGTTGTTAAACATTTACTAGCACACCCCTACTTCTCAGAATCTTTCACATTCGAGTCCTTTTTCCCTTAGTACAGTGACCTCCCTAGTTCAGGCTCACCTGGATTGTTACATAATCTCCTAATTGGTCTCTCTGTTTCAAGCCTCTCCTTTATTCAGTAACTCCTAGCTGCTGAGGTCAGACTGTATTCCTAAAGCTACTATGTTACTCCCCTGCTCAATAAACCTTAGTGACTCCTTCCTATCCTCTGTAGGATCAAATCACAAATTCTTCACTCTGTTATTCACAACAAGGCTCCCAGCTATCTTTCCAAGTTTATTATCCATTACCACAATTGTCCACAGTCTAGACAACTGGCATTATTGTTGTTGCTGATGTTCTGTCTGCTATTTATGTACCTCTGTGTCTCTTGTGCCTGGAATGAGTTCCGTTATCACCTTTGTTTCTTAGACTCTTAGACTCCTACAAAGCTCAACCCCTAGCTATCTCCTACATGGACCTTTGCCTGATTCTCCCAAACCGCTAGTGTCTCCCTTTACCAATCACTTTGTACCAATTTTGCATGTACTTATGTGTATATAACTTCTCCCCATAGAATGTAAGCTCCAGTACAGTGCCTGGTCCATGGCAGGCATCAAACGAATGCTTATTGAGTGATTGGCTGATATTCATGCGGTGGCCCAAATGAATTTTACACATAGGAAGAATAATAACTTTTAGGTTATTCTTTCCTAACATTTTCAAAGTACATTTATCCTAAATTTTCTGAATTGAAAGGGAGGTCAGAAGTCATTCGATTGATAAATATTCTAGCTCCAAGTCTCCCATTTCAATCAGGCTCACTTGTTGCCTCTATTGTCTCCTCATTCTCTTCCTATATTGATTTTTTTCTGAATAGTATTTTATTTTTCCAAATATGTGTAACGATAGTTTTCAACATTCATTTTTGTTAAGTCTTTGTGTTCCAAGTTTTTTTTCCTTCCCTTCTTTACCTACCCCTTCACAAGACAGCACATTGCTTACTTCTTAACCATCCTTTACTTAATGCTTTTGTTCTACTTTAGAGGTTTTTTTCTTTCCTCATTCCTCTTACTTTTGTGTAGCCAGGTAAACTTGCCCCCTTTTCCAGGGAGCCTGCCTCAATTATTCTTCAATGTTTTTCACAAAGTGCCCAGATCACCATTCTCAAACCTGTCCTCTTGTGACCATTACTGAACTTGAATCATGGAATCAAATCAATTCTATTACCATCCGAGTCTTCTCTGGAAGACCTCCTGATATGGATTTCATTAGAAGAATAATGGCACAGTAGAAAGAATACTGATTAAATTTCCTACCTGGTTGTATTATTATGGGACTTTTCTACCATGCCCCTGCATCAGATAGCTTCCTCATGTTGTTTTCCCCCCTTAGATTATAAGCTCTTTGAAGGTAAAGATGGCTCTCTTTCCTTCCTTCCTTCCTTCCTTCCTTCCTTCCTTCCTTCCTTCCTTCCTTCCTTCCTTCCTTCCTTCCTTCCTTTCCCTCCTTTCCTTCCTTTCCCTCTTTTCCTTCCTTTCCCTCCTTTCCCTCCCTCCCTCCCTCCCTCCTTCCTTCCTTGACTCCGAAGTTAGTTTCCATCTCTGACATGCTCTAATTATGGTTCTGGATTCTAGGAGTTTATAAGTTTATTCTAAGAATCTTTTAATTACTCGATAGGAGTAGTCCTATCCATGCACCCCCTGGTGGGAAAACAGCAGAACAGGTGATGTTGGAATCATATCATAGTTGCATCACACACAATCACATAATAAGGGGACAGGTGGTCACTTTGGACAGCTGTGGGCCCTGCCTACTTGGCTTCTCCTAACCACAAATCTAGACTGAGATTTGGTGCCCATGGCATCTATCTCAATCGCTATATGACTGAATGAGTCCTGTGACAGTACATGGTTGCTGTTACAAAAAGTATGTGTGTGTGTGTGTGTAAAAACTCATGGATGGGCTGAGAAAAGGATACAGAAGGTGATGTTGGCCCTGAATCTGGGTAGATTATATCTAGTTTATAGTAGAGAGAAAATATGTACACACATTTATATTGACAAGACACTCACCCAGACATTCTAACATGAAGTTCATGTAGAAGAGGGTCTGAACTTCTATTTGGTCCCAGAAGGCAGAATCAGCACCAATGACTAGTTGCAATGCTCCAAGAGCTGTCCAAGAGTAAAATGGGCGATTGTTGGGAACACAATATGTAACTTTGCTTTACCTCTGGTAAACCTTTTCTTCTCTTCTTGTGAGAGGATGATGGTGATTCAAAGAGACTGAGAGGCTGTTGCTGTTCTCTGACCTCCTCACAGAGAGGTCATTGCGTTCTTCCCTCTGCCCTCTTCCCTCTGCCTCCAATTTATTTTCCCAGTCCACAGGCAACACTTATGTCAGGAAAGGCTGCTTTGCAACTCCTTCAGATGTTCACAGCTGTGGAGGCTCTTGGAGAATTGATCTGCCCCTTATAGTGCACTCAGGCATGGTCCTTAGCAATTCCCTGTTTTTTGTTTTAAACCCGATTATTTTCTCTCCACAGCATAGTCAGTAAGTTTCCTCATGCTAGGGAGGGCTAACAGCACTAGAGCAGGTGTTAGAATCTTGTGAAATGTCATGGAGGCAAACTTTCAAACAGAGAAGAGAACTATAGTCAGAACAGGCATTTAAGTCTCTCATCAGTCTCCTGGCTGGGCCTTTGATGTATTGGCCCATTTAATTACCCTGAGTACTGGGTCTCTTCACCCTTTCCTTCCCCTTGGGTTACCGAAGGAACTCTGGGAGGATCCTATTCACAAAAAGCTCTCAAAAGCTGCTGGTTCTTCTTGTTCCTGTTTGGGCACTATAAGGGGATGGACAAGAATAGAGTCCAAAGTCTTCATTGTCTCTTCCACAGTCTGTGTCTGTCATAGTCTGATCCAGTCTCAGTCTGAGTCAGTCTCCTCCAGCAGTGTGACAGTCTGACAGTCTCAACCAGTCTCAATCTGTGTCTCCCTTTGTCTTCAATTCTTTCAGCTCTTGAACACCTATTATAATTACACCATTACAGTATACTGTGTACAAGTCAATCTATATCATTATATCAAACTAAAGTGATTATATCATTATATCATACGAGATATATATGAACTAGAGAACCATTATCTCATCAATTCCACTGAGTTAACAACACCTTGTTTCAAGTATACTTCTCCAGAGTTCCAGCCCTCTACAGGTGATGCTAAAGCAAGGAGAGAAGCCTTTTAGATATGGTTGAACTAGATGGTGTTGAGAACTTTTCCAGTGCTAAGAAATGATGTTCTATAGTTTTGTGATTCTGTGCTCAGGTTCAGTGAAAAGTGCCCTGGATGATGTTATATGATGGGGTATGACTCCTAAGTTGGCCAATTACTAGCCAATGCCTCTTCCCCTTGTGAAAATTCAGTGGAAAGAGCACTGATTCTGAAATCACAAGATCCTGATTGAAATCCTACCTTCAACTGTGTGACTTGGGGCAAATTAAGTTAACTACCCTTCCTTGATTTCTGTATCTACAAAACGAAGGGTGGGAGTAAATGGTCTCTGAACTCTGGATGCATAACCCTATGGTGACTGTGATTTTACACACACATCCTACAGACGTATCTCTCTGACACAAGGATTATCATCCCTGAAATTTCTACCAGCCTTAGGTGATATTTCTCTGTACTTTTTCTGTTGTCATTCTCTACCTCTGGTGGTCATTGTTATTGTCTGCAGTTGATAGGTCTTCTGCATCTTCCACCCTCACGGAGTTGCCTGGATCCCCCTCTCTCAGAAAATCCTTCATATAATAAGAGGAAAGAATGAACAACAATAAAACAGATTCCACATACTCATGTACAAATGGTAGCTGACTGGGAGATTAGTGTAGCAGTCCCTTCTCCCACCCAGAAATTCAATCCTTGTCTCTTTGCTAGGAAGGAAAAGAAAGCATGGCAGATTGGCATGTTGTTTCTTTTATAAACAAATTCAGTTCTGACAAAGTACTTCTTAAGTTATCCGTTCCTCCCCTCTGGTCCTCTCCTTCAGCGCCTTCACTATTCAGTGCCTCTTTGACTTTTTATACAATTTGGATACAATGAGTACCACTAACTCTAATTCCATTTGATGAAATGGAGGATCACCACACCTTACTATCTACCTTACTATCTGCTTTCTCAGATCCTCCAGGTCCTATCACTGATTCTACTTCTATGCCTTGTAGTCATCAGACTTACTGATATAACTTCAAGAACCCTTGGGACTTGCTATCTACCCCAACATTTCTCCCTTAGGATTTCCAAATTTTTCTATCTTCCTTGAAACTAAACTCTCTTTTATGCATTGTTTTCTCCAAATAGTCTCTGAACTCTAGATAGAAGACCTCATGATGACCATGATTTTGCACAATTCTGTGAGTAAGAGATCATAAAAAAGGAAAGGGACCCACAGCAGCTCTTTTTGTTTTGGCAAAGAAATGAAAAGTGAGGGGATGCCCATCAATTTAGGGAATGGCTGAACAAGTTGTGATATATGAATATAATGGAATACTATTGTTCTAAAGAAAAGAGGAGCAGTCAGATTTCAAAAGAAACTGGAAAAATAAATGAACTGATACCGAATGAAATGAGCAGAACTAAGAGAACATTGTATATAGTGATAGCAATATTGTGTGATGATCAACTAGGATAGACTTAGCTCCTCTCAGCAATGTAATGATCCAAAACAATTCCAAAAGACATCCACATCCAAAGAACTATGGAGTCTGAATTACAACTTCAAGCATACTATTTTCACTTAAAAAAAATTGTTTTTGTTTTTTTCTTTCTTTTAGTTTTTTCCTTTTGTTCTAATTCTTCTTTCAAAAATGACCAATGTGGAAATACATTTAACATGATCATACACATACAGTAGCCTATATTAATTTACTTGGTATCTTGGATGGGGAAGGGAAGGGAAGAAAAGAGAAAAATTTGGAACTCGAAATCCTATAATAACTAATGTTGAAAACTATCTTTACATGTAATTGGAAAAAAATAAAATACTTTTAAGTGCAACCTCCCCTCCCCAATTCTGTGATTTAGGAAGTAAATGTTATTGTACAGATGAATTAAGGAATAAAGGCTACTTTCACCGGTTGCTCCAAGAAACTGTGGCATTGTGTAGCAGCCACACCTCAGTAAAACATCTTGGCAGGTGGGCTGCTATATCTGTCTGAGGGCAATCTACAGGGTGAGATCCATCAGTGAGTTAGAAGGGTATCTACCTCAAGTGTGTGATGACTTTTTCTAGTGAAATGAGCTGATGAGAGCAATTTGTTCCAACCACGAAGGCTATGGAAGGATAGCCACGAAGCTATCGAAGCCACAAAGGAAGCTGAAGTAGGTGCTGTGGAGCTCTTAGAGGTTGGTCAGACAACCAAGTTATCAAGATTATCCACTTCATGTCAGGACATCCCCAGTCATCCATAGTCTTGACTTTTGCACTGCCACTGGACTCCCAGAAAGACTCTCTTCAGAAAGAGAGAGCGAGTCCAACAACTTTGGGTAATTCTATTTCACATGAATCCAATTCACATGCAAATAAAAACATCACCTTTATGTTCCTCTTCAAAAATGAAGGAACAATAACAAAGGTTACTCCTCCCCTGCATAATCTTGAATAGTCACTGAATTATCCTGGGCCCCTGTTCCCTTATTTGTAAAATGAGATGAATAGAATAAGAGTGAAAATATCACTAATCTTGAAGTTGGGTGACCTGCTTTTGATACTTAACAATCATATTCCCTTTGACAAGTTATATAATTTCCTTGAGCCTTAATTTCCTCATCCACACAATGGGTGTGTTAACATTAACACAAGGATAACAGATTTTTTTTTTTATTTAATAGCCTTTTATTTACAGGATATATACATAGGTAACTTTACAGCATTAACAATTGCCAAACCTCTTGTTCCAATTTTTCACCTCTTACCCCCCCACCCCCTCCCCTAAATGTCAGGATGACCAGTAGATGTTAAAATATATTAAAATATAACTTAGATACACAATAAGTATACATGACCAAAACATTATTTTGCTGTACAAAAAGAATCAGACTCTGAATTATTGTACAATTAGCTTGTGAAGGAAATCAAAAATGCAGGTGTGCATAACTATAGGGATTGGGAATTCAATGTAATGGTTTTTAGTCATCTCCCAGAGTTCTTTTTCTGGGTATAGCTAGTTCAGTTCATTACTGCTCCATTAGAAATGATTTGGTTGATCTCGTTGCTGAGGATGGCCTGATCCATCAGAACTGGTCATCATCTAGTATTGTTGTAGAAGTATATAATGATCTCCTGGTCCTGCTCATTTCACTCAGCATCAGTTCGTGTAAGTCTCTCCAGGCCTTTCTGAAATCAAGGGATAACAGATTTAAAACTGGACTATGGCACTATTATTCTCCTTTTGCTTAAGGCTCAAAATTTCAAGAGCCACGATTGCTTCTTCCCTGTCTCATTAGCCCCAAATATATTCAGTCACCAACTTTTGAAACATCTTGAATCCATCTTCTCTTTTCTACCCCTGTAGCAACCACCCTGGTTTAGGCCCCCGTGACTTTTTACTCTGGCTATTCCAACAGCCTCCTATCTGATCTTCCCACCTCCAGGCTCTCCCCTCTGTAATCCATTTTATGCATGCCATCAGAGACATCCTTCTAATGAATAGCTGTGGCCACATTCTTTCACTGTTTTAAACCCTCCGGTGGTCCCTCAGTGCTTAAAAAATAAACACAACCCTCAGTCTGACATCCCAAGTCCTCACCAATATTGGTTCCAGCCCACTTGTCAAGTCTTATTACATACTCATCCACCTCATGCAACATCCATTCCATTAAAACTAGGTTACTGGCTGTTTGCCAGTCTTATCCTATGCTTTCCTGACTCCCTGATTTTCTGCATGCTATTTCTTGGGCCTGGGCCTTTGTGCTTAATATAGGCCCTGGCACACAGTAGGCACTTAATAAATGTTTATTGAATGAATGAATATATTCATTGCTTGAAATCTATTCCTGCTGTCAAAGATAAGTTCTGAGACCTCCTCTTCCATGAAATATTCCCAGACCCCTTGTGGGGTACAACGAAAAGAGTTTTTTATTTGGAATCAGAGGTTCTGGGTTCAAATCTTAGTTTTGCTTTAACCTGTGTGATCTCGGGCAAGTTGTTTAACATCTCAGGGCCTCAATTTCTCTTTGGTAAAATGAAGAAATCGGATTAAATAAAGGATTTTCTAATGAGGTCATTAGAAGTGACCTCACCCTTCTTAAATTCCAACATCACTATTTAGACCTTACTTTAGGGCAATAATACACGTTATGATTTCACAGTGGAGGGAGAAATCAATGTAGAAACTTCCTTTGAGGAAGGAAAGGCTTGTAGCTGAGACTCAGGGAATAGTGGAAGGCATATAGATAGGAAGTAAAGTGTCAGGGTTTAAACAGCTAGAATATGTCAGAGGCTGAATGCCAAACCCAACATTTTAACCACTATACCAAACTCTTACCATATGATAACTTGCATTGTGTTTATTTTTACATTTGTCTTATCCTCCCTTATAAGTATTATGAGGACAGGGGCAGGTCTTATTTCATTTTTACATCCCACAGTGACTGGCACTTGTACAATGATCTCTTCTGCATCATGACTTTCCCCATTGTGGTTTTGATGTATCACTGGTCAGCATAAGAAATCAAACGGGAATTCTGGGGGCAGTTTTGTGGAAGCTGTAGACCAAAGCTTCTTAAACGATAGAGGTTGTGTAACTGAATGTGGGAATCTCAAAATTATGATTTATTATTAGTAAATATTTGATTTGCATGCCTATTTTATATAGCTGAACATGTGGGGGGGTTGAATAAAAATTTCTTGGGTGAAAAGGGGTCTAGAGTTAAAAAAAGTTTAAGAATCCTTGCTATGGATGGTGCAGAAAAAGTTTAGAAACTCAGAAATGCATAAAATATGTGTAACTATTGTACAATATTAACATATTTTATCTTTTCATACCATAATAATTTAAAATTCTCTGGAACAAAAGGGGGGGCCAAAAATTTTACACAAATTTTCCAGATTGTTGGGGCACCTTTTCCTTAAACCCTGTGATATGAAAGGGACAACTATGTATAGCAGACAATTAGGGGGATAGGGGAGTAAGGGGATGATTTTTTTTCTAGCATGGGTTAAATTAGATGATTGCCTAGGTTCTTGCAATCAAAATTCTATGATTATATCTATTGAGGTCTTGAGAGTTAGGTAAGATTAACATGAGTGGTGAAGAATGATGGTGGGAAAAAGGAGTAGGCAAAGACAAGAAGGAAAGAATGAGCTTGAAGTTGTACAGGACACTAAAGATACAGATCAGGTTGGGGACCCATAGGAAATGAGGTAAAACCAGATTGTGGAAGGCCTCAAAGCCCTGAATTCCCATGTTAGATTAACTGGGGATCCATGGAAAATATCCACACTTTAATCATTTCTTCTAATGTCTATCCCCAATAATAAGTTCGAAAAAGTAACATTTAAATTCAGTTTATTTGGGGGGAATTGGTGAGAGCTGTGATTGGCCCAGCATGCAACATATAGACAAATGTGTGTTTTTGTGCATTTGCACTCCCCCCCTCCCCAACATGTAATGGTATGTAACCATTTAAGAAACCATTCACATAAAACATACTGCCCTGCAATCTGTCAAGTAAATCTGACATAATAAATATGTCGTTTTATTTAACGCCCCTGGCGCCAAGGAGAGCAAGGCACAGCAAAAAAAAAAAGAAAAAAAAAATCCAAGAGAAGCGTCTGTCACACAGCCCGC
Organism: Sarcophilus harrisii; assembly: GCF_902635505.1. Classification (NCBI taxonomy): domain Eukaryota; kingdom Metazoa; phylum Chordata; class Mammalia; order Dasyuromorphia; family Dasyuridae; genus Sarcophilus; species Sarcophilus harrisii. The sequence goes on along the minus strand of NC_045426.1, from coordinate 63,857,878 downwards.
CAGAGGGAGAGAGGCAGAAATTAAAGCCATCAATCAGGGTTCTACGCAAAGGGCCTGGCCCACAAAATAATACTTTATTGTCTGCTATTGACTGGGGCCCCCCTGAACATGGGCACAAAATGGCAAGAGGAATAACTTGTCTTGAAATCATCTCCACAAATCAAAGGGGTCCTCCTCAGAACTGGAGGGAGGGGTTCAGGCCTCTAGCCAGCCCCAGGCTCCATTAACCAGGCCTTGGCCCCCACTGATCCCAGCCTAGAGGTTTACCAAAGCCTTCGACAACAATAGGACCCTTTTCAGCTACACCTGGTGAGACTTTCAAGAGGGCTCTGGATTTAGGGCAGAAGCCAGACTCCTAAAGTTTATAAATATAGACATCTCCCTGCTGCAGGTGTTCATAGTCTTCCTAGAGGAGAGGAATAAAAAGACAGAAGACATCAATGTTGTAGACCAAGAGAAATACCGAGATGTGTGAAGGAGAGGAAAACAGCCAAAAAAAGAGACAGGAGGCAATGTCCCCATTTCTCCTGGCCCTTTTTGACACTCCAGATTCAGAAAGGCCATGGATGATCCCTGAGGCTCCCAATCAACTCTCTCTCTCTCTCTCTCTCTCTCTCTCTCTCTCTCTCTCTCCATAGAGGGGATTATAGGGTTAATTTTAGAGGCTTCTTCCACCTTCTCTGGGAATCTGGACAGATATCAGTCTGACTGCAACCTTTGAGCTCTCTCCCCACACTGCGGGGATGGCTGAGGATGTATATACCAATATGTTCATGCATATATCCTTCATATTAATGATGGGCACAAATGATAGGTCTGATGGTGACTGGAATATGCATGAGCTTTCCTTAGCTTCCCATCCTCCCAATATCTCGCTCTCTGAAAGGAACAAAGACCATGTACGATTCTAGGGGGAAAGGAAATAGAAAGGAGGGGAAAAAAGTGAAGAAAGGAAGAGAGAAGGAAAATAAAAGGAATACAGGTGTGAAGGAGTATTATTTTTTAATTCTGGTTGCTCCATTTTTTTGGATTTTTTTTTTTGGTGGGGAAGAGTTCATTTGAGGAGGGTTTTTTTTTTTACCTACCTGGGCACTAGATGCACTAGTTATGGCTGCCTTTCCAAGTCATGCTGTCAGCCTAACATGGCCTAAGCTCCCAATTCCTTGCCTTTAATACAATCTCTGAGTTTTTTGCCATTTCCCCACTGCGTATCTTGTCCAAATTACTTTTTTTAGGCTGAGAGAATGATGTATTATAGTGAAAAGAAGCCTCAATCAGAAGACCTGGGTTCAAATGCTGGTTCTGTTTGCTCTCTGTAAATCACTTTTTTCTATGGGTCTCATTCTCCACATCTGAAAAGTGAAGTGGTTGGACTGGATGTTATCTAAAGTCCCTCCCAGTTCTAAGACTCTTATTTTGTAATTTTTCTGAAATTTAAAGCCCACAGCAGGGAAATGCTGGTTAGTGATAGAGACAAACTCAGGGCTTCTGGTCCTCTCTCCAGGGATCTCCTTATTTTACCAGTTTAGAAAGGAGTGAGAAAGACCATCCAAGCTTGTGCCAAAGCTGTCCTGTGGCATGTTTCTCGCACGCAGTTAAATAAATTCCTTTTTAACCCCCAATGTGTACCAAATCACTGAGCTGGGGCTCTGGTTTAGCTGGGCGGGTAGGCGGGACCGTCTGTTCCTTCCCCTCATTCCCTAGAGTTCAATTATATATAAACTATTAACAGAGAAAATCTAAAAATTCTATTAACATGTCAGTTTAATACATCGTCCAAGATTTAATCTCTCATCTCTGGACAGGGAGATGAATTGAGATGCTGTTAATTGGGCCACTCAACCCCTGTGTGTGAAATCTTCTCTAGGTCTCCCAGCGCTTCTGGGTGGTTCAGTTTGTGAAAAAGTGAGACAAAACAGGTGTGTGTATGTGTGTATGTGTGTGTGTGTGTGTGTGTGATGTGTGAGGGTGTAGAAGTGTGATGATGGGGGTAGTGAACGAGATTCCATAGCCAATGCAGTTTCCATGTAGACTGTATTCTTTCTCTGTATCTCCTATGTCATAACCCCTGGTTTGGAGGATGGTGTGATCATTTGGCCTGTCATCACTCTGGCCCTAAGGTGGAGAAGTGCAAAGAGAAAGGAGACTGTCTGCCTTAGAGATCCTCAACCTTGGGGTGGATGAAATAACAACAGTAGTAATGATAATCCCTTAGAGTTTAAATGTCTGTGTGCTGGGATGGGTAGCAAGAAATAGCAAAGGACTGGGAGTAGTTCCTCTAGGACTATCTTTCCTCTCACTAGGTTCTAGATTCTCTTATTTGCTCATTGCCCCCATTGCAATGGAAGTTCCACAGTTTGAGAGACATTGTGATATCACGGACAATATGCTTGATATTAGAGTAGGACGATTTGGATTTGGATCTCAGATCTGTAATTTACTAATTGTATGGCCAAGTATATCACTTAATCTCTCTGGGCCCTAAGTGATCTTCTGTAGAAAATAAGGAGGTTGTGTTGGACAGTCTCTAAGGTAGAGTTTAAATATAAATATATTTCTTTGTATGGTAAGATATATACATATGTACATATAAATATATATATACACACATATATAACACACATACAAAACCATCAGCAATATTCATGGACATCTCTGACCCCCAAAGATCTCACTTCTCCATTTTTACCCCTTCAGGAAAGGAAATCTAGGTTCTGCTTACTTCAGTCTGCATCAGTTCACACTAATCTTCCCAGGTGTATCTTAATTTCTTACAGAACACTAGTATTTTATCATACGCATATGTCAAACTTTGTCCAGCCAGTATCCCAATTGATAGGCATCTCCTTGGTCACCAATTTTTTGCCACTGGAAAAACAATCCATACACACACAGACATACACACACACACAGGTATGTATGTCTATGTACATGTATGTGTGTATGTATGTATAAACATCCTTAAAGTTTGTTTTTCATGGACTATTATTTCTTTCCTCCTGTTTTCCTGTCTAGCAAACTATATTTCTGTACCTGAGTGAATATATGTACTCTTTCCTTCTTTTACCAGGTCATATGAGTAAGATTTACATGTCACAATTGCTCCCACCACCTTTTCTTCCTTTATTTGTATAGACTTTGTATTTGTATGCACAGCCTGATTATGTGAGGCAATTTTTCCCATCATTCCTCCCTCTTCCCTTACCCACCCTTTCTCTGTACTCTCCTTTCCCTTCCTCTCCATTTTTTAAAAAAAAGATCATTGGGACATAGTTCAACTACTACTAGGCTCTCCATCAGTGGGTCAACTAGCATTTTTAAGCATCTACTATGTATTAGGTACTGTGCAAAGTGCTGTCTAATTAGATTCCTTCTATGATCCCTCATGATAAAAGGAGTATGAGGATATACATATATCATTTATCCCAATCAGAATGTAAACAGTTTTTCCTTGTTTAGTCCCTTAGGATTATTTATCCATATTTATCTTTTTTTTTAATGATACTCTTGACTCCATTGTTTATACTTCAAAGTTTCTATGAAGCTCTAGTCTTTTCAACAGGAATGCTTGGAAATCATCTATTTAATTGAAGGTTCATTTTCTCTGCAGATCTGTGTTTTTCTGGGTGAGCTATTCTTAGTTGTAAATCTATATTTGTTTTACTTCTGGAATATAGTATTTAAAGTACTCTGTTCTTTTATGGTAGTGGCTAGTCATATTTAATTCTGCTTGTGGCTCCTAAGTATGAATTTCCTCTCTGGTACTTGGTATTTTTTTTTTTTTAATTTGACCTGTAAATTCTAAATTTGGACTATAATGTTCCTGAAACTTTTCTTATTGGGATTTCTTTCATTAAGTGGCCATTTCTATTTCTACTTTGTCCTCTAGTTCTAAGAGAACTGGGCAGTTATCTTTTATGGTTTCTTGGAAATCTGCTATCTAGGCTTTATTGAGGGTGGGGTTCTTGGCTTTCTGGTAAGAGATATTTCTTTGATCTTTTCAATGTTCAATGATTCAATTTAATCATTGTTTCTATGAGATACTTTATATTTTCTTCTATTTTTTCTGTCTTTTGATTTTATTTCAACCTTTCTTGTTGTTATATGGAGACACTAATTTCTATTTGGTTCATTCTATTTTTTAAAAGTTTGTTGCTTGGCCATGATTTTGTACATCATATGCCAAGCTATAAATTTTATCTGTTTACAATTCTTTCTTCCATAGCTCTTGTTTATTTTCCATTTTCCCCTCTAGCATTCATTTCATTTAAAGAAATACAAAGTTTAAATTCATTTAAAAATATTTTTTCCATCTCTTTCAGGAATTTTAGTTGGGCTTGTGCCAAGGTGTGTTTTTTTTTGGGGGGGGGGCTTTGCTTATAATTGGAGTCATTTTCTTTTTCTGGAATTGTTTTTTGAGTTTGAGGGATTCTTTTTTTGTTTGCTCTTTCTTCCAGCCTTCTTTTTGACTGTGATCTTTATGTTAATGTTGTGCTCTGTATTTTTTAAAAGAGAATGTCTGGACTGATCTTGTATTTTTAGAGGTGTATGCAGTATTTGGTGTTGTATTATTCCAGAATTTTAATTCAGGCTGGGGGACTATAATTTCCATGTTCCCAAAATTATCTGATATAGAGAAAAGTCTGATTTCTGCCTGAGATTTAAAAATTACCAACCTAGTTTTGTATGAGAAATACAGCTGTAGTCTTATTCCACTTGGAGTTCCAGTAGACTGCTGCTGCACTCAGCAGCTACAACCAGCCATCTGGAAAGCTTTACTATAACAGAACTGTAGGCTCTCCTTTGTTCTGGAATTCCTGACCTGATTATTTCTCTGCTTGCTTCAGACTAGGCTAAGAGTCTGTTGGATCTTCAGATTGGAACTGAGATCTTTTTCCACTCATTGTCTAAACCACCCTGAATCTGTATCTTGAACTAGGTAGTAAGCAACAAAGCTGCCAGTTTCCACTTTTTCCATACCCTCCACAAGATTATGCCCTTCTTTCTTGGTCTGGGACTTCTTCTTGTCATGATATACAACTTTTCCCTGCATTTGTTGCTCCCCCAAACCATCCCTGGCTTGAGTGTATCTCTCTGTTTCCCACTTTTGACCTGGGATGGAAAAATGATTCATTATCATTATTGGACTTCCCCAGTAGAGTTTGATCTGATGCATTTTCTAAATCTTTTAGAGTAGTTGTGGGGATAGGAAAGAGCTCATGGTACTTCTTAACAGCTACTTCTGTTAATAACAGTTGTTGGAAAACCAATCAAAGTAGAAATCATAAGCTTAGGTCTAGGTTTTCATTCAAAAGAATACAAAAAGTTGAAGAAGTTAAAAATGGGGGAATCACTTCACCATGTGATTTTCTGACCATAAGTAATTATAATGGAGATCAGGATATGGACCCAAGTTTTAGCAGTGGTCAATTTCATGCCCAGAATTGCATTGATTTTATTCTGAGCATCACTCTAGCCTGCCAGAGCCTCTGCACTCATCTCTATGAGTTAGTGGTGGGGTTAGTGGTGGATACCTCCAAAGTCCCTTATCCTGTCCATAACTCCCCTGCTCTCCTCTGAGCTGCTTCAGTCAATCTTCCTTGGTTCTTTCCCCTTCACTTGTTGCAGAGGACCTCTAATCAGTAAATTGAAAAGTGTGAATGAGGTTAAAACAATTTTTCTTTATTGAATATCATCAACTTCAAGGATACCCACTTTAAAGTGATAATTAAACCTTGTTTCTTGTCCCAGTGTCCCAGGAAGACAGATTGCTGGGGACAAAATTAATTTAGTTTGCCAAGGACAGGCTAAGAGAGAAACAAGTAAACAAAATGTGGTCTCCCAAGTGTGAGTGTGACATAGTAGAGCACTGGACTTGTAGATTTGGGTTTGAATCCTGTTCCTAACACTCGTTAGCTCTATGATTGTGGATAAATCTCCTACTCTCTCTACCTCAATTGTTTCATCTATAAAATGGGGCTAAATAATACTTGCATGACCTATGTTATCACAGGATTGGGAAGAAAATGCCTTTGTGAGAGTCATAAAAATGCAAGCTATTATTGTTTAATATTTAATAAGGTCAGAAAGTTCACTTGCTCTACTTGAGCCAGACTCCTTTCTTTTCCTGGGGGGACCAAGTAATATGAAGGTCTAACCCTAAAAAGGTGGTATGTAGACAATATTGCCAAGAGATTTGGAAAATGATAGGAAGTCAGAGGCTTCTGGGAAATGTGCAGATCACAGTAAAAATAACCTCTCTGTGTCTCTGTGTCTGTCTGACTCTTTTAAAGCTCAAAGTTAGTTCCTGTTTATGTCAAAAGGAAGCCATTAGGTTATGGATTCTATTCCTTTAAACTGACTCCTCTGATGATGTAATGAAGTATATGTCAATTAAGATTACCCTACAGAGAAATGGAAAACTGATGATGGAAAGAATAACTTTCCCCAAGCTACCCTGTGGTTTCTTGCTTTTATTTTTATAACATGTTTCTAGTAGGCATTTGGGATAATGCAGTAAAAAAAATTCAAAGAAACTTAAAGGTCATTTATTACAATTTCTCATTTGTAAATTGAGGAAATTGAGCCCCAGAATAGTTGTATACCTTTATCAAGTTCACACCAATAGTAAATGGTTGATTTGGGATTTAAACTCAGGTTCTCTAATTTCAGCTCCCAACAAATTTTGGACGGGACCAGGCTGGAACCCAACAGAGCTCAAGAGCTTCTTGCTTGTAATAATGGTGGAATTATCTTATTAAGGAAAAAGTCTCTGTAAGGTTCAGCAGAGCCTCTTCCCATTGCTATTCTGTATTTTTGCAGTGTGGATCCAGAATCTCTGCCTTGGCATTCTTTCACTGGGATTGGATATCTAATGTTTCTCTAATTAGTTTCTCAAGTCATCTCTCTGAATGATCAACTTTGAGCTTTCAGCTTTTATCATACTGTATTTTAAAATGACAATATAGGAAACTAGCTTGAGAACTGGCCTCAGAACTGGGAAGATTTGGATTTGAATCTTGCCATGGACACATATTGGCAATGTGAATTGAGCAAGTCACCACTTCTTAGTGCCCTGAGGAGCTCTCCAAGTTTTTAAGGTGCAGAGATTTCATTTGCATTAATAGAGAAGTTCTTATTGGAAATCTCCTACATGAATGAAACCATTGGTTTGCTCAAACACCATTCATTTTCTATTCTATTATCAAACCTGATTAAGCCTATTTCTATTCTCAATGAAGAGGCAGGTCAGACTCTTAAATAATGTAGAACATTCAGTTTTCTTTGGAGACTTTCTCCTATAAGAAATGTGAGAATGGCTACTTTTGCTGAATAGTCATCTTCCCAACAATTTTTAGCTAGCAGTGATTTGAGGAATGAGGAAAGAAACATTGAGACTATGAAGGCCAAACCAGACAGTGTGCTGTGTTGGATGCAGAGAGATTGGATGTGAATCCTAACTCTTCTTCTTATTCAGTCTTGGTCAGTCCCCTTTTTCTTCCCTTAGATCTCAGTTTTCTCATTTATAAAATGGAGATGGAGTGGAATAGAATGGGTTAAAAGATATCCAAGCTCTAGAAGAAGATGTTGATGATACTATAGCTAGTATTTATATAATTCTATAAGATTTGTGAAGTGCTTTATATATATTATCTTATTTAATCCTGACAACAGCTCTATGAAGTAGATCCCATTTAGCAGATGAGAAAAGTGAGTATTAAGTCAAGTGTCAGGGTCACTCCAATTCCTATGAGATAATTGCCAAAATTATAAGTGCGTCTCAGGATGAAAAAAAAAATCTGTCTTTGGTATACAATTCTGTGAGCATATCTGCTTTCTACAATACGTTTGTAATGTAAAATGTACCAATATCACCCATAAGTGTGTATAACTTGTATCCTAGTAGACTATAAGCCCCTTGGGACTATTTTTCAGCTTTTTAATTGTTTTCTTACTGCCTAGCATATAGTGAAACTTTAATATATGCCTATTGAATTTAACTGAATTGAATTAGATGGAGTAATAGGCTAAAAATCCTCTCTTTTTTTGTCTTTGAGTAAGGCTAGTGTTCCAGTCCATTCCAACTATCCTCAGATCCTGCCAAAATAACTTCTCTCCCCTGAAGAACACAGATCTGAGAAATCAGACTTTTGAAAAGTTATTGATATACATAGGAGAGAAAAGACACTTAATATAGTACTACAGGCAAAGAATCCCTGATTATCAGGGTGCCCATCATGCCTCCTAATAATAATTTAACATTTCCCCCAAATGTGGAGATAAGTGACTTGATCACATTACCAACCTTGAGTCTCTGGTTGTTCTTCTTGGGGGCTGCTGGCCCAAGGTGGGGAAGACAGCCATTTGCTACCTGATGGCAACTCTCAGTGGTGTGACTGTTGCTGCTTTTGTCTCTGTGCCTTTTGCTTTTCTTCTAATGGAGTCTTTGACGCCTGTTCTTTGTATTAGTAGTGGAATTTTCTTGAGCTCACAGGCTCATCTTTTCATAGTTTCCACAGTATTAGATTTGCAAAGGAACTCAGAGATCATATTATCCAACTCCCTCATTTTATAGATGGGATCTGACAACTATACATCACTATCTAAAGGATGTGCTGGTATCCTGAAGAAGTCATGATCTCACTTCTCATCCACATCCTTGTGGGTGCATTGGGTGCACGAGGAGAAAAGGATTCTTGTACACTATATAAAGTTATATACATATGTGCTATTTATTGCTGCTAGTTGATACCAATTAAGAGCTGTCTAAGGTTCTGAACTTGCTCAGGCATCTGAAGGCTCCATGGGTTCGGTGAAACAGATAGAGAGCTTACTCACCCAAGAGGGCCCTCACTGTATTTGGAGCCCTAATGACATAGTTGTAGCATCACTCATTGTGGAAGTGATCATGTAGCAATAAAACACTAAATTTGGAGTTAGAAGGTTTGGGTTTGAATCTTCATTGTTATCTGCGTGATCTTGGACAAATCCCAACCTCTCTTGGCCTCAGTTTTGCTCATGTTTAAAATGAGGGAGTTGGACCACATCTCTATAGTTCTTCATCATAAATATTGAGAGATGGAAGTCACCTTAGTAGTCATCTTGTCCAGAACACACCTGAAATGAAATCTCTTACTATCAAATGCTTGACAAATAGTGGCTTCCAGCCTCTGTTTAAAAGACTTCCAAGGAAGCAGCATTCACCTACCACCTCTTGATACAGTTCAAATTGTTAGGAAGCATTTTACTGACATCAAAGCATGTTAGCTTTATTGCAACTTGCATGCACTTCTCCTGATTCTGATCTCTAAGGGAATGCAGAATAAACCCAATCCCTCCTTGTGACAGACCTTAAAATATTTGAACATAGATATCATGTTTGTAAATGAGTGTCTTTAAGCCCTGAATAGGGATGAGACACATCTCATTTTCTTCCTTGAGGTACTTTAACCAGTTCTCCCTTGACTGTTCTTTTCACTTTCATATCCAGTTGAGCCTTAGAAGTACACCAATTTATCAATAAGGTCTTTATAAGTTTTTGGTCATCACTACCCCCCAATGCTGCCATAGAGAGGATCACCTCCAGAACATGAATTCTGGATCACCTCACCATAGCCACAGTTTCCCTTATCTCCACTAGAAAGCAAAGTGTAAAAGAGAGTCAAAGGAGAAGGAGAATGAGCCTGGTATTTGGAGGGGCCAGAATGAATGTGTCCATCATAGCTATGCTACTGGAAAAATGCAATTCTCTTAGGAACCGCTGCTGCTGCTCTGTGTGTATGTATGTGTGTGTGTGTGTGTGTGTGTGTGTGTGTGTGAGAGAGAGAGAGAGAGAGAGAGAGAGAGAGACAAAGAGAGACAGAGAGAGACAGAGACAGAGACAGAAACAGAGAGAGATTCTGTTGCTTCTTGCTGGTCTTACCTTTTTTAACAATTAAACTCAAATGGACAGCTAAAGAATGAAACTGAGATTATCTCATCACTATTTAAATTCCCTATTTTGGCATAGTCAAACGTCAGAGTTCAGAGGAGCACAAAACCAAACTGGAAACTCCCTTCCCCCCAACTCAGACACCTGGGGGACCAAGGATACTCACCCACAGCTTCTTGATCACCTTTCCCAGAGGGTGAGTCACCAAGAGCATAAAAAATCAAACACAAAGTTGAACATGAAAAAGCACTCAGTGGCTCACTCACTCACTCAAACATTTATTTGACCCGGGATGCTTCTGTGCTGCTGCACGCTCCCCGGAGTCTTATATGGCCATTTGCTCACACATTCTTCCACAAATTTCAAGGTGAATATCACTAAGGATTGGACATTGTTATGGATGGAAACCTGTAAACCAGCATTATTTTAGTAATGAATCCTCTACGATCTTACTTCTTTCCTAACTGGCCATGTTGGGCACAGCATTGAGAGGTCACAAAACCTGAGTTCAAGAGTCAGTTTAGCTACTTATACTCCATAAGATCTTAGGCTAATGATTTCACTTCCATTTCTGTCTGTTTCTGTCTCTCCTCTGTCTCAGTCTCTCTTCTCTTTGTTTCTGTCTCTTTGTCTTTGTCTCTCCCTCTCTGTCTCTCCTTTCTCCCTTTCTCTCTCTTCCCCACCTCTCTCCTCTCAGTCTGTCTTTCCTTTCTATGTCTCTCTCCCTGTGTATGTGTGTCTGTCTGCATGTTTCTCTCTGTATGTGTTTCTTCTCTTTGTCCTTCTGTTTCTCTTCCCTCTCTATATCTCTCTCCTCTTTCCCTCTTTCTCCCTCCCACCTCTCTCCTCTCTGTCTCCCCTCTCTCTCTCTCTGTGTATGTGTCACACACACACACATATGTCTCTATGTGACTCTTCTCTTTCTCGATTTCTCTCTCTGTGTGTGTCTCTCCCTCTTCTCTCTCCCTGTCATTGTCTCTATCTGTCTGCCTCTTCCCCTCACTATGGTTTCTAGATTACAAAATTGGGATAAGGATTTGCACTACCTCACTCAGAAGGATTATCTTAAGGATGGTGCTATATAGAAATTGCCATTAAGCAGGTGTAGATGCAGCTGCTTAAGTTTTGGCCCAGCTTTTTTACTCTGCCCTGGCATTGATTAAAAGTATTAATTGGGACTCAAAGTTTACAGAAGTTAGTCTGGAATGGATCAATCCACTGGGACTAAAGAGTGCTTGCTTTATACAACAAGGCTTTGAGCCTTGCCACAATCCTACATGATGTTATTTATAGCTCCACCCAGTCTCTTCCCCCTTCTTTTTTTCTTTTCTTTTCTTTCTTTCTTTTTTCTTTTTTTTTTTAACTAACTAGGACACTAAGGCCAAGGTAGCATGGTGTGGCAATAAGGTGAAATCAAGAAGACCTAAGTCAAAAACCCATCCCAGGCATTTCTTCCCTCTTGGGACTCTAGGCAAATCATTGAATCTCTCCTAGTGTTTCATTTTCCCACATCTACAAAACGAAGGTTTCGATTTTATGACTTCTAAGGTCCCCTTTTGCTCTTAATCTATATCTGGGCAAGTGACTTGCCCAGGATCCACTGTCAGTGTGTATACAAGGAAGATTTTAAACCAAGGTCTTTGAGATCACAGGTTCAGTGCCTTCCCCACTGGATCAGGTGATGAGACAGTCTTAGAATTAATATACATTTCTGCTAAAGTCTCTAGCCAATATCACATTCAACCCACATTCAACCACAGAGAGATAAGTCCAGAGAGAAAAGACCCGGGTATATTAGTGACAATTTGATTAATACCACAGAGCTTCCTTCTCCAACCTGAGTTGGAAAGCAAAGAAGCTCTGGCCTCTTCTAATATGGAGAGGCTTTGCATCATTGCCTTTCAGGCCAGGAAGAAGGAAAAGGCAGAGTACCCTGATTTTTTCAAGATTTGTCTTTCCTCATCAATAGGAAATATGAAGGTTTGCTTTATTATTTAGAAATTAATAGTTATGTAATTCAAACATAAGATAATCGGATCTAGGAGGGATCTTAGAGGTCTCATTTTTGAGGGGGAAGAAACTGGGGCCCAGAGAAATAAAATACCTTGTCCAAAGTGACATAAATAGTCTCAATTTTTCTCCTCTGACTTCAGACCCAGCATATTCTCCTTTTAGAACACAGAGAGCAAACTGATCTAATAGCCAGCACCCAAAGATTCACTTCATATAATTTTCAGTTTCCTTTGACTATCTTTCAATAAATGGGCTCTGCTCATTTAAAATAATTGCCTCAGATGTGTCTCTTTTCACTCAGTGCAAATTAGTTTCTCCCTCTTACTCTTTTCACATTCCTCTTCCTTCCTTTTCTCCTCCCTTTTCCCCCCTCTGTCTTTTTTTCCCTTTCATTTCCCCTCCAATCTATTTTGTCTTCTCTTTTTCCCTCCTTCCTTTATCAAGAGTGGTTTCCACAAACTAGTGGCAGTCTGCTGTGGGTTGTGGCATATTGAGGCACTAGTTTATGATATAGATTTGGTTTAGTTTGGAGACTTCTCAGATATGTTATTGCAGATTGTGGTTTTTGTCTCTTCTCTCAAAGGCATTGTATCAAATATGAAGATAATCATAGATATGTTGTGTTCATGGTTTCTAGGTTTAGTATCTCATCAGAAGAATGTGGATGGGAAAAATATTACATCTTTATTTTCATTAATCTCAAACTGAAAGCTAGTATTTCCTCTTACTAGGATTGTAGTAACTAATCATTATGAGGAGTGTGTGGACTTTACTGGACTGCCAAAGGGTTCTGGGTCAGCAAAAAAAAAGCCACAAACTCTTGTACTGGACAGATATCAGCTACAGTGGTACCTTGGTGCTTATCTGCTTTGAAACTTGTCAAATTCAGTATCTGGCACATTTTTTAAAAAAAATGCTTCAGTACTTGACCCTTGCTCAGCACTCAGCACATCGGTTGTTGTCTTGGTTGAACAGTAGGGATGTAAGGTTGACCAGGCATTCTGCCCAGCTTCTGATGGCAGTGCCAGTGCCCTTGGCTGTGGGCAGATCCTCCACATTGAAGGAGGTGTGCAGAATTGTCAGGTTGGAGCTCACTGTATTAAGGTTGTACAAGTCTGTAGGTAGGTTGTGGAGCAGTACCTGCTGAATGATTTGGCTGCAGCGTAGTCTCCTAACTCTCAAACAGCAATACTGGAAGGGACACAGAGTGTCCAGTAAGGTCAACAAGAAGAGAAGGAGCATGAAGGACAGTGGCAAGAGGTAAGGAGGGATGGTTAAGCTGCAGACTGGAGATTTCCTTATGGAAAAAGTTCATTCAGTATTCGTCATGCCTTCTGAAACCAATTAATGATGAGTACTTAGTACCACTGTTCTGTTGATGATCTCAAGGGCTGAGGTCAAACTGTTTCCAGAGGAATATAGTCCCAATTTTTAAATGAAAGTCAGTAAGAAAAATATAATATTATATATATGCATATATATATGGACTGTACAATATGCCTAGACGACATTATTTATAAAATAAGACCTATCTATGTAATTTCTCCCTTATAACAAAGCATCCAAGCATAGAGAGCAGCAATCTGGTCTCCAGAACAGGAAGAACTAATTCTAAATCTTGCCTTTGACACATATTGGATATACGATCCTGAGCAAATCACTTGACCTCTCAGTGAAGGGACCAATCTATATTGGAAGAGAAAGTCTCTTAACAGGAACTCTCTAATTCCTAGAAATTCACAGTTAAAAAGGTAAGGGGAATCAAAATGAGCAGTTCCTAGTTAACCACCATGATTTAAGTCTCAGAATCTTCCAAGTAGTTTACAGGGCTTAGAGGCATCCAGGGGAAGTAATAAAGGGAGTTTTGATATTATGGGTGTATTTTAGCTTAAAGGCAGCTCAATGTATCTCAGAGTTAAGAAAATCATCCTAACCTGGAGAACAGAATAGTTCTCCCTTCCATATCACAGGTGTTAGGGCATCCCCATGATCTGGAAAACCTGCATAAAGCTTTTTGGCTTTCCCTTCATATTAAAGAAGTTTGAATTTTTTCTTTTTCTTTTATTGGGTGTTTACAATATTTGGGTTGATGATATACAGCAGTATTCATATATTTTGCAAGTTTCTAAACTTTTTCTGTATTGTCTGCTGTCCTCCATGTATCATCTGTGGCTTCCACAAAACTCTCCCAAACTTGCCATTTAATTTCTTCTGCTGACCCACAATATATCAAAGCATCAGTAGGGAAAGATGCAATATGGAAGGGATAACTGTGGTAGCTTTTATTTCAAATAGGAAAGCATCCAGTTGACATTATTATATGTTGGCATTAAAGGCTAGAAAGTTTCTTCTTAGTATCTATATTTCTTTAAAAAATATCTTCAGGAAAGGGACTTGAATGTGCAAAAATGTTTGTGGCAGCCCTTTTTGTACTGGCTAGAAACTGGAAATTGAATGGATGCCCATCAGTTGGAGAATGGCTGAATTGTGGTATATGAATGTTATGGGATATTATTGTTCTGTAAGAAATGAGCAGCAGGATGAATACAGAGAGACTTACATGAACTGATATTAAGTGAAATGAACAGAACCAGGAGATCATTATACACTTCAACAACAGTACTATATGAGGATCAATTCTGATGGAAGTGGCTCTCTTCAAGAATGAGAAGATCCAAATCAGTTCCAATTGATCAGTAATAAATAGAACCAGCTACACCCAGTGAAAGAACACTGGGAAATGAGTGTGGACAACAACATAGCATTTCCACTCTTTCTGTTATTGTTTGCTTGCATTTTTGTTTTTCTTCTCAGGCTATTTTTTTTTTACCTTCTTTCTAAATCTGATTTTTCTTGTGCAACAAGATAACTGTATGTATATATATATATATATATATATATATATATATATATATATACATATATAGAATTTAACATATATGTTAATACATTTAACATATATGGGACTGCCTGCCATCTAAGAGAGAGAGTGGAGGGAAGGAGGGGAAAAGTTGGAACAGAAATTTTTGCAAGAGTCAGTGTTGAAAAATTACTCATGCATATATTTTGTCAATAAAAAGTTATAATAAATTTTTTTAAAATAAAAAATATCTTCAAACTTTTTGGCCAAGTTTGGAATATCTCAGTTCTGAGTCATATACATTCCAATTGGTGAGTATAAATTCAAGAAAGAACTAGATCATAGTTATGGAGGCAGTGGCAGCAATAGAAGCTAAAGCAAGAGGTGAGACCAATGAAATCCCAGATCTAAGCCAAATAACAACAACAACAACAAAAAAAAAAACAAAAAAACAAAAAAAAAAAAAAACCAGAAACAAAAAACATTTCAGTGCCTCGGTAGGATCACAGATCTAATGCTGGAAAGAATCTTAGAGGACTTGGCCAACCCCTTCATTTTACAAATAGATAGAGGGGCACAGAAAAACTGAGCCACAATAGTAAGAAGTAATAAGTTAGGATTCGAACTTGTGTAATAGGATTGGGAATCTGAACTCACATTTCTGACATCAAGTTTGACTCCAAATTTAGTGCTCTTGGTGGATACAACATAAAGTTTAAAAACCCAACATTTCTCTTCAGTGCAAGAACAAATGCTTAATTCTTAATCATGACTAGAAAAGGCCCTGGCAATTCTGTTGATTTTCTTACCATGAACTCTTTGAAGTGAATCCTGAGACAAAGAAAAATCTATAGATATTTGTGTCCATTTGGATCATGTTAGCTTCTGGATAAGTTAGACATGACTCAGAATCATTGATTTAGAAGTAAAAAGAATCTTACACATCTAGAGAATTTTATATATCTCATCTTTTTTTGTGTGTGTCATGGATCTCTTTGGCAGTCTGGTGAAGCTAAAGGACCTCTTTTCAGAATAATATTTTTAAATACATATGATAAAAAAAGGATAGTTACCAAAATAGATTTTAAGTATTATATTAATATTTATTATAAGTAATATTCATATTACTAAATAATAGTTATTTGCATATAAATATATTTACACATAAGATATTTATATAACTATGTAAATATCATATAATATTTATATTATTTTATATTGAATATATTATATATTTTTAAAAGTGAATTCTTGGACATTGGGTTAAGAATTCCTGATCTAATACAAGCTGCCTCATTTTATAGAACAGGAAGATGTCAATTAATTCCCCCCCCCCCCCATTTCTTTTATGTTCATTATGACTTTCAAGACTATGATATCCAAAATCCAAGGTAAGGAAGCCCGAGGCATAGCTCTCACTCTGGCATAATGGTCTATTCCTATCCAATGAACCAATTTGGTTCTCAATTAATCTAGCTCAGAAAGGGTGATTGACTTGCCCGGAACCACATAGTATTAAGAAGCTGTGCTAGGATTCAAACCCAAGTGTCCTGGTTCCAGAACCAGTACTCTCTCCACTATACTTAAATACATCTTTGCTGGGTGGGTGATTCATAAGATTATAAGTTTCTTCACCAATGTTCTTATTAAAATGGTACCTATAGCATCACAGAATGCTAAAGCTGTCACAGATCATGGAAATCACCTAGGTGACAAACAAATAGAAATGGATTCCTCTGGGCACATGTTGACTTAGAAAACCACAAATTAATAGGACCAATTTTATATTGTATTTTTATTTATTTTGTTAAATATTTTCCAATTACATCTTATTCTGTTTGCAGGTCATCCAGAGTTTTGATGGACTTTTGGGGTTTGACACCTCTAATTGGGCCCAATCTCTTCCACCTATTTTTACAGATGAGGAAACTAGACTTAATGAGAAAATATGCCTTATTCAAGGTTACATGGCAATAAACAGCAAAGTTAGGATATGAATTGAAGCCTTTTGACTCCAAAATCTAGTGATTTCTTCATTACAAAACAATCAACGCCTTAAAATCACTAGTGACAACTTACTGTCTGTTACCATTTCCCAGAGACTTTACTTACCTAGTACTATTTACTCTGCTCTGTCTTGCAAAGGCAAGGTTCTTAATTCCTCCTTCTTGGATTTTCCAGATGCTATAACATCTGCCAACTTAGATTTCTGCTGACTTCCCATCACTCAGGTGGGTCTGTGCCCATCTACTGTTTATTGGGTCCTTCATCCCATTATCTGCTATTTAAACCTTCACTGACTGCCTGTATCAATAAGTGATCTAACCCTTGCTTATAACTTCTGTGATCCAGATTTTGTATAGGGCATGGCATGTTGGCCATAATAAAATGAGGAAGACCTAGATTCAAGTCCTGTCTAATACTTGCTAACTAATTCTCAGTTTCTTCATCTATAAAATGGACATACTGATATCTACTGATGAAGTACTTACCTTATTGTGAAGCTCAAATGAGATAAAATATATGAATTTCTAGGCAAACTTTAAGGGCTGCATAATTATTTTTATTTTTGGTTTCAATTCTTTATCATAATTAATGAGTGATCAGTTTTGAAAGTACATGGGAAACAAGTAATACATACATTCTACCTATCTCTGTGAACCACTTTGGTGAAAGTTTAGGTGAAACCATGTTACAATTCCTTGTGAACATTGTTTAGGAAATGTTGCACTTTAGCAGGAAGTGTAATTAAAATCTCACAAAAATGTGAGACAATGGTCAGGGCGATTTTACACGTGGAATGTGGTCCTTTTCTTTAAAATGATTACAATCCATTTGGAGAGACAAGATGCAACATTGAAACAACTGTTTATGGCAGTGTCCAATCGGGTTTGTTGTAGGAGCTAAGAGGAGGCTCAAAGTAGACCAGTGTGTCTGTGCTGAGCTTCCTGGAGGAGACTATTGAATTGGACCCCTATTCATTATGCTTGGTTAACCTGAGGATGAAACAGAGCAATCACAGAAAATTTCAAAGTATGTTGATTCATCTTTTCAAAATTCATGACAATTCGGAGGCAGGCTCAGGAACCTGACTTCTCAGTTGGCAGATGCATGAGACTGCAGGACAATTTGCTCCTCCAACTCAGCATACCTCTTGAGGAGTGGCCCATAGACCTGAAACAAGAACAAATCAACTGAGAATCTGGAGGGTTGTAATGTTTGGTGGGATGGAGAACTGTCTGTTGTAGTCTTGGTTTGCACAACTTCCTATCCCCCAATGATTTGAGAAGTTATATCCTGACATTACTAGATTTGAGAGGTGTCATGGTGCAGTGGATTACAGATGTCATCAATCAAGTTCAAATCCTACTTTTGACACATATGAACTATATAACCCTCTCTATGTTGTATAGCCACATTAATAGAAGGAGTTCTTTCCTGGGAATTTCCTATACAGATGGGATCGTAGTTTCTTGTTGTGAAGTGAAAAAAGGAAATGAAAGCCACTGCCTTTCTTTGGACTTCTTGCTTCATTTGATCTTCACACAATCTGGTTACTTTTTTTTCAAAAATGAGAGTTTAACCTCCAAGGTAGACATTGAACTCTAGTGAGCTCAGACCCTAGCTTTTGGCTGATTTCCTATGGAAGACAGTTCCTGTTCCTGGTATAACCCTGAATTTAAATACTGATAACAGCCCCTAGATCATCATAATGAACTATTGTGACTGAAAAAAAAAGTCACAGTTGGTGATGTCTTTTCATACCTACCTAGGAGTTGGACTTTACATATATATATATATATATATATATTATCTTGCCAGGAGATGCTCACTAAGTCTTTCATTAGTATCGATTGTATTTTTTGAAGAACAATGAGCTGCTTAAGAAGACAGACCATATTTTATACCACTCCTCTTTTTCTTCTTAGTCTTAGAATTCTTTTTTTTTTTTTTGATAGTGGATGGTCAACAAGTGAACTCAAAATTCCATTTAAAGCTCAGCCCAAGTAATATTTTTTCCATGAGGTCTTTTCCAATCACATTCAGTTGTTAGTGCTCCCTTTGAAATTACTTTTATAAAAATACATTTTATGAATGTTTTTTATCATCTACATTTCCCACTGTATTTCTCCCGTACTTTTTTCCAGAGCACCATTTCTTATACTAGAGAACTTTAAAAAGGAAGAAAGTACACTAAAACTAACCAAAAATAAAAAAGTCTGATGTTATATCCAGTGTTCCACACTCATGATTCCTGGATTTTTTTTTTTCATCTTTTTTTTTTTTTTTTTTTTTTTTTTTACAGCCAAGCTTGGTCATTATAATTATGCAGCATTTAGTTTTTGATTGTTCTTTCCATTTCCATTGTTGCAGTCATCATGTGTGTGGTGTGCAAGCATGCACACACATACATATGTGCATATATATGTATGTTTTCCTGGTTTGGCTTCCTTCACTTTGTATCACTTCATATAAGTCTGCCCAGTTACTCTACATTTACCATATTCATCATTTCTTACAGCACAGTATTATTCCATTAACATTTCACAAGTTATTTAATTATTCCACAATGCTTGGACAATTGTTATTTCCTTTGCTATTAAAAAGTGTTGCTTTAAATGTTTTGTTATTCATGGACGTCCTTTCTTTTGTCATTAACCTCCTTGCCTCCTGAATGATTTTATATGTCTATATATTTATTTATTTCTCTATACACATCTTATATCCTCCCAGTAGAATGTAAGTTTCTTGAGAACAAGGACTATTTTGTTTTTGCCCTTGTATTGCCAGAGCCTAGAATGGTGAACAGTATGAAAAAAGTGCTTTAAAATGTTTGTTGAATTAAACTATGTGCCCAGCTCATGAGGGGTATTTGGCTTCCCGACTTACAATAGAAGTAGAACATCCGGTCATAGTTTTTGGAGAGATGACAGGATCAAATGAGATAATGGATGTGGAAAATTGTTAGGTACTGTGCAAATTTAGTATAGCATTTCAAAGACTTCAATTGATTTCCTCAGCATGAACCCTCTCTCCACTTATGCAGACTGCAATTCTTCCACCAAGACTTGGCAGATAGCTTAATGAATTGTTACATCCAAACATATATGATGGACATATTTTTTTCCAATTGTTACCACTACCAAAAAAGCTTTTATATATCATTGGTGATCATCACCTTCAACCATGTTGAAGCCATCTTAGTTTCTTGTGGTTTCCCCTTATACATAAACTGGGACCAGTGATTTTCTATGACTGCAGACTTAATAGAGCCTCTGTGCTTTGGGGATGGACAAGATCACCATTGCTTAGTATTATTTGTAGTAAAAAATTAGTGAGAATGAAGTGGAGCTAAAATGGAGTTCAGATGTTCTAGTGCTGAAAGAAATTATAAAAATCATCTAGTTCGGTTCCCTCATTGGTTGATGGATGAGGAAACTGAGGTGCAGAGAGATTAAGTGACGACTAATGCCACAAATTACTAAGTGGCAGAGATTTGAACTCAGGCCCACCACTTTAATAAGAATCAAGCTACATGGGATACCAGAGGCTTGGGATGAAAATGGTTCAAATCATAGCTCTCTGGCAATTTCACTTTTAGTGTTTTCACTTTTAACTTTAGTGTATATATATATATATATACATATATATAATTAATATTATTTACCTTATAATTTTATTATTACACTAGGGTAATAATACTATTACTCATATAATTCTTACAAATTTTCACATTCATTATTCATTTATAAAACTGAGGATTGGACTAAATGGCCTATAAAATCCTCTCTCTAGATCTCTACCTATTATACTATTTATCTTGCTAGCTTTGCACCTTTGTCATATACATGGTGGAGCATTTGATGAATTATATCTTTTTCTACTTCTGAATGGTTAGTAATGGTGGTCACATGGCCTAAGTACCTCACAAAGGTATGAGTATCTGACAGAGGGATTAGTTGCTAATTACCATATTTCCTAATCCCAGGACCCTCACACACAAATTCTACCCAGGTATTTGAGTTAAGAATGATTATTATAATAACAATCAATAATAATAATGCACAGTATCTTTATTCCTACTAAGAGTATATATGATGTTGCTTGGGATTAAAATTTTCTTCCTAAATAAAATGAAAACACTGTGTAGATGTTAAAAATCCCAATTATGTTTAAAAAAATGCAAAAATGCATTTTCCCTGATGATCTTAGCCAAACTGGCTAAAAAATCTGAAAAACAGAAAACTCCAATTATCCCCTTGGGACATTAGCCAGTTATTAGACAATCAACTGCAACTTATTAAGGGGATAAAAGATATTAATAGGTATGTGGATGGAATATTGTTTTGAATTTCTAATGGCCTATTTCACTGACTTTAGCTTAAATGTCTTCTCCTAAGTGAATTCCTGAGGCAATTATTATGATTCCTTTTCTATAAATAATGTCTAAAGGAAGGAAGAACATGCAATGTTACATACAACTCAGAAATATAAATTCCCTCTATCATCCTAAAGCCTAATAGGTTTGACCCCAGGATAGTCACCAAAATCATTATCACAGAGAGAAACTTGCTCATGTCTGAAAGGTCTTTGTGTTTGTATTGGACCTCACTCTACAGCAAGCCTTGCTGGAGCATAGCTGTAGGCTGAACACAAATTTTACAAACTGTCTTATGAGACTCTCATTTCCCAACTGGGAGATGGTAAATTCATAAAAGCGGGACAAACTTTGGTCTTCTTCTGTCTCCATGGTTATTTGCTCTGGGAAGGAACACACTAAACTCATGTTTAATGGGTATTTTTAATGAATTTTGTCAGTAAATGGTAAACAGATCTATAAGTGGCCTATGGGCTTTGGAAAGGACTTGGGGAGATAACAGGGTATGGAGAAGAGATTCTTAACCTTTTAATATGTTTTGAGCCTCTTTGGCACTCTAATAAACTTAGCAACTAGTGGTAGATAGTAGATAAAGTGCTGGGCCTAGATCCAAGTTCAAATCCAGCATCTAATATCTGCTATGACCCTGGGTGAATTATTGATATAAAACAGTGAAAACAATAATAACACCTATCTTGCAGAATTGTTATAAGGAGCAAAGGAAATACTTGTTTTGTTTTGTTTAAAAAAAAAACTGTTTTGCACCGTGCCTGGAATATAGTAGGTACTATATAAATGCTTACTCCCTTCCAGTGAGGTTTTTAAATGATTACAATAAAATACAGAGGTTTATAGACAATGTAATTATATTGAACCATAGTTAGTAATATAATTTAAGAAACAAGTTCATAGACCCCAATTTAAGAACAGCTGGCATAAAGATATACTTCTTGTTATAGAGGCACCTTGTCCCAGATTGGTCACTTATTAAAGACATCTATGAGCCAACCTTTACTAATGCATCATAGACTTGCATTCATCTTCGTGGGTGATATTTCCAGTAAATATACCCCACCTCATGATTTAAGTCTTCACTGAAGCTGAGAGCCTTTAAAGTCAACTCAGGTTTGAATTCTTAATTATTATTGCATTAAAAGTAACTCAGAAGAGCAACAATAAAGAATCAGCAAAAGCATTCAGTTGAAACAGAAAAGAAAATGAGAAGTAAAACAGAAAAAAACCCAAAACATTAGCAACTCTTTTAGGTACCACTCCTCCACAGCTTGCTTCACATATGCTCTTCAGCTCAGTTTAAGACAAAAGCACAGTTCTTTCCTATATCACGTGCCCCTCTGAAAACTGGGGAAAACCATCATCTTTACCATCTTTTACACCTGTTGTGAATAGCTTGACTTTTGTGATCCTCCGTAACCTTTACACCCTTCAGAGAGTTTCCCACTTTTTGCATCATGGCTAGTTTCCTCATGAAACTCAGGTGATGATCTGCTCATCAAGTTGATATTTGTCTTCATTTTTTGAAAGCTCTAGGACTCAGGACCTCTTGCCATCCCCTTCCCCCAATGGCTCCATTTCCATGTCTTGTCCCATTCCCTTGCCATGATAATATTCTCTCATGGATCACACTGTCTCCAAAAAAATTTGAAGTCTTAAATCTCTGATATCAGGTCTGACTTCTGGGAGTCTATACTCATATAAGAAAGCAGTGTAAGATATAGCCCCTCAAAACAGGAATCATGAAGAGTGTAGTTCTTAATAGGATGGTCTTGAGCTTTTACCTTCCATTTGAAAATATAAATTTCCCCTTGTCTGATCTTTCCAACAAAGCAATTCTCTTATCAGGGCCTCAGTTTCCACTTCCATAAAAGGGGAAAAATAATCACACGGGACAGCATGGTAAAGTGGATGACATCCTGGATTTCAGGTCAAAAAGACTTTTGCTCAATTCCCTACCTATTAACTGTGACCTTGACCACTATCTGGACTTCAGTTTCCCCATACGTAAATTCCCCATATTTTTTTGTATTTGATCAGTTCCAAGGTCCTTTTCAGCCCCAACTTAATGATTCTATGATCCTTGTCTTGCCTAATGCATAGGGTTATTCTGAGGATGAAATAAGATAATGGATGTGAGCACCTTGTGAACTGTAAAATGCTATACAAATGTGAGAGATTGTTATTATGATCTTTTGTAACTGGATTTTACTCCATATCATGGTCAGATGTGATTATCTCAGGATAATCCTATTTCCTCTTATGCCTCTTTGCTTAATTAGCCAAGAAGCCAAGCATTTTGGTTTATAATAAATTATTAACATAGGGTTGAATCTGAAAATCTGAATGCAGCAGCTGTAGCATCACATGGACTTCTGAGGTCTCCAGGTTGTTTTTTTCATGCTGACTGGGTCGGATTAACTTGGGGAGAGGAGCCGTTCCAGGAGATGAGACCGATCAATGCTTCACTGAGGCTATTGAGGCTGTTGGACCAGGCTTTTGGGCTATGAGTAAAATCCTGTTTAAATCCATTTTGCTTTTGTATCCCCAACATTTAGCACAATGCCTTGCACTGAGGGGTTCAGTAAAGATTTGCTCAGTGGAATTCAATAGAATCACCTACCCCTAAAGCCACAAATCAATCTTTTCTCTTTATTTTGCTTCAGTTTCTTCATCTATAAATTACAGATTAGTTCTGTATCTGCCACTTATTTCCTGTGTGACCTTGGGCCTTTCTTGGTCTCAGTTTCCTCATCTGTAAAAAACAAAATGGGGGGGGGGGCGAGGGAAGGTACCCAAATGATCTCTATCCTGCTTTAGATCTATGCCTTTGAACTTTGC
Organism: Sarcophilus harrisii; assembly: GCF_902635505.1. NCBI lineage: Eukaryota > Metazoa > Chordata > Mammalia > Dasyuromorphia > Dasyuridae > Sarcophilus > Sarcophilus harrisii. Next base: position 63,833,842 of record NC_045426.1, on the reverse strand, counting down.
ATAGCAATTAATATATAGCAAAACACTTTTACCTATGTTCTCGTATCTGATACCCTAAAAAACTTAGTAAGATCAATAAATTTCCTCCATTTTAATAATGAAGAAACTAAGACTCATAATAACGATGTAATGACTAGCCCAAGATCATATACTAAGTAAGTGATGTATTTAGGATTAAAACCCATGGTTCTGACTTCCAGCTCAGTGCTGATTTTACTTGGCTCCTGCTGCCTCATGTTAAAGTGTGATATAAAAGAATTTTATAAGGACAGAATAAGCATGAATCTATGACGATCTTAGAAATCCTTTGAGGAAAAAATGCCGTGTGTATAAATAAGTACCAGGCACAATGACAGATGGCTCATTTAAAGGAAGCTCCCAGCAGAGAATGACTGTTTTCAACAGGTCAGCTTCTTCTAAAGATTCGAGGAAGGAAGGAGTTGCCTAAGGAGCTTGGGGCCTTCTCACCACATGGAGTAAGTATAGGAGTAAGTCCTTGAAATGTCCAGTGAGGGGAAGGGGACAAACTCCAGGAGAGTTCCTTGTTTTCTCATTCAATGGAAACAGAGGAGGCTCATTTCACAATTATTTCTTAGGCAATGTGACCTCTGAGCCTTCTTGGAACGGGGCTCATTATTTCTGAAATGCAAGCCCAGCTCTTACTGGGTTTGACATACAATATGCTTAAATAGCTCTAGTTACAAAGTAATTTGGAAATGGTTCCACTCCCCCTCCTTCCCATCCCCACCAGATGTGCTCACCTGAGCTGTTCCAGCAGTTGGTGTAGCGGCTAATCTGGGCTCCGGGGCTAATTTCACAATATCAGCAAAGGAAACATTCCTCCCTACTGCGAGGCCTGGAAGGATAAAATCATATTTTGTTGGATATAAAATCATATTTTGAACCAAAGTGCTAAATTAATGAGAATTGGTTCCAGAAAAAAAGAATGAAAAGGGCTGGTCAGTGTGAAAAGATGAGAATTTGCCCCTGAGGAGACATGAGAAATTATCTTTAAAGATGGATGAGAGGAAATGAGGAAGAATGAAGGATAATTCCAAGGAGAGATGATCTATGAATAATAGTCCCTGAGGAGAGACCCTTGGAATTAAAACTATATTCCCTATACCTAGAATACCTTATCTCTATCCCCTCACTCAAGGAGACTCATTGAATTGCCATCTATCTTCAAAGCTTTCCTTAAATGCCATGAGTTCCTGATCTCCTCAGCCATTAGTGGTCACATTCTTATTCACTTATCATATTCTGTTTCATTGAAGTTGTTTATGTATAAATTTATATATTTCATCTCCTGTACTAGATTGTAAACCCATAGGTCCCAGGAGTATATATTTGTATTACTTAAGTCCTTTAACATATAAAATGCTTAGTAATGTTTTTTTTTAATTGAAGGATGAACCCTCATGGGATTTGTCCTTTCCATTTTTAACATTTTGTGATTCCATTGCTTTATTGGAAAATAAAGATGGCATATTGTTCCTCCACTGTGATAGAACAGCACACAAAATGACTAGGAAATGACAGCACCCACCTTCTACAGAGATGTGAGAAGAAGGGAATAGAATTAAGCTTAATTCTGAATTTGTACTGAAAACATGTAAATACAAAGAAATTGGTTCAGTAATATCAGAGGTGATGGCTATGGCTACATAATCCTTGGGACAAGGGCAGAGGAGGAAGGGAAAGGACCTGATCCATAGATATATGCCATGCAAGAGAGAAGCAGATCAGAAGAGGAGATAGGAGAGGCTGACTTCTTGGCAACAATGACTTAGCTGGGAAATCACTGAATTCAGTAGAATATGAGGGTGCTTGAATGGAATTCAAGTCTTAGATTTAATGAGAGGACTCTAGTCCTTAAGCCAGTGGTTCTCAAACTTTGGTTATAAGTATCTTTATATTATTAAAAATGACTGAGGATCTGTCCAAAAAGTTTTTGTTTATGTAGATTATATTTACCATATTAGAAATAAAAACTAATTTTGAATTCGTAGATCCTCCAAAAGGATCTCAGAGATTCCCAGAATTCTTTGAACCACACTTTGAGAACCATTGCAAACTGTTCTTGGCAGCAGGAAAACAGCTGTAGTTTCCTTTCTTTCCTATGCTTTTATTTTTTTCTTCACAGAAGCTGATGAAGGAAAAAAAGGGGATGGTATAAGAACAAGATGATGGACAGATAGGACTACATCAGAACAAGATCCTAAAAAAGTCAGGAAGTCTTTTTAGCAAAGAGATAGGGAAGTCCAATGACTTTAACCTTTTCATTCTCCTGTTATGCTACTATTTCTGTCAGAGTTCCAGGATGAGATCTCTTTTTTGACCCCGCAGGTATAGCAGTATTAGCTATAAGCCCTTAAAATAAGAATCATCTACTGAAGAGGCAGAGAGGTCTTTCTCACCTTTACCATACAAGAGTATCTCAGCTCCCCAAGGGAACTGGCATTTACTGTAGAGCCCCCAGCTTAGCCTAAAGGATGTGACTTGTCCACCTGATATGAAAACATAAAGCCTGAGGGAGGGTAGAGTATAGTAGTAGAGAACTGTGATGACTGTGTATTTTAAAATCAGCCTGAGTCAGGAATTCAGGTTAAGGGAAAATCTTCAATCTTTTTTCTCAGTAGAGGTGAAGAAGGATCGGAGGTAAAAGAGAATTGGAGGTAAAGGGAGATTAGCAATGTCAGCAGCTGTGTCAAGAAGCCAACCAGACCAGAAGCCACCAGAGCAGAACCCAGCCAACCTTCTCTCCCCACCTCTCTTCCTGCCCCTCTGCCTGCACCCACCAAAATCATCATTTCCTATACAACGCATCAGGACTTGCACAAAGAGTGGGCGGGGGCCATTCTTTCTCCAAGCATATATATTAATAGAGTATGGTTCAATTACTATTTAGCCTTACATGCTTGGGACCTCAGTGCATCAACTCAAGCCTCAGCCCATTACAGAGAAGGAATGAGAATGCTCAGCCTAAGGACTAAGCTCAGTACAAATAGACCAAGTTCTTTTGCTAACCAGAGCATTTTACTTAGAAGGTGGATTCTATTGAGTAGGTCAAGAATTTAAAAACCCTTATACTGACCAAAGACTTTGCCAAATTCTTCAAGTTCATCTATCTGTCCTAGATGCCCCACTGGACTAGGAAACTAGTGACTGAGAATTCTTTCCTCATCAACTCTTACTGCCCCTCCACTATCTACAGCACTATTCCTTCCCACTCTTGGGGAAGGGGGGAAACAATGTTCAGTGCTTGTCAATACTTACCAGCTTTCCTAATGAAAAGGAGACAAAGCAATGTTCAAGAACAGAAGAGTTCTTACTCACTGAGAAATAAGGTGATTAAATCAACATTTCCAAAGAAGTAGATTGTTCATTTCATTGGATATACAATATGTGGCAGTCTTTATTCATCCAACAAACATCTGCTAAGTTCCTACTGTCTTAGCACAATGCCTGACACATAGGTGCTTAATAAGTGTTTTTTGGTTGACTTATTGGTGGCTAGATACTTTGGAGGATGTGAAGATGAATAAGGCATAATTCTAGCTTTTAAAAAACTTGCACCATATCAGAGAAAATGACATAAGCACACAAATAGTTGTGAAACAAGGTAGATTAACAAAGCTTTACAGGGTCTCAAAGGAGGAAGGGATAACTTTCATCTAGTATGATAAGAGAAGATTTCATGGAGAAGGTATCATATGCACTAGGCCTTGAGGAACAGAGAAAGAGATATAATTTTAAAAAGAGTGGCTAATGTAATCAAAGGCACTAAAACAACAAGAGATCATGGATCTCATTTGCTGTATATATTTATCTATAACCTTACCATGAATTGCTCTATATGCACATCCCAAACAAGCTGAATTGGCAGTTTCAATAGTGTACACTGGGGCGTTGAACACATCGGACAAAACCTGTGGGAGAACATGAAGTTTCTGTTATCTCACAATGAGTCATTCCCATTCTTGAGAATAGCCATTTCCAGTTCTAATTCTGTTAGGTCCCTTGTCATGGGCTCCCGGCCTTTTGGCTTCAAATTCATTCAAATCTCCATCTCAAAAAAATTTCACTGGATTTCATGCCTTTTGGAGCCATTGTCTGATTTCTATTCTTCTTCCTTTTTTTTTCTTCCACTTTTCAACTTCTTATCAATATGGTTTACCCTAGCTGCCTCCACTTTTGATTCCAATTTAATTCAATTCAATGAATATTTATAAAGTACTTTCAGGGCAGTGTGCTAAAAACTGGAACAACAAACATGAAGAATTATATCATCAGGGTCCTCTAGGAGTTTACATTAAATATAAAGTGGGTGTAGTAGCAAGGCCTTGTGGACACATAAACACAATATAAGGCTGAATGTTAGAAGGGGAAAGGAGAGATCTAGAAAAATTTTTCAACACTTAAGGAAAGACATTATTTTCAGCTGGGGAACAAGGAAGGCTTGGAATAAGATGCAGCATCTAAGCTAGCTATTAATGAAAGAAAAGGATTTATACAAATATAAATGAAGATGGAGTATATGTGGGTGTATAGTGCATTTGAGGGTAGCTTCAAATATTTGAAGGATTATTATGCAAAAGAAGAGAACTTATATCTTAAGAAGCCAGAATTTTCCAGAATTGGAAAAGGCTGATTAAATGGACTCCCAACAACTGGAGATGTTTTAAAAGGGACAGATAAGCTCTTTAGGAATACTGTAGTGGGGGTTCGTACACTGGAGTAGAGATTTCACTTCAGTTCAAACAACATTTTATAATGATATTTATTAAGGGAAAAGCTTTGGACTAGGTGCTTTAAAATTAAAAAAATCAAATGAGATAATCTCCATCCTTAAAGAGTTTGAATGTTTTAGAGTAGATAAGATATGAATCCAAATATAAGACAAACTAGAATATTTTAAGTGCAATGGAAAAGTCTAAACAGAATATTTGGAGAGTTCTGAAGGATGGACAACTTTCAGCTAGAATGATCAGGACAAGTTTTATGGGAGAAGTGACACAACTTTAGTCTTAAAAGAAGGAAAGAATTTCAATGGGTACAGATAGGGAAAGAATACATCCAGGAGTAGAGGGACAATAAACTAAAAAGCATGAAAATGAAAGAGAAGGGCAAGAGTATTTGGCTGAAATGTACCTTCCATGAAAGTGAGTAGTGTAAAATAAGCGTAGTAAGGTAAATTGAAATCAGATTATGCGAGACTCAGAATTTCAGAATTTAGTATGCAGAATTCATTGAAGGCTCTTGACTAAGTGAATGGGTAGATCAGAACTGTATATTAGGATGATTCTTTTTGGTAGCAGTGATAAGCTGATTGGAAAGGGGAAAAGGACTGGAGACAGGAGATCAACTAGGGAGTGGTTATAATAATTAAGCATGAAAAGATGAAGGCTTAAACTAGGATAGAAGTAGGTTTAGTGGAAAGAAGAGGGTAGAAAGGAGACCTGGTAGGACTCAATAACTGATGAATGAGAGAGGAGAGAGACCAGGATGATTCAGATGGGAGAAGACCACTGCACTCTCAATAGAAATAGAGGAAGTTTAAAGGGATGGTGTTAGACTTCTTAAAAAAAAAAAGTAAACACTACAAAAAGAGATAGTAGGTCCTTCTGTCAGCACTTATGTCAGGAAAAAGCAAGAGCTATATTTTTGTGCTGCTGTAGAGCTGTGGTGTTCAAAATTGTGATAGTGTAAGAAAGAGGAACTAGCCTGGTTTTAAAAAACATAATCACTGTTCTATAGGTGGTTTGAATGGCTCTAAGAGCAAAGCATAGGACTCAGCTGAGTATCTAGCTCATATAAAAGGAACTAATGTGTTGTCTGGGTTTACAGAGGAAAAATTCCCCTCATGGATATATTTCACGTAGATTAATAAGAAGAGTTAATGTTTATATGGCACCTATCATGTTTCAGGCACTGTGCTAAATACTTACAAATATTCCTTCAATTGATCCTCCCAACAACTTTGGGAGGCAGGTGCTACTATTATGTCCATTTTGTAGATGGGAAAGTGAGGCAAATAGAGGTTAAATAACTTGCCCAGCGGTATGCATTAAATTTCTGAGGCCACATTTGAACCCAGGTCTTCCTGATTCCAGGCCTGGTGACCTATCCACTACACTTCCTAGCTAGTAGTATGTGGAAGCATTCCCTTGCCTGATTGTGTGATATCTTATATATGGTAGTATTTTTGTATGGGAAACAATCAGTATTCAGCAATTCACTAAAAGAACAAATGCTAAATAAGTAATAGTAATAATAACCTTCATATAAAGTTTGAAGTTTCAAATAATTTTGCATATGGTGAATTATTTGATCTCTCAAAAAACTCAAGAGGTTAATACTATTTTCTCCATTTTACAGAGAGGAAAACTGAGGGAGATAAAGGCTAAATTATTTTGTCAGGATCACATAGCTAATAAAAGTCCAACACCAAATTTGAACTCTGGTCTTTCAACATTCTACCTGCTGTGCTACCTAGCTTCATAATTTTTCTTCTCTTACAAGGTATGCTGTTGGTAAAGGCTGAGTTTATGAAGAGATGGCATTTCAGAGAAAACATTTTTAAGAAAAATTAATTTAAGCTATGTAGTGCAATGGATACAGTGCCTGATTTGAAGAGAGAAAGAATGAAGTGCAAATCCTGCTTCATATACTAACTAGCTATATGACCCTTAATAAGTCACTTAATCTCATTTTCCTCAACAGTAAAATGTGGATAATGATAGAATAAAAAAAATTGGGGGAAATGTTTTGGAACCTTTAAAGTGCTTTTTAAAATGTTAGCTGTTCTGTTTTCTATTTTTAGCTATTATTATTATTATCTGATGCTTACTCCCTTAATTGTTAGTGTCATTGTCTCCTGCTTAAATTATCTTGTATATATTTCTCTGTTTACATGTTGTATCTTCCCAGGGGAATATAAACTCATTGAGGTTATGGGCAGTTTTTCATTTCATCTCTGTACACCCCAAAGATAACATGATATAGTGGATAGAAAACTGGTCTCTGAATCAGGAAGATCTAGGATTAAAATTATGCCATTAACACAAACCAACTGTATGACCCTGAGTAATTCATTTGGCCCCTCAATGCTTCAAACATGCCCTTAATCTCCAAATTGCACTGAGGCTTCAGGACTGCATCCATAGAAGGAATTTTCTCACAAGTAATGGCTTATATCAGTGAACACACACACACACACACACACACACACACACACACACACACACACACAATATTCCTAGATGCCCAGCACATAAAACACATTTAATAAATCAGTGTTAGAAATGGACAGTCTCCTTGAGCACCTTAAGAACATGTTTGGAGAGTTCCCATGTAACAGAGAGGCAGATTTGGAAAGGAACAGGATGGATTTGATTTTAAATATGTTGAGTTTAAAGTATCTGTAAGAATGGGGCCAGTTGGCTCCCCATGACCACACTGGGGGTAGAAGGACCAGCTTGCAGATAAAAGCTTCACTTGGCCCAGCCAATATAGAGCATAATAAAAGCCCTTTTCATAAACACTAGCCAGCTGCTTTGATCCAGTTGCTTGAAGCCATGTTCCTGCCTTATCTCTCTGCCAAATCATGAGTTCTGCAGTACACTCAGATGCCATTTTCAGTGTGACTGCCCTAGTTTTCCTCACAAATGTTGAAATTAATCTTCGTGCTGACTCCACCCATTTTTCTCTCTCCATTTTCAACCCGACCAAGATTGATATGACTCCACCTTGCACTTGTACAGATCCCTCTCTAAGCAAATTATACCAGCATCACTGTAATCCCAGTCTCCACTATTGGCCAATGTTCCTCGGAATCAGCCCAAGGGAGTTTATGGCTATTTCTGTTAGAATCTTTGGCCATAAAAAGCAATAAGCTCTAAGCTCATGCACACTCAGGATAATGCTGCCATAATGTTCAAATGGAGATGTCCAGTTAGCAACTGAAAACATGGAAACTATAGTTCAGGATTGGAGATACAAAGTTGAAAGTTATTAGTATACAGTCATGGGAATAAATGAGATTACTAAAGGAGAGAGCACAGATAGGGAAAAGGGCTGAGGTCAGAACCTTAGATGATGAGCATGTTTAGGGAGCAGGAAGAGTATAGAGAACCACCAGAAACAGAGGAGAGGACAGAGAAATAGGAAAAGAATTAGAAAAGTACATTGTTATGGATGACAAGGGAAGAGAGAAGAGTAATCAGAAAGGGGGAGGGGCATCAAACCATGTTAAATACTACCAAAAAAAAAAAAAAAAAAAAAAAAAAAGGAAAATAGGACTTTAAAGAGGCCTTCAAATTTGAGTACCAATAAATCTTTGAGGTTGGAGGTGAATAATTTTAGCTGAACAAAGAAGATGGAAGCTAGATCATAGGGGACTAAAGAGTAATGGGGTATTGAGAAAAGGGCATAGAAAGTATAAATTATTCTTCCTAAAAATTTGACATTAAATGAGAAGGGAGAGCTGGAGAAGTAGCTGGGTCAAGGGAAGGGATTATTTTGTTTTATTTTGCTTTAAGGACAGGTGAGGACTAAGAATTTTTGTGATCTTAGAGGAATTAGGCAACCCAGAGGGTCCCTTCCAAACCTGAGACTGATTCTAAATTTCTACAACTTTGTGACAGAATCAGGGACTGAACATGAAAAGTTTTAGGAACTGCCATCTACCCTTACCTGTAAGATGTCTTTATTATGTGAAGCTCCTCCAGTAGCCAGAATCTTGGTACTTGGCACTGCAAGGAAAAAGAAGAAGGTTGAGATTGGTTTAATTAAACTTGTTTATAACATATCTTTCTCACAAACTTATTGCCAACAGATTATCTTTATTCTTGTTTCCTTTTTATGGAAAGAGAAAAAGAACTTCAAAGCCTTTGTTTTCCCCCAATTTAAAAAACATTTAAAGTTTTGGGTTCTATATTCTATTCCTCCTCCTCTCCCTCCTCCCTGAGTCAGCAAGCAATCAGATACAGGTTAAACATATGAAAAGACATTTTGTGCAAGAAAACTTGCATAAAAGAAAAAAAAATGAAAGAAAGTGAAAAATTTCACACTTTAGTCTGATTCAATCAATATTAGTTCTTTCTCTGGAGGCAGATAGTATGCTTCATCATTAATCTTTGGGATTTATCTTGGATCACTTTATTTCCAAGAATAGTTAAATAATTCACAATTCTTTATCATAAAATATTACTATTACAATGTAAAATGTTCTCCTGGTTCTGTTCACTTCACTATGCTGATATCAGTTCAGATTTTTCTGAAATCATTCTCCTTTTCATTTCTTATATAGAATAATAATATTCTACTATAGTCATATGCCACAGAATTTTCAGTCATTCACCAATTGATAGTCATCCTCTGGGTTTCCACTTCTTATCCACCACAAAAAAGAGCTGCTACAAATATTTTTCTGCAAATAAGTGCTTTATGCCTTTTGGGCTGTCTTTGGGATATAGACCTAGCAGTACAAATCCTTTGTTCTTAAGTCTCCCATATAAGCTATACTAAAAGGGTAAAAGGAGTTCTTTATTTTATTGTGTTCCCAAGAAATGTGTTAATTTCTAAAAAGGACAGTACATAGATTGTGACCACACATATTAATGGAAAAATTGGATAAGAAGGGAATGATAGCTAAGGCCTCTGATTCCATCTTGCTCATGGACTTCCTTATGAGTCCCAATGAATAGCTTGCCTAATCAAACCCATCTTCAATGAATTCACAAGAGTATAGACTATAGTAACTCGTAAGAACTTTCTAACAATGACAATAATTCAGTGGCTTGTTCCAGAACTCCCATCACTAGAGGTCCTTAAGCAGATACGAGATTTAAGCCAGGAATTGTTAGTTTTTTGTGTGTATCATAGATCCCTTTAGCAATATGGTAAAGTATATGAACCTAAGAATAATATTTTTAAAAATTTTAATGATTTAATAACAATAACAAATAATTGAAAGAAATGTTATATTTTAGTTAGAGATTAGTGAAATTGAAGGCATTTTTTCTCATCCAAATTCAATCTACCTTAAGCTTATGTTAAGAATCCCTGATTTAACCAGGGCACTATCAGGAATACCAGAGATAATCCCTGCTTTGAGTGTATGATAGTTTTTAAATTCCCTTCCAATTCTTGAGATTCTATGATTCTTCCTGTGGAGAATGTACTGAGGAAGAATAAATTAAAGTTTGCCATGTTCATAAACTCCAGTCTGAAGGAGATCTTCAAGATTATCTAATCCAAATCCTTCCCATTTTACAGATGAGGAAGTCGAGTCCAAAATAAATTGAGAAACTTGAACTTCAACCTCCTGATTTCAAATTCTATGTTCTTTTCACTATTATGTAATCTTGGACCATATCCCTTGATACTTCAAAATATCTTAATTCAGCTAAGGTCTCTGGGCCTAGTCTTTAGGTCCAGGAGTCACATCCTTAGGCATTCCACTCAATCTAACCCAAATTAAGAATAGTTTCTTGCCCCTAGATCATCCTGTCCTTTCAGTGGGCATGGGACTGCTTCATTCTACAATCTTAAACCAAACCTCAGTCAGCCAAAGTATCCTCTAATCTTTTCCCCTCCCAGATAAAAAATAAAATCTTCTGGCTTTTAAAGCCCTTCAAATCTGATCCCTTTTCCAGTCTTCTTACATTTGATTCTCTCCTCATACACCCTACAATTCAGTGACACAGGTTTTCTTGTGTGTGTGTGTGTGTGTGTTTTGTTTTGATTTTTTGCATATGACATATTTTATCTCTGGATTCTTTGCATTTTTATTGGCCACCTCCCATGTCTGGAATGCTATCCCTTTCCCCCCTTCTTTTCCTGGCTTCCTTTTAAGACTCAGCTCTGATCCCATTTTGCAGTGACATTTCCTATTTTTCCACTCCCTCTAGTAATAAGGTACTCCCTAAAAGATTGCTTCCCATTTACTCTGTATATATATATATATCTTGTCTGTGCATAGTTGTTTACATGTTGTTTCCCCCACTAAAATGTGATGTTCTAAAGACAGGGGATTTGATCTTTTGTTTGTTTTTGGCCTCTGTCACCAAGAGAGCATAAAGTCTGGCACAGAGGAAGCTCAATAAATGCCTGTTGACTTGACTTCTCAACTGGTAAGCTTTGGGCTGTCTGCCTGGACTAGCTAATTCAGTAACTCATTTTTCCCAAATAGGAAAAAGGAAAACATTATCCAAATAATAAAATAGTCATAATAATGCAAGAGTCTTTCTACCCTCTACAAAAACAAGTTTCATACTAGGGTTAAATCACTTTTTGTGGGAACATTTCTCTGAATTTATAGTGGTAATCAGTGGGAAAATATGATTTAGTGTATATGGAGATATACTTTATAAATAGGTGTTCAGGGATGCAGCAAATGCATAGCACCAAATTACAGATTGTCTTCAGATTTGTGGCTATTTGAGTCACAGATCTTCACTGCTGAAAGTTCCATCGTTGATGGTGACTGCCTTCACTTAAACAGAGCTCCCATTTTTGTAACTGCTGATACTACTTTAGGTTGTGTGCCTTTGTCTGTATGCTTTTCTGCTGCTATGGTTTCTGGGCTAAGCACAGCTGCCTTGAGCCTGTAAATCCCAAAAACATTTTTTTGCCTTCTACCCTGTTGGTGGTTGCCCTTTGAGATTACCAGAAAGCAGCTGCTTGAACTGTGAGGAATCCCCCAGGTCAGAGACCCTTAATTCACAGGAAGTTAGATCAAAATAAGACACAAATCTCCCCCACTCCCCCAAGTTAGTAAATGTCTTACTCAGACTCTGTTAGGTTTCCATAAACTATAAATATCTGTGCCCCCAAATGAGGGATAGACATCTATCTCTTTTAGTCCCTGAGCAATTTTAGGCTTAATATCCTTGGCCATACCCTGATTTTTTTAAGAACTCCTACTTTCCCCTTTGACCAACATCTATTTCTTCCATCCCCTCTTCCCTCTCTACCATATACCACATAGATTGAGTCTGCTTTTTCTAGGGCTTAGGCAAAAAGAGGGAGGCAAAAAGAGTAGAAAGAATGATCACTTTGGGGACAGACGACCTGCATTTGAATTCTGGCTCTGATATTTACTAACTGGGCCAATTTTAATTGCTGTATGTCTTGGTTTTCTCATATATCTACATTTTTTGCTTGAAGTCAGTGGTCCAGAAGAATGAGAATATTTCGCAGCTCCACCAATTGTGACACATCAGCATACCTTGTGCTTATTTTTTAAAATCATTTTTATCATGACTGAATGTTCATAGAAAATTTGTATTTTAAATATATTATCATGTCATTTGCAAATAATAATATTCTGACTTCTTCACTTCCTATGTTAATCCCTCTAATGTATTTTCCTTATCTTCTCAAAATTGCTATAATTTTCAACATATGTCAAATAAAAGCAATGAGAGTAGTTGTTTTTGTTTTATGTCTGCTTTAGTGGGATTGCTTCTAATGTTTCTCCACTACATATTATATTGACACTTGGCTTAAAGTAGAAATTTTTTATTGTGTTGAGGAAAAATCTCTCCCTGTCTATTCTTTGTTCTGCAAGGTGTTTTAAAATTGTTTTTATTATGAACATAGATATCAAAAACACAAAGATATGGAATTATGCCTCTCCCAAATCTCTCAACTGTGCACATCCTTTCAAGACAGCAATATCACTTCTAGGGATAGACCTCAAAGAAATTAAAAAGAAAATTTTGCCTCTCCAAAATATTTATAGTAGTACTATTATAATATCAAAGGAGTTGGAAACCAATTCCATCATCTAGGAAATGGCTGAACAAATTGTGGCATTTTAATGTAATAGAATTATATTCCATTTGCATTCCCTCTATAGTATAAGAAATGATGAATATGATGGGTTCAGACAAACATAAGAAAATGTGTATGAACTGATACAGAATAAAGTTAGAACCGGGAGGAAAACTGATATTATGACTGCAATAGTATAAAGAGAAACAATTTTGAAAGAACAATCTGACTTCAGAATACTGATCAGAATTTGTTTCCCACCTCCTAGCAAAGAGGTGATGAATTAAAGATGTAGGATGATATATAGATATAGATTTACAGATCCAACCATTTTGTTCATTTGTTTTGCTTCGCTATAGAGATTATTAAGATGGTTGGCTTTTCCTTGGAGAGAAAGTATGTGGAAATAGTGGATAATAATAGTGATGCAAAAAAAAAAGTCAGTAAAACACTTTAAAAATAAAAGAGAACAGAAGGAAATTCAGAAAGGTATACTTATAAGCAGGGAAATTTTATTATATCATACAAATTTAAAATATATGGAAAAAATAAACTACATAAGAAGTTCATGTTTTTGGTACAATTCCCTTTTCTGTTATTTGTATGCTGAGTTTTCTGCTGACACATATTCATAATAAAAAGATAATTTTAAAACTTTCTAAAATGAATACTATAGAAGGATTTTCCCTCAACACAATAAAAAAGTCTACCTTAAGCCAAGAGCCAATATAATTTTCAGTATAAATGTATTAGGGATAATCCCACTAAAACAATTCCTCTTAATGCTAATGCATTTCCTTGAAGAATATCTTCAATTTATCCTGTATATATCTTACTTGTAGATAGTTTTTCCATATTATCTCCTTTATTAGACTGTGAGCTCCTGTAGGACATGGGCTTATTTTGTCTTTCTTAGAATACTTAACATCTAGCACAGTGCCTGGCACATAATAGCTGCTTAAAAGATGCTTGTTGACAAAACAAGAATGCTCCTATCACTGTTTTTATTTGATACAGTATCACAAATTCTAGCAATTTTAATAATACAGGGAAAACATATTAGAGAAATTAATATTGGATATAGAGAGGTATCATTATTTTCAGATGATAGGATAGTATGTCTAGCAAATCAATGCATCATAACAAAAAAAAAAAAAACCAGAAATAGCAATAACCAAATTTTATACAGTGCTTTAAAGCTTGAAAACTGATTTATTTCATTTGATCCTCACAACAATCCGGAAGGTAGATACTATTATTATCCTCACATATTATCGATGAAGAAGCTAAGTCTGAGCAAAGTAAAGATCGTATAGATCGAGGGTAGAGTTTAACTTGATGTCTTCTGGATTCCAGATCCAGTGCTCTACCCACTATGTCACACCGTCTCTCCTAGATTAGCATGTAAAAAAAATCATTATTTGCTACTAATAAAGATCAGGACAACATAATAACAAAGAATCCCATTTATAAAATCAAAACCATCAAATATTTGAGAATTTCCTCATATAGAGTTTGTAGATAGTTGTTTGAATGTATTGAATTCTGTATAGCCAAAATCCAGAACTCCTAAGTCAAAATATTGCAAGCAGCTAGAAGGAAAGAATTTAAATATGGAAGGCACAATCAAGAAAACATAAAATTTTGCAGGTATTATAAAGAAATCATTATAAGGAAAAAGAGAGTTTGGAATATGATATTCCGGAAAGCAAGGGATCTAGGATTACAACCAAAAATAAACTATCCAGTAATACCGAGTATAATCATCAAAGGGGAAAATGGATCCATAATGAAATAAAGTATGTTCACGCATTCCTGATGAAAAGACCAGCACTACATAAAAACTTGGAGGAGTTAAGAATAAAATAAAAATGTAAACATTATAAAATTATGTGAGACTAAACAAAGTTAAGCAAATTTACATTCTTATATGGAGAAAAGATACATGTAAGCCCTCAGAACTTTATCATTATTAGGGGGTCTTAGAGGGAGTCTCAATAAATAAAAGGTCTCAATAAATTAAAAAAAATAAAATTCTATTGTGTTTGGAGGATCTAAAAAGAATAATGGAAGGGTGCGGAAAAGGAATGAACTAGGGAAAGTGGGAAGGGATAAAAAAAATTGGGAATATTATCTCACATAAATGTAGTGTGCAAGGAAGAGTTTATACATGAGAAGGAGCAGTTGGTGGTAGAGCAAACAATATATGCTTTGTTTTTGTTTTTTGTTGCTGTTGTTGTTTTAAAGGGAATCAGAACAGAAATTATTATGTTTCAACTGATGTAAAAAAGAAAGGGGTAGCAAACATGATCTCTAACAAAGCAAAATAAAAAATAGATCTAATGCAGCATCTGAATTCTTAAAAGTTAAATAAGTCATTGGAAGAAATAGACAGTAAAACTATGCTAATAAGAAACATCAATTTACCTCTCCCAGACCTAGAGAAATCTAATCATAAATAAGAAAAAAGATGAAGAGATTAATAAGAATTTCAGAAAAGCTAGATATAATAGACTTCTAGAGAATATTGAAAGGGAATAGAGATCTATTTTTCCACTTTGCCTGGCATCTTCCCAAAAAATTGATGAAATGTTAGAGCAAAAAAAATCTCACAAACAAATGCAGAAAAGGAGAAATATTACATGTATAACTTTCCTCATTCATAATACAAGAAAAAGTACATTCATTAAAAAGCCTTTGAAAACAAATTAAAAATTAATTTGAAATTAACTTAATCCTAAAGGATCAAAGAGTCAAAGAACAAGTCATAGGAAAAATAATTAATTTATTTAAAATAATAGTAAGAATGAGAAACATACCAAAAATTGTGAGATGTAAGCAAAACAGTACTTATGAAGAAGTCTACATCTTTAAATTTTTTCATCAATAAAAAAGAGAAAGAGCAGATCAATGAATTGGGCATGCAACTAAAAAAAATAAAACTAACCTAGAACACCAACAAATTCAAAACTCTTAACTAAATACCATCATAGAAATTCTGAAAATCAAAAGACAAATGAACACAATGGAAAGTATAAAAAACATACTGAATTAATAAATTAAAATTAGAGCTGGTTTTTAAAAGAAATCAACAATAAAATAGATAGGACATCAGTTTAAACAAAAAGGAAGAAGAAAACAAAATTACCAATATCAAAAAATAAAAGGTGGAATTCACAACCAATAAAGAACTAAAAGCAATTATCAGAAACTATTTTGCCCAACTCTATGCCAATAAAACTGACAATCTATATGAAATGGTTGTTTTCAAAATATAAATTGCCCAGAATAGCAGAAATAAAATATATAATTGACCTTATTTTAGGAAAAGGAATTGAACAAGTCATCTCCCAAATCCTCCAGGAACAAATGGATTTATAATAAATTCTACCAAATATTTAAAGATTAAAATTTAAATTAAAATTTTAATACATAAACCATTTGAAAAAATAGGTAAACAAATTCCTTCTATGACACAAATATGGTCTTTCTATCTAAACCAGAATGAGTCAAAATAATTTTATACTGGGTCAGAAAACAGTTTGATTAGTAGACTGGATTAGGTATATAATGTACAGAAGCAAATGAGCACAGTGATTTAGTGTTTGATAAACCCAAAGATGGCAGAAATCAGGACAAGTACTCACAATTCAACAAAAGCTGTTGGGAAAATTGGAAAGCAGTTTGGCAGAGACTAGATATAGACCAACATCTCACACTGTATATCAAAATAAGCTCAAAATTGATACATGATTTAAATATAAATAATAACATCATAAGCACATTAGTGGACCATAGAAGAAATTACCCATCAGGTATAGAAGTATGGATAGGGGATTAGTTCATAACAAAAGACAGAGGAGGTCACAGGAAATAAAATGAATACTTTACGTAAAATGGATATAAATATTACATAAAATTAAAAAATCTTCACACAAACAAAATCAATGAAGCTAAAATTAGAAGAAAAGAAGAAAACAAGGGAAAATATTTGTATCAAGTTTCTCAGATAAAAGTCTCATTTCTAAGTTTTATATAGGGAATTAAGTCAAATTTACAAAAAAAAAAAAAAAAAAAAAAGACCCATTCCCTAAATGGTAAATGGTCAAAGTATACAAATAGACAGTTTTCAGAAGAAAAATCCAAGCTATAGTCATATGAAAAAAATGTCCTAAATATATAATGATTTCAGAAATTAACATTAAGACAACTCCAAGATACCCAAGATGACAAAAGAGGAAAATGGCCAATGCTGGAAGGGCTTCACGAAAACAGGTACACTAAAACACTATTGGTAGAGCTGTGTACTAATCCACTCATTCTGGAAAGCAATTTGGAATTATGCTCAAAAAGTTATTAAATTGTGCATACCATTTGACTCCGCATTTCCACTACTTAAAATACATCCCAAAGCCATCAAAGAAAGACCCATATGTACAAAAATATACAAAGCAGTTTTTTGTTTTTGTTTTTGGTAATGGCAAAGAATTGGAAATTGAGGGGATATCCATGAATTGGGGAATGGCCGTTGAACAAATTATGGTGTATGAATATGGTGGAGTACTACTGTATTTTAAAACAAGATAAAAGGGTTGGTTTTAGAAAAACCTGGAGAAACTCAAATGAACTAATCAAATCAAAGGGGATAGAACCAGAAGAACAATTTATGTAATAACTATACTGTAAAAATAATTAATTTTAAAAGATTTAGTAATTGTAATCAGCAATTAAGGACTCATGATGAAACATTTTATTCACCTTCAGAGAGAGAGATGAAGATCTCAGAATGCAGACTAAAGCATTCTCTCTCTTTTTCTCTTTTTCTCACAGACAAAGCTAATGCAAGATTTTATTTTGCACAATTATCCATATTTCTAATGGGTTGTTTTTTTTGGGGGGGGGTTGCCTTTTTAATGGATAAGGGAGAAAGAGATGATTTGGAACTGAAACAATTTAAAACTGAATAAAAATAAAAGATATAAGGAATCGCTATAAAAAGTCAGTAGTAATTCTCAGTATATGGGAAATAATCAATGGATATAAATAATTTTCAAAAAATAAATCACAAATTGTTAATAATCACATGAAAAATATTCATCTTCACTAATAATCAACAAGATTCCATTTTAATCAACTTTGAAATACCTGCTCACACCCATCAAATTGGTAAAAATAATTAAAAGCAAAGAAATTAAATAGTGACAGGTTGTGAAGAAATTACACATTCTAATCATTGCTGGTAAGACTGCAAACTATATATATGTAATTGATTTGGAAAGCAATTTAGCAGTATGCAGGTAAAAGTAACAAAAGTAATCATACCCTTTGATCCAATAATGCTACCATTCAGAATATACCTTGAAAATGTTAATTTTTTTTTAAAAAAAGAATTACCCATTTAGTGATTTTATAGGAATACTATATGCAACCACATTAAAAAAAAAACTGGAAGCAAAAAACATATCAAAATACAAGTAATTGTTTAGATGAACTGTGGTGTATTAATATAATGAAGCCTGCCAAGTTTGAGAAGTACAAAGAAATCTGAAAGACCTTTATGACACAATATAGCACCAAAAAAAAAGAGAGAAAGCATATTACTAGAAGAATGAAGTACACATTGATATTAGATGCTCCTGTGAAGAACAATAAATGAAACTGAACTGAAATCTGGTGGAGGCTCCAAGGGGATAACTGAAATAGCATTATAATATCTTATACCTACCTTTTCCACTCAGCTCTGCTTTTTTTTTTTCTTTCAATTTCTCCATTGTCTTAGAACCTAGTAGTTTTTCTCTCCCTCTTCCCATTTCCCCTCCCCAGTGCTTTTAGATTTCTTTCTGAGCATTGCCTTCTCCCATTAGATCACAAACTACTTGAGGGTACCGATTACCTTTCTTTTTCAAATTTGTACACTCCTCCCCTCCAAGTTTAGAAGAAGGTATATAGAAGGTACTTAATAAATGTTTATTGAATGACTGACATGTGTGGAAATCTAACAATTTAAATGTAAATAAGTACTATGTAAATTTCATGGTTTATATTGATTTTGATTTTGTTTCTAACAAAAGATTTGATTAAGAAATAAGAATAGACAAAATTATCTACTTCTACCCACTCTCTTAAGGAAGCTAAAACCTCCTAAATTCCTGGAGTTGGAATTCAGACTGTAAGTATATATTATTTTTACTTTACAGTAATCTACAATATGATCCTAGGATTAAAATGAGTCAAAGAACAAAAATTTCAAATCCCTTTTGAGGAAATTATTTCTGAGTTACCCAGAAAAGTTCCTGGCAAAGGCTATACAAAATCCAGGTGCATAAATGCCACCATGTCAGGCATGGCATGTTTTTGGCATGAAGCATGAGCTTTACACCAGACTGGATAGTCAGAGGAAGTCAGACCAACATCTCAGAGGTACTGTTAAGACTGTCATATCTGACCACTAGTGTCTGCACTATGAAAGAATCTTTTTAAAACTTCAGATCATTCCATAACCTATGTCCTGAACAATGAGCTCAGGATATTTTTCATTTTCTAAGTAAATAATTCCAGATTCTCATTATATCTCTTCCTTTCCAGAGAAGGGACAAAAATCCTTCACATATGTACTTAATACTTTGGTTTTTGTTTTATTCTTGAAACTCAAGAGACCACTGCTAATCTTCCTGCTCCACTTCTGCAGTTTTTTATTTATTTATTTTAATTAACTTATTAGAGTTTTTGAATTAAAGCTTGCTAAAGTAGTTGATTGGGAAAATGTGTGCAGGCAGATAATAATATATACATATACATATGCATATGCACATACATACACAATACATTCTGCTCAGTGCATGTGACAATTACTGCAAGACAGCAGGATCCTACCTTTGAGAGTCTAATTCTCATTTGATACTAATTTCCTGGGGAGTACCCTCATCTATCTGTTCTTTTTTTCTTTCCTGATACTAACATTAACTAGCTATGTGATTTGGGGCAAATTATTCACACTCTCTGAGACTCAGTTTCTTCACTTGTGAAAATGCTCTGATCAGCTTTTATTTACCTGTGATTTTTGGTAATTTACAAATATGTGGATTACAAATATTGTTCCTCATTCTCCTTATTTAAAACCCAGAAGTGAACAAGCCCTCAGAGACTATGGATGAAGGTTTGTTCATTGCTAGTTCCTAAAATTAAAAGAGACTTTTTTTGGGGAGGATCTCAACTATAAGTAGGTAAAGTCTAAGAGAAGCAGTGAAAGGTTAAAGGAAAATGATTATGATTGTCTTGGGAAGACAGCATACTTCTTTTTTTTTTCTTTTTTTTATTAAAACTTTTTATTTTCAAACATATGTGTGGATAAATTTTCAACACTGACCCTTGCAAAACCTTGTGTTCCAAATTCCCCTCCCTTCCTTTTACTCCCTTCCTTTTACTCCCTCCCTTAGATAGCAACTAATCCAATATATGTTAGACATGTTAAAAATGTTAAATCCAATATATGTACATATATATTTACACAATTATCTTGCTGTACAAGAAAAATCAGATCAAAAAGGAAAAAAATGAGAAAGTAAAATGCAAACAAACAACAACAAAAAGAGTGAAAATGCCATGTTGTAATCCACACTCATTCCCACAGTCCTCTCTCTGGATGTAGATGGGTCTCGTCTTCACAAGATCATTGGAACTGGCCTCAATCAAAAAGGTAATATTAGAACGTATTTTAAAGATTGGAGGATTTTGTTTTCTTAATCTATTACTCTATTTTATTATATTGTTTAATTTTTTCTTTTTTTTTTAATTTAATAGCCTTTTATTTACAGGTTATATGCATGGGTAACTTTACAGCATTAACAATTGCCAAACCTCTTGTTCCAATTTTTCACCTCTTACCCCCCCACCCCCTCCCCTAGATGGCAGGATGACCAGTAGATGTTAAATACATTAAAATATAAATTAGATACACAATAAGTATACATGACCAAAACGTTATTTTGCTGTACAAAAAGAATCAGACTCTGAAATATTGTACAATTAGCTTGTGAAGGAAATCAAAAATGCAGGTGTGCATAAATATAGGGATTGGGAATTCAATGTAATGGTTTTTAGTCATCTCCCAGAGTTCTTTTTCTGGGCATAGCTAGTTCAGTTCATTACTGCTCCATTAGAAATGATTTGGTTGATCTCGTTGCTGAGGATGGCCTGGTCCATCAGAACTGGTCATCATATAGTATTGTTGTTGAAGTATATAATGATCTCCTGGTCCTGCTCATTTCACTCAGCATCAGTTTGTGTAAGTCTCTCCAGGCCTTTCTGAAATCATCCTGTTGGTCATTTCTTACAGAACAGTAATATTCCATAATATTCATATACCACAATTTATTCAGCCATTCTCCAACTGATGGACATCCATTCAGTTTCCAGTTTTTAGCCACTACAAAAAGGGCTGCCACAAACATTCGTGCACATACAGGTCCCTTTCCCTTCTTTATAATCTCTTTTGGGATATAAGCCCAGTAGTAACACTGCTGGATCAAAGGGTATGCACAGTTTGATAACTTTTTGAGCATAGTTCCAAACTACTCTCCAAAATGGTTGGATTCGTTCACAACTCCACCAACAATGCATCAGTGTCCCAGTTTTCCCGCATCCCCTCCAACAATCATCATTATTTTTTCCTGTCATCTTAGCCAATCTGACAGGTGTGTAGTGGTATCTTAGAGTTGTCTTAATTTGCATTTCTCTGATTAATAATGACTTGGAGCATCTTTTCATATGACTAGAAATAGTTTCAATTTCTTCATCTGAGAATTGAGACAGCATACTTGTACTATGTTTTGATTTCTCTTTTCTTTGCTCTATTACTTGGTACTACTGAATCAATCATTGCAAAAAGTGAAGTAATACATTTCTTTTTTGTACTTTTTTTTTCTTTTGCTGAGGCAATTGGAGTTAAGTGACTTGTCTAGGGTCATATAACTAGGAAGTGTTAAGTTTCTGAGATCAGATTTGAACTCAGGTCCTCCTGACTTCAGGGCTGGTGCTCTATCCACTGCACTACCTAACTGCCCCCACATTTCTTTTAAAAATAAAAAAAGGAAAGAAAGAAGGAAAGAAGGAAGGAAGGAAGGAAGGAAGGAGGAAGAGGAGAGGAAGAGGGGAAGAAAGAAAGAAAAAGAAAGAAAAGAAAGAAAAAGAAAGAAAGAAATACCATGAAAAAATGGAGGACATCCAAGCAAAGCTTTCTATAAAGTATATTAATGAAGGGAAAATTAGGTGTTAACATGATGATCCAATCAATTAGAGGAGCAGAGGGAAGATGGTGACAAGGAACATTAATCAATCCATAAGTGTTTATTAACTTTTATATTCTGACAAGAACTGGGTAGAAAGAAAAGCAAATATAACCTTTGTTCTCAAGGAGTTGGCATTCTTAGGCAACAGAAGAAAGGGCAATAAAGGGAATTCATACAACCTAAACCTCTTTTAAATCCTGAGGTCTCACTCACTGAACTTAATGAAGTTCTATCTCTTGGCAATTCTTTTCATGAGGGGTGAACCTATTAAAAAAAAAGCCAACCATCCACAATTCACCCCAAAGCAGTTTATGGGTCTAGCGTACTTGTTGGTACTCTTGGCAGACAAATCCAGAACTGCTTCTATCAAAGAAAAATGAATCCCTCATTATTGACCCTGTATTCTAGGCCAGGGAAAAAATTGTCAACCAGGAAAGTTATACAGCAGAAATGCTGGGGTCCTACATAACATTTGTAATCACAGTTATGATTCCAAAATGGGTCCAAAATGAAATATTCTATCAGACAAGTGACTTCCCAAGTGGGTCACTTTTCAATTATTTCAGCTGAAACTATTGACTCACCAATGTCTGCTTGAATGCTAAATAAGCATACCACCTGTCCTTGATTTCTTGTCACATACAACTCCCTTTCCCCCATACCAGCACATTCAATATGGTCATATGGGAAAAGGAATTATAAATTCAGGTACCTGATGCTTATGGAATGGAAAAAGAGGGTAAGGGTCAAAAAGAAATGTATCCTTCAAAGGGGTAAATAAATCTAATGAAATGACAAGAATGCTTGCTAAATCACAGTATGTGATCACCAAGCTAAAAGGACCATTAAATTGGGTCTGAGAATAAATATAAGGGGTAGGAATACTTTTTGATTTGGGCATTCAAGAGGTAGCATGGTATAGTGGAAAGAACATTAAATCTATATTCAGAGAACCTGAATTTAAGTCCTACCTTAATGCTTATAACCTATGTGACTTTGTCTAATTTTTTTAACCTGTCTGGACCTCAGTTGCCTCATTGGTAAGATTTAGGAGCTGGACTTCATGGCCTCTAGGTCTTTTATAGATTATTATATATTGATTTTCAATTATTGAGTGGCTATTATATACCAGGCACTATGCTGAGATCACATGGATGACTATCAAAGACTCCGGGCCCTTTAGTCTCTTACTCCTCATACTGTCTTCTTCAGAATAACAAAGCTCTAGATTCCTAATGAATAGCTACATCCTTCTCACTCATTTGCTCCCAAATTCATTTAATATATGATAAAGTCCAAAGTCTTTGACAACAGTAAGTATGGAGACCAGGGAAAATTTTTAAGTAATTCAAATAACAGTCATCAGTCTTCAAAGTGTAGGCCAGTTTTGCTGTTAGAAGAAAGAAAGCTTAAAGCACATCTTTTCACTTTTTGGGTTTTAAGAGAAAATGAAGCCTTCCTTAAACACCAACAATAATAGAGCTTCAATGGGAAAACAAAGATCCACTATATGAATCCAGGTCTTGTAAATGATTCCATTACTATTCCTGCTACATTATACTGTATTCACAACTGAGTCCTTCTTACCTTTTCAATCTTCCCATATCCTACTCTTGCATTCTGTAATCCAGTGACAATGGAAGGGAGCCAGGGTACTAATCAGGGGAATCCAGAAGGACTTCTCAGAAAAGATGAACACATTATTTGAGATCAGAAAGATTTAGGAATTCTAAAGGTGAAGGTAAGGAGTGAGTGGATTCCAGGCACAGAGCACAGTCCATAGACATCAAGAGGCAGGAGATAGTGTGCTGATGTCAGCGAAGGGAAGGAGCCTGGTTGTAAGGTGAATAAATGAGAGAAAGGTGGAATGAGCCTCAAAGAGTAGAATAAAGTCATATTGTGAAGGAATTTTAAACATCATGTTGAGGAAAGAAGAATCTTTAAGGTTACTTTCAGCTCTGGGGAGATGACCCCATAGTAATCATATGTTTTTTTTTTTTCCATCCTTCCCACAAATTCATTCACTTACTATCACATACCTGACCAAACTAGTTAACATTTTCTTTCAATTTCCATGTGACCATCCACATAAGTGTGTCTAAAGTTGATTGAGAAGCAGGAAGATGGAATCTGTGTCTAAAGAATTGTGCAACATGGTAGCTAAAAAACTAATTCTATCCTCAATTGCATTAAAGTGATAGCCCCGATGTTCTCTGACTTGGACAAACTACATCTCAAGTACTGTGTTCATTTCTGAGTACCACACTTGAAGAAAGATATTGATTAGAAAATGTGTGTACAAAGGAAGGTGACAGTATACTATAAAGATTGATTACAGCTACTTAACCTGAGGAAAGAAGACCTGATAGCACTCTTCAAGTCATATGAAATAAACAGTTACATTGGCTTCCCTTACACTTCATACATGGCTTAGCATGCACTAAGAACAAAAGGTAGAAAATTTCAGGAGGAAAATGTTGTGTTAATAGCAGGAAAACATTTCTAATAATTAGAGCTGCTCCAAAGAGGCATAGGTTTTCTTGAGAGGTAGTTAGTTTCCTTGCACTGGAAGTTTCCAGTGGAGTCTGGATCGCCACTTGTTGAGGATCTTGAGGAATGAATTCTAGATCAGATAAACACTGGATCACATAGATTTTGGAATCCCTTCCAACTTTGAAATTCTATGAGTTTTTTTGGGATATTCCCAAGATGTACAATTCATATCAAGACACTTAAAAGATTAATTCTGATGACAAAAAGCAAGTGCACAGAAACTATGTGTAATCACAATGAAATCTTATACACAAACACTCATGTAATATATTGTTGGGTGCAGTTACATTTAATTCTTACATGGACATAATTTTATCTCATATAATCCTAGAAATGTTTATTTATAATTAACAAAGGTCTTAGATCATCTTGTTCGTAATAACTGACATGGGTGTAATAAGTTTTATAAAGTGTTTTCCAAACTATATTATTTGAAACTCCCAATCATGCTTTGAAGTAGATTCTATCGATATTATTATCTCTATCTTGTTCATAAAGAACCTGAAACTTTAAAAGGTTAGTTTGCCTGTGTTCAAATAGTTAATAAAGTCCAGAGACCTAATTCTAGACTTTAAGTTTAGTTTTCTTTCCTATACACAGATATGTCTCCTCCAGGTAAGAGGGAAACAGGCTAAGTCAGCTCTTGAAATCAGACATTTCTCCAATGATAATCTGCCCCATCTCTATTTAGTCATTCTTATTGCCCTTCATCCATCAAAACCAGTTGTGTTCCCCAGCTTTCATTCTCCAGGAGACAAAGAAGACAAAATTCACCTGCTCAGTGTCTGGCCAAGCCAATCAAACCTTCAGGGTTCCACAAAAATCCTTACAATAGGATCAGGCCCCAGGAATCCTAGTCACCGCAAACAGTTGCACAATCATGTCAAACCCTAGATTGTTCCCAACATTGCACCCTGCAGACACACTTCTTATTCTGTTTTGGAACAATTTCAATTGGCCAGTCTAAATCACCAGCACTCTCCTACTGATACAGTTCACATTATATAACCTGAATGTAATTACCGCCCCTTCCAGGGTGTAATTTCCTGCCAATGCTCTCACCAGGTGTTGATATTCCTTCCACCTGCTTCTTCCCCTTTCCAGGACAGGGCTGGAGTGTGACTACTCTGAGCTCCTTCCTGCTTTGTTGTTACTGACAATCCCAGTCAAATATACACTCAGTCACATTCAGTGAAACAAAATCACAAGTGATGAAATAATTTGGCATTAAGAACTATTTTGCCACACGAGCTCCCCAATCCAATACCCTGATGCCCCATCCCCATTCTTGGAGTGTCTCTTTTCTCCCTTCTCTGAAATTCTTCTCAATTCTACTTCCTCTAAGGTCTGTCTGAAATTCAAGGAAAAATAAAAGGGTGGTCGCTAGTTTATGTTTTTTATAATGATAGCTTTTTATTTTTCAAAATGTGTGCAAAAATAGTTTTCAACATTTACCCTTGCAAAACCTTGCATTCCAAAATTTTCTTGCTCTCTCTCCCTCTCCCTCCAAGACAGCAAATAATCCAATATAGATTAAACATATGCAATTTGTCCTATTTCCACATTTATTATGCTGCACAAGAAAAATCAGATCAAAAGAAAAAATGAGAAAGAAAAAAACAAACAAGTAAACAATAACAACAAAAGTGAAAATGCTATGCATTCAATCCCCATAGTCTTCCTTTAGGATGCAGATGGCTCTCGCCATCACAAGTCTATTGGAATTGACTTAAATCATATCATTGTTGAAAAGAGCCATGTCTATTACAGATGATCATCACATAATCTCATAATTTTGTTGTTGCCGTGTATAATAATCTCCTGGTCCTGCTCATTTCACTTAGCATCAGTTCATGTAAGTCTCTCCAGGCCTCTCTGAAATCATCCCCTTGATCATTTCTTATAGAACAATGATATTCCATAACATCTATGTTCCATAACTTATTCAACCATTCTCCAATTGATGGGCATCCACTCAGTTTCCAGTTCCTTGCCACTACAAAAAAGGCTGCCACAAACATTTTTTGCACGAGTGGGTCCCTTTCGCCTTTTTTATGGTTCTTTGGGATACAGACCCAGTAAAGATACTGCTGGATCAATGGGTATGCACAGTTTGATAGCCCTTTGGGCATAGTTCCAAATTATTTTCCAGAATGGTTGGATCAGTTCACAATTCCAACAATAATGTATTAATGTGACTCCTTTATTCTTTTTCTGTACCCAGAACAGTCATTTTCCAGGGACTGATGAGCTATGCTTACATACATTCAGCAATCTTGTCTTTCTTCCTTTTTGGGAACAAGATATAAAGCTTTGGTTCACTTTTAAGTTAATTCTCTAGGAAGGACAAAAGCCTGCCTTGAAGGAAAAGGATGGGCTCTTACAGAGCAGATCTGGGCAATTGCTTATGCTGTCCTGTGATTATAGGAATACAGAGTTAAAATAGACGTCAAAGGTGAGTTAATCCAATTCTTTCATTAATGAGCACATTGAATATGGAATACCCTATAGCTTCTGTAAACACAATGTCTTGATTGCAGACCAGTGGGCAAAATGGATGACTGATGGACTTTTGGATAGATTGATTAAAGACTGACTAATAAAATGACTAACTTATAGACCATCAAATTGACTGCTGGTGTTACAGATGGATTGATTAAATGGATGTCCACCACTGCTCACATTAGCAGCTGCCACTCATCAAGCTGGTGGTGCAGGTGGAGAAGTGTTTTTGTACAAGGACCCAAATTTCACATAATCATTTTTAGCAATTGTTGGTTGCTTGATAAACCAAATTTACTCAGATGAGTAGATTCAAAAGGGCATTGGTTCATCCATCAAAGTTTTTTCTTTTCTTTTAGCTCTTTGTAATGACAAATCTCTTCCACTCCTCTGATAATACTGTCAGACCCCTGCATTGTTCCTCATATGTTCCAAAATTGATAGCCAACACACCTTTCCAAGCATTAGCAAAACTGAATAGATTGGCTTGGTAAATAGCTTGATTGAGAGATCTACAGACAGAAAGCTGATCACCCAAAAAGCAATAGGCTTGAGCAGGCTAAAATATATTGGTAAGGAAGAACTGTGTAAAAAATGGGGCCTAAAGAGTGGCTTCAGATAAAAGTATATTTTGAAAAGAAAATAGATTATGCATAAAATGAGAATAATATTTGCTCTGTTGGTAACCATGCAATTTCAAGAAAACTAGACTAAAGTACCCAATGCATTGGGAAGACTCCCTAGGGAGAATTTACAGAGCTGCTAGCCAGTCATTTTTTTAGTTCTTCAGTGCTAATTCCATGCTTCCAATGTACCAGTTACAATGCTAAGTGCTATGGATGCAAAGAAAGCAAAACCAATCCCTGTCCACAGAGAGCTTACAATCTAATAGGGAGACAACATAAATATGTGGATCCATACTAGATATCTACAGAATATATGGAAAGTTGCCTTAGAAGTGGACAGTTAGGTCACAGTTATGAGTCAAAGAGAATGAGAGGACATAGATCCTCATTGTCAGAGGAAGTACCATCCTGCCACCATACCCTATTCAATGAATGAACACCAATGATTGTTAGAATGTTTTTTCTTATATTGAGCTTAAATCTGCTTCCCTGTGATGTCCACTTCCCTCCTTGTTCTAATTCTCCTCTCTGAAGCCATACAGGGTAAATTTACTTCCTCTCTCGCAGACTAACCCATCAGAAACTTGAAGTCTATGAGGCAGAGTATTGGACTTACAGTCAGGACTAAACCTGAGTTCAAATACAGACTCATGTACTTACTAGCTGTGTGACTCTGAGAAGTCACTTAATTTGCTCACTGCCTCAGTTTCCCCAACTGTTAAATGAGAACAATGACAGCACCTGCTTCCAAGGGTTGCTATGAGTAGCGAATTAGGTAATATTTATTAGTAAAAGCACAGTATCTGGCACACATAGGAGGCATTTAATAAATACAGAATCCCCTCCCTTTATATTCCCTGTCCCTCTTCCCAAGTACTCTCTTCTCCAAGCTTTGGAGATGGAAAGTGCTGTTTGTGTGCTAAGTGTTTTTATTCAACAGTTTGTTCTCAGTGCTAATTGGTGCACTCCCCACACTCCCAACAACACTCCCCTCCCTCAATGGGCCTTCTGGCAGCTCTGAGGACTTTCACACAGTCTGGGCTGAGATCCATATTCCATGGTTATTATAACTAGTCCAAAATGAAAATGCAAAACATTCTTTAAAACAGCAGGTGGCAAACGGCATGTACTCAGAATAATCAGGGCAACATGACTCTCACCCGTTAATTACTTCTCAAAGCCCTTCCACCAAAAAATCAACCTTTTCAGGGATCATTATGGTCATGATGGTCAAAAGGCCTTTCCTGAAACAAAACTGAGATCAAGGTCAATTATTATTGTCAGGATTTTGGCCCCAGGCCAGCTTTCTACACCTGACTTGGGGGGGAAACAGGTTGCTAGGAGGATAGAACAATCAATGGGTGGGAGGGATGAGAAAGACATCTCCTTCAGCCACTCCCTGAACACTGGAGAATAGGGCAGCTCCCGTGAATAAGCCTTTGGTTTGGTCCAAATATAGACCCCTCTAGTCTAATGCACAGGCTAAAAGTTCTGCAATTTGACCTTCTGTTCCCTTCACATAATAAATTCTTGTCTCCTGGGTTTTAGTCATGTTAACTTTCTTCCATCTAAAAGGCTCTTTCTCTCCTCTGCCTGAGAGAAGTACAGAGGAAAGAGTTTTGGCTCTGGAGTCAGAAAACATGGATTCAAATCCTATCCTTAACTATTACCTGTCTGATTTCAGAAAAGCCTGGGAAAACTTACATGAACTGATGCTAAGTGAGCCGGACCAAAAGAACATTGTACACAGCAACAAGAAGATTGTGTGATGATCAGCTATGATGGACCTGTATCTTTTCAGCACTGAAGTGATTCAACGTAATTCCAATGGACTTGTGATGCAAAGAATCATCCTCAGCCAGAAAGAGAACTATGGAGACTGAATGTGAATAAAAGCATAGTGTTTTCACTTTTTTGTTGATGTTTGTTTATTTGCCTGTTTCCCCCCTTTTGATCTAATTTTCTTATGAAGCAGGATGAGTCTAGAAATATGTTTAGAAGAATTGCAAATGTTTAACCTATATTGGATTACTTGCTGTTTAGGGGATAGGAGAAAAGGAAGGGTGAAAGGGAGAAAGAAAAAATTGGAACATAGGATTTTGCAAAGGGGAATGTAGAAAACTGTTTTTGGGTATAGTTAGAAAAATAAAAGGCTAGTATTAAAAACATTATCTATGTGCCTTGAGCTAATCAATTAACCTGCCTGGATTTCAATTTCCTCACTTGCAAAATGAGGTTGTTGGACCTGATGATTTCTAAGATCCTTTAAGATCTATCCTATTATCTATGATCGGGAAGGCAAGAGGACAGTTGTTTTGCCCTAATGGGGAGAACCAGGAGCAAAGGATTTCATATACACAAATTTTACCTATTTAGAGGGGGAAACTTTCTAGTTTCCTGATGTTATGATTCTTTACTAGAGGTCTTTAGTTGAAGACTACTTGACCACTTGTGAGGATGTGTTATAAGAGAGGTTTCTCTTTAGTTACCTGTTAGACTAAATGATCTTTGAGGTGCTTTTCAACTCTAAGATGCTTTGATTACAGTTTGTTATTCATGAGGTTTTGTAGTTAGAGAATTAGGGTTGAATACCAATTCTGCCACTTAACTACCCTTGTGATTTGGGGTGAGCCAATTTCCTTCTCTGGGCTTCAACTTTCTTGTCTTTGAAATGAAACGATTGGAATAGAAGAGTTCTAAGATTGCCCACCCCCACCCCCAGCTCTAAATCCCTAAGCTTCAAAAAATCTAATTAATGCTTTGAGGAGTCCTCTGAAGGGTCTCAAAAAGGGAAACATCTCATCCTGGGAGCTATCCAGGGTCCTGAACAGCCTTCCTTTGTCTTGAACCTTGCTTCCCTTCTGACTTTGACTGATTTTAAGTATCCTATTTCTATCTGGATATTGACAGATTTCCATGAATCCCCATGATGGCTGATTGTCCTGACCCACAGGCAATGTGACTTCCACCATTGAATATATCTGCCACTTGACTTATTTAATAATGATCTGGCAGCCAGGTTCCTGACAATTAGAATTTTCAAGTAATTAAATTGTAAACTTTTCTCCAAGACCCACCTGTTTCACTTACAAAACAGTTTTAATCACATAATAAAATGAAACCTTTTCCTTTTCATTAAAATTAATGAATTCTTAACAAACAAGGCCTATTTTACATAGTGACTCTATAACTAACCCATAGTTGGAAGAGAGAGCCCTGTAACCTTATACATAAAGAGGAGTACCTATTATTGATCCTTTGACCACACTCATGTTAGTGTAAAGGATGTCTAAACTTTATTTGTTGTTCTCATGTTCCAGTAATCCTACTATGGCAAGGAGAGAGGATACAAAACTCTAGCCATTTGATTTCAGAGAACATGGTTTGTTTTGCTTTGCTTTGTTCATAACAGGAAGCAGCATCTTGGTCATAATAGTAAAATTGGAAAATTATATTGATATGGATGTAAGAAGGATCAGTCAACTAGTGATTATTAAATACCATGGCAATGTGTTAGGCAGAAGACAAAAAATGAAAAAAAGTACAAAAACAGTTTTTGCCTCAAGAAGGTTATATATCAGTGGGAGAGAAAATATCTCAATAAATTGGTACATTTAAAGTAGAAACAAGGTAGCCTTAGAAAGAAAGGCTCAAGTGGCTAGAGGAACTAGGAAGGCATTCTGAAGAATATAGTCTGAACTGAATCTTGAAAGAATTTAAGAACATAAGACATTGAGACTCAGGCAGTAAGAGAGACAGAAGACAGACATAGGGAGAAATTGAGAATGAATTCTGGACTGAGTTGGGGACAGAGGGAAGTAAGAAGCAGACCTGGAAGGATAAGTGGATTTCTCTGGACTCACATAAAAGGAGTTTCAAGACAGGAAGGAGATAGAAGGTGCCAAACCTCAGTGGTTTCTGAGGGAAACATATCCCTAAGAGGGACAAGGTTGGACTCTGGAACTTTACTGTTTATATTTAACTGGCAAATCTATGTTATATGAACCTGATATTCCTTATACTGGGATGAAGAAGTTTCTTAAAGACTTAAATGAGACTTGTAGTGCCATTCACTGATTCCCTAGGAAAGGTGTGGATGAAGACCTGTTAAAGCTGTAACTTTACACCAGTTTGTGTCTTCATCTTATTGAGATCTGCCCTAACTGTAACTTTCAGCAAGACTAATCAGCACAGTCTGTTTCCATGGCAGCAAGATCACCAGATACCTGGAGGTTGCTCTGGTTGCCTAGTCACATAGATAGGCTACATTTATTTGTAGGGCTGAATATTGAGGTGGACCCACTTCTCATAAAGACTACAGAATCTTCATTGATGAGGTAACTAACAAAGAGAAAAGAATGTCAAAGAAGCCAAGAATTTCCAGAAAGATGGGGTGGACAGTAACATCAAGGTTAAGGAAAATATAAGAAGCTAATTTAATGTGGCTTAGAATCAAATTTTCACTCTATTTCCTACAATTAAAAAGATGTTGAATTCACACAGAAACTTTCTTTTATTGGGTCACCATTCTTTCCCAACTGCTTGAATTTCCACAAGTTCAAATCCATCTTTTTAAACATTTTGATCACATCTTGTAATCAAAGAAGATCAATAAAAATGGCAGTTTTTACTAATAAGATGATTAACCTGTCTTTCCATATCCATAATCCAACCAGATTGAGGATTTTGAACTGCTCTCCTTATTTTCCTGTCACTTGCATATTTGTGAAGTATACGGTACTTGAGTGAGATTCTTAATGCCCTTTCTCTATTTCCCATATTCTTCTAATTATTAATACAGCACTTTTATTGCACATCTATTCAACAATGAAATAAATACCCAAATTTTCCAAAACAGGTACTTTCAAAGGCTAAACACAAGGCTACATCATGGAGTTATTTAAAAATCAACAGCTGAAAATATTTTTTTAAAAAATACAGCTATCCCACTACTGGGCTTATACCCCAAAGAGACACTAAAGAAGGGAAAGGGCCCTGTATGTGCCAGAATGTTTGTGGCAGCCCTGTTTGTAGTGGCTAGAAACTGGAAAATGAATGGATGCCCATCAATTGGAGAATGGTTGGGTAAATTGTGGTATATGAATGTTATGGAATATTATTGTTCTGTAAGAAATGACCAGCAGGATGAATACAGAGAGGCTTCGAAAGATTTACATGAACTGATGCAAAGTAAAATGAGCAGAACCAGGAGATCATTATATACCTCAACAACGATACTGTATGAGGATGTATTCTGATGGAAGTGGATTTCTTTGACAAAGAGACATAACTCGGTTTCAACTGATCAATGATGGACAGAAGCAGCTACACCCAAAGAAAGAACACTGGGAAATGAATGTAAACTGTTTGCATTTTTGTTTTTCTTCCCAGATTATTATTTCTACCTTCTGAATCCAATTCTTCCTGTGCAACAAGAGAACTGTTTGGTTCTGCACACATATATTGTATCTAGGATATACTGCGACATATTTAACATATATAGGACTTCTTGCCATCTAGGGGAGGGAGAGAAGGGAAAAATCGGAACAGAAGTGAATGCAAGGGATAATGTTGTAAAAAATTACCCTGGCATGGGTTCTGTCAATAAAAAGTTATTATAATAAAAAAATACAGCTATCCCTAAGAAGAATAGTATTTCTGGGTTTGAGTCCCTCAGAAGCAGGATAACCTGGGAGTCTGGATGGGAATGGTGTCTGGGGAGACATTTTCTCCCAGATAAATTTCTACAAGTTTCTGATCTTCTTCCAGTCATAGTCCAAGTTGGTAACCTGTTTGAATCTTTCTGGACAATCTCAAATGGAAACATTAAAGATTTTAAAAGTCTAAAACCTCAGAGAGGATAAATTATGAGATTTGTCAACATTTACTGTTGGATACAGATAAATAGATAGGTAGGGATTAATAACACTCTCCTCTCCATGGCAAAATGGTTGGCATATAGCAAGTGCTTAATAAATACTAGATTGATTGGTTGATTAGATGACTGATAGATAGATTCAGTAACTTCATCTCCTTCATAACCAGTTTGAAAGTCTCTTTGGCTATAAACTAGTCCAACAATTCTGGAAAGCAATTTGGAACTATCCCCAAAAAGCTATTAAAATGTTCAAACATTTTGACCCAGAAATTCCATTACTAGGTCTATACATCAAAGAGATCAAAGAAAGATAAACAATACCCATTTGACAAAAACAGTTATAAACAGTCTTTGTGTGGGGCCAAAAAATTGGAAACTGAGGAGATGCCCAATAATTGGGGAATGTTTCAACAAGTAATAATATATGAATATGATGAGAAGCTATTATGCTATAAGAAATAATGAAGATAATGTTTTCAGAAAAACTTGGGAAGACCTGTGTGACCTCATGCAAAGTGAAGTAAGCAGAATCAAAAGAATAATCTACACACTAAGAGCAGTATTGTAAAGATAACCAACTTTGAAAGACCTAGTAATTCCAATGATCAACCACAATTTCAAAAGACTCGTGATGAAATACGTTATACAGATAGAGAACTTATGGGTTCAGAGTATAGACTGAAACATATTTTTTTCTTTCTTTTGGGGGAAGGAGGAAGAAAAATGGTTGATGCAGAAATTTGTTTTGCATGACTAGACATATATGTAATGGGTTTTGTTTCTTGCTTTCTTAATGTGTGGGAGAGGGTGAGAAGAGAAGGGAGATAATTTGGAACTGAAAGTGAAACAAAATTTAATTTAAAAAAGAGAAAATATCTTTCCTTAATGATATGCATCTTGTAAAAGTGGGGGGAAAATCACAGAATTATAGGATCCTAGATTTAAAGCTAAAAGAGACTAACTAGCATGGACCTTGAGTCCAAGCCCATCATCTTACAGATAAGGAAACTGAAGCTGAGAAAGGTTAAATAACTTCCCAAGATCATGCTGATAGAAAATGGCAGAACAAAGATTCACACGCAAGTCCTTTTGCCCCAAAACTTCTCCATCTATTCTATAAAAGAGGTGAATGTAGAAGGAAAGCATTGATTTAGGTGTGGAAAAAAAATGTGGTCTTTCCTTTCAGCTGTCCACTAACTAACTGTGATCAAGGGCAAGTCATCACTATGGAGCCCTAGTTTTTTTCTCTGTAAAATGGAGGTTGGACTAGATGATTATAAATTTAGAACCTCAGGGGCCTGAAACATCATCTGATCAAACTCTATCACTTAAAGAGGAAGAAACTAAGCCACATAAATGTGAAGGGATTTGATCTAAATCATAAAAGTAGTAAGTAGTAGGGCTGAGATTTGAACCAGGGTCCTCTCTCTGGCATTCTTTCCACTGTGCCATCCTATTCTAAGCTCCATTCTACATCTGTGATTCTTAAATTGATTCTTTGATTCTTAAATAAGTTTCACCAGGTAATAGGATTTGGAATCTGCATTTACCTCCTCTATGAAATAGAACATTCAGGTTTCATGTCCCTAGCCCCTGACCACATTGTTTAACATTCTATTTGTTTTCCCAGCACAAGTCACCCTGACAAACTCACCCCCTGACTTGGGTCAAGAAAAGCAACTTCTACTTGCATGAAGATGCTCACATTGATGGAAATCAAATCAGTGAGAGGAATGGTCTTACATCCTGATCGATGGGCTCAATTCAAATGGAACTGAAAATCACTTGAAATTAAAACCCTCTCAGAGCAAACAAGGTTTCTGCAAATACAGGTCATTCACCTGGCCCTATGGCACTAAGTTATTTGCCTGGTAGTTTCCTGTACTATTTTTTTCAATCTAAGTCTATCCAGAGACATTATTCATAGTAGGTAGGAACAGTTTTAAGAGTTTATTGACCACCTACTATGTGCTAAACACTAAGGATACAAATAAAGGCAAAACAAAAAAACCCAATCTCAATTCTTAAGAAGTTCACAATGTATAGAGGGAGAGGGAGACAACATGCAAACAACTATGTATAAAATGTATGTGTGTGTGTGTGTGTGTGTGTCTGTGTGTGTATATACATGTGTATAGATAGATAAATTGACAATATTCAACAAATGGAAGACACTAGAATTTAGAAGCCTTAGGAAAGCCTTCTTTCTAGTAGAAGATAAGATCTGAGCTGGGATTTGAAGGAAGTTTAGAGGTAGAGATAAGGAGGGAGAACATGGAGGAGAGCCAGGAAAAAAAAATGCCTGGACTTGATAGCTGGAGTATCTTGTTTGAGGAATAGAGGAACACGTTGTTGTTGTTGTAGAAGTAGTAGTAGTAGTGGTGGTGGTGGTGGTGCTGACAGTACTGGTGGTAGGAATACAACTGCAAAATGACATTTGTAGTCAGAAAAACGTGGGCTCCAGGCCTGCCCAATTTAACATGGTATGATGGAAAGAGCACTGGATTTGAAATTAGTGGACCTGAGTTCAAATCCTTGCACTACCACTATGCACTACTACCTATGCAAATCACCAACATCTTTGGTCTCAGTGCCTTCATCAATAGAAAAAAGGAGTTGGACTGCATGACTTCTGGAGTTCCTATCAGCTCTAAATCCATGATTCTATGTTCTACATGCTAGTTGTGTGACTATAGGCAATTACTCATCATCTAAAAACCCAAGTCATTTAATGCAACATGAGGATTATAATTCTGAGGCAGTTATAAGATTAAATGAATGCAGAATCATAGATGTAGCACTAAAATGATCTATCAGAAGCTTATTATCTAACATGGACAAGCAGACCACACATTTCCACACTCATAAACACAGACTTCAACATATCTGGGAGAACTCAATCAAAAAACCAAATTGAAACTGGACCATTATTATAGAAAAAAAATCATTGCACACATTGACCAAGCGACTAATTAAGTTATAAAAACTTAAATGTATCATCCCTGTAGTCCTATCTGTTATTAGAATTGTACCTAGAATGCTTTCAGTGAGTCTACAGAGGAGGGGTTACATTATAATATTTTATCCAAATACAAAGTATATTATTTTGTCCACCTGTGCAATGATCTACAGAATATTAAATATAAAAGAATAATAGCAAGACAGTGACTTGTTCTGGGATTATTGCTATCTCAATTCCATCAGAAAAGATGAAAAGAATGAACCAGTGATACTAATGATATACATATATATTGTGCTTTAGGGGTCTGCAAAATGCTTGACATATATCATTCCTTTTGATTCTAATAGCAACTTAGTCAAGTAGTTATTAAAAATGGACATGTTTCCATTTTAAGAAAAGCTACATTATGAAAATCTGAGTTTATCATATAGATAAATTAGAAGATGGTTATTTAACATTCTCAGATTTTGGGATGATTTTCTAGCATTCTGTAAGTATATCATCATATCATCTGCAAAGGGTGATAGTTTTATTTCCTCATTGCCTATTCTAATTCCTTTAATTTCTTTGTCTTTTTGTTTATTGCTAAAGCCAACATTTCTAGTACAATGGTGAATAATAGTGGTGACAATGAGCATCTTTGTCTCAACCCTGATCTTATTGGGAATATGTCTAGCTTCTTTCCATAACAAATAAAGCTTGCTGTAAGTTTTAGATAAGATACTGCCTATTATTTTAAAGAAAGTTACCTTTATTCCTTTGCTCTCTAGTGTTTTTAATAAGAATCAGAATATTTTGTCAAAAGCTTTTTATGCATAGAGATTATCATTTGATTTTGGTTGTTTTTGTTATTGATATGATCGATTATGGTGATAGTTTTCCTGATATTGAATCAGTCCTGAATCCTAGTATAAATCCCACTTGGTCATAGTATATTATCCTGCTGATAAGTTGCTGTAATCTCTCTGGCAATATTTTATTTAAAATGTTTACATTGATATACATTAGGAAGATAGCTATGTAATTTTCTTTCTCTGTCTTGGCCCTTCCTGATTTAGGTGTCAGTGCTATATTTGTATCATAGAAGTAAGTTAGCAGTATTCCTTCTTTATCAATTTTTTCCAAATGCTTTACATAGTATTAGAATTGGTTTTTTTTTTTAATGTTTGGTAGAATTTATTTGTGAATCCATTTGGCCCTAGAGATTTTTTTCTTAGGGAGTTACAATTAACGACTTGTTCAATTTCTTTCTCAAAATGGGACTATTTAAGTAACTTATTTCTTCTTCTGTTAACCTGGGCAATTTATATTTTTGTAAATATTCACCATTTCAGTTAGATTGTCAGATTTGCTGACACAGAGTTGGGCAAAATAGTTTCTAATTATTGCTTTAATTTCTTTTTCATTGGTAGTTTACCCTTTTCATTTTTGATGCTGGTGATTTGGTTTTTTCTTTCCTTTTTCTGATCAAATTAACCAAAGATTTATCTATTTTGTTAGCTTTTTCATAAAACCAACTCTTAGCTTTATTTATTAATTCAATAATTTTCTTAGTTTTTAGTTTATAATTGAGTTTCAGAATTTATAATTTGGTATTTAACTGGGAGTTTTTCATTTGTTCTTTTTCTAGCTTTTTTAGTTACATGCCCAACTCATTAACCTCTTGTTTCTCTATTTCAGTCATGTAGCTATTTAGAGTTATAAAAATTTCCCTAAGAACTACTTTGGCTGCATCCCATAGGTTTTGGTATGTTGTCTCATTATTGTCATTTTCTTGATTGCAATTACAGATTATTTCTGTGGTTTGTTGTTTGAATCACTCATTCTTTAGAATTAAATGATGTAATTTCCAATTTTTGTAGTCTATCTTTGTATGATCCTTCATTGCATGTGATTTTTATTGCAACATGACCTGAAAAGGATGCTTTTAAAATTTATGCCTTTCTGCATTTAATTGTGAGATTATGTCCTAATAAAAATCTACTGAAAACAATTGAAAGCTTTAGCAAAGTTACAGGATATAAAATAAATCCAAATAAATCATCAGCATTTCTATATATTACTGACAAAGCCCATCAGCAAGAGATAGAAAGAGAAATTTCACTTAAAATTACTGTAGACAAAATAAAATACTTAGTGATCTACCTGCCAAGACAAATCCAAGAAGTATATGAACACATTTACAAAACACTTCTCATACAAATAAAGCCAGATCTAAACAATTGGAAAAATATCAATTGTTTATGGCTAGGCCGAGTTAATATAATAAAAATGACAATTCTGCCTAAATTGGTCTACTTGTTCAGTGCCATATCACTCAAACTGCCAAAACATTATTTTATAAAATTAGAAAAAATAACAAAATTCATCTGGAAGAATGAAAAGTCAAGACTATCAAGGGAATTGATGGAAAAAAAATACAAAGGATTGTGGCTTAGCAGTACGAAATCTAAAACTTTATTATAAAACCATTTGGTACTGGCTAAAAAATAGAGTGGTGGATCTGTGAAATAGATTAGAAACACACAACACAATAATCAAGGCTTATAGCAATCTAGTATTTGATAAACCCCTAAACTCTAGCCTCTGGAGTAAAAACTCAGTATTTGACAAAAATTGCTGGGAAAACTGGAAAATAATGTGACAGAAACTCAGCATAGACCTGCATCTTACACCTCAAACCAAAATAAGGTCAAAATGAATACATGATTTGGGCATAAAGGATGATATCATAAACAAATTAGGAGAACAAGAGTAATTTATTTATCAGATTTTTGGAGAATGGAAGAATTTATGACAAAAAAGAACTAGAGAACATTATGAAAGATAAAATGGACAACTTTGATTACATTAAATTTAAAAAGTTTTTGCACAAACAAAACCAACAGAAACAAGATTAAAAGAGAAGTACAAAGCTGGGAAAAAATCTTTAGAGTTGATATTTATGATAAAGGTCTCATTTCTGAACTATATACAGAACTGTGTCAAATTTATAAGAATACAAATTATTCCTCATTTGGTCAATAGTAAAGGATATGAATAATTTTCAAATGACAAAATTAAAGCCATCTATAGTTATATGAAAAAAATGCTCTAAATCACTATTGATTAGAGAAATGCAAATTAAAACAACTTTGTGATCCACCTCACACCTCTTAGATTGACTAAGATGACAGGAAAATATAATGATAAATGTTGGAGGCGACGTAGGAAAACTGGGAGCATTAATGAATTATTGGTGGAGTTGTGAAATGATCCAACTATTCTGGAGAACAATCCTGAATTATGCCCAAAGGGCTATAAAACTGTGCATACCCTTTGACCCAGCAATGCCACAACTTAATCTGTATCCCAAGGAAATCATAAAGGAGGGAAAAGAACCCACGTGTGCAAAAATGTTTGTAGCAGCTCTTTTTATGGTAGAAAAGAACTGGAAAACAAGTAGATGTCCAATTAGGGAATGGCTGAACAAATTGTGGTACATAAAGATAATAGAATATTATTGTTCTATAAAAAATGATAAATAAGCTGATTTTAGAAAGGCCTGGAAATATTTACATGAACTGATGCTGAGCAAAACAAACAGAACCAGGAATACATTGTGCAGAATAGCAGCAAGAATGTGCAGTGCTCAACTGGTTCTTCTCAGGGGTTCAGTAATTCAAAACAATCCCTATAGACTTTGGACAGAAAATGCCATCTGCACCCAGAAAAAAAAAACAACTAAGGAGACTGAACATAAATCAAGATATGCTACATTCACTTTTTAAAAAAATCTCTCCCATGAGTTTTCCCTTTTGCTCTGATTTTTCTCTCCCAACATGATTCATAAAGCGATTGTGTGTTAAAAATAAGTAAATATTTGCCAGTGATCAGAGTTGTAAGGGATTTGATACCA
Source organism: Sarcophilus harrisii (assembly GCF_902635505.1). NCBI lineage: Eukaryota > Metazoa > Chordata > Mammalia > Dasyuromorphia > Dasyuridae > Sarcophilus > Sarcophilus harrisii. The sequence goes on along the minus strand of NC_045426.1, from coordinate 63,793,353 downwards.
CTAGGGACATTTTAAAAAATCATCTCCAGATGAGTTCAACCTAATGCATTTAAAATTATTCCATTTATAGAAGACTGTATATAATATACATAATTATTCATATCTATTATCTGGGCATAGTATATATATTTTTACTCTCTGTGTTTTGGTGGAAAGAGCCCTACTTTCTTATTACTTTTGTATCTTGGAAGCTCCATTGGACCTTTGTCAGAAGTCTGGAATATGAGGAAGTCAGAGGAGATAATTTCGAAATTCTATGATCTGTGATCACTAAGTTCTTTACCTCATTTACCCAAGTACCATAAGGACCAGCCTCCATTTCTGTAGCTCCTTCCCTACTCTTTTCAGTTAAGCAGGCAAAGACTTGGTGAGTGAGAAGTAATGAAAATGAAACATTTTCCTATTGCATTTCAAGAAATCTATTTCAAATTATATCCTGAGTTACCATATAGATTTCTTCTAAGATGATTTTAGTGGTTTATTTACAGACTAAAAGAGACATGGGACCTTGACTTGGTATATAGTATGCATGTATAGATATCATTATAGTTTTATATTATATTTTTAATTATATCAAGTGATAGATACAATACTTAACTTGTATTTTGCTTCAACCCAGTATGTATCTGATTTAAAGGGAGGAAGGATAATAAAAAAAGACTTGGATTCTAGTTCTGGCTTTGCTACTAATTAGCTATGTAACCATGGTAAATTTTGTAATCTCTCTAGACCTCAACTTCCTTATTTGTAAAATGAGGAGTTTGATTTTCTGAGAGTCTTTTGAGCTCTAAAAAAAACCCATGTAATTCTTTAACTCTGGATTCCTTTCAATAAATTTTTATTAAGTTCTTCCTATGTATAATTATGTATAACCACTATATAACTAACAAATCTGCTAATAAATCACAGACTGCCACTCAAACTTGGGGCCTTTATTAGCTTAGTATTCTGCAAGAAGAAGAATTCTCTTTTCTCAACCTTATAAAATCATGCTGGGAACGTTTACAGTAATTTAAACTTGAAACACTAATCTTAAAGGAATTCTATATTTCAACAATCTTTTATGTTCAAAAAATAGCAGAAATATCAACTTTCAATCCATGTTAAACTATTTTTACTCCAAAAGCAAAACCAGAAGGCAAGAGATTCAAAGCTGTTGAACTTCTGGGGTTTTTTTTCTTTTAAATTTGATTTTAAAGACAAAGTCCCAAAGATAAATCAGTTAATACTGTGTTCATTTGCATTTGACAATCTATGTTTTTTAAATGTTCTAAATTTGTCTGTATGTGTGTACATACCTATCTCCCTCATTGAACTGTAGATTTTTCAAGGGCAGGAATCATATTTTCTTCATAAGAAAGGATTTGCTGAGAGTGGAGCTTGAATCTCTCCCTTTAACCCAGACCTTTCCAATGTAAGGGTTTGTTTTTTCTTCTCATACTGAATACTTCAAGAGGCCAGGGATCATCTTTCCTCATCAGACCAAGGGTAAAACATGTGTTTCTCCCATCAGATCTCAAATAGTGACTGTTCATCATTCAATTTCTTTTGTCTCTTTTTCTTACCTTCTATTCCTAGTGCCTGATATTTGGCTGTCTACATAGTAATTAAAAATACAAAATCATAGAATTTAAAGTTGACTTTAGAGATCATCCAGTTCAGGGATTGGTAAACTATGTAGAAACCATTTTTAGCTCCAGGGTTGACAAGACAGATTTGATTCTTGGATGATAATCTGCCAAAACATGATCTAGTTCAACCTTCTCATTTTGGAGGTGAAGAAAGAAAGGTCCTGAAAGATGTGATCACCTGCCTAAAATCATCTTTAGAATTGATGGCAAAACCAGGCTGTAGCCTTTGAATTGGGTTTTCAAGGGTGTATAGGTTTTCAACCAGCAAAGAAGTGAAAGATAGAGAAGACTGTTAACAAGGGAACAGGAAAGAATTTCAAATAATTTGGTTGAAGTACTATGTAGAAGGGAGTAATAGGAGATAAAGCTGGGTAGATTCGTGACAGATTGTGGATAGCTTTGAATACCAAGAAAGGGAATTTGATCAGAGATTAGAGATTGAGAGCTAGAAGAGAATAGAAAGGACATCTAGTCCAACCTTCTCATTTTAGAGTTAAGGAAATAGACTACTGGGGTGAAGCGGCTTGCCAAGATTATATAAAAATAGCAGTTAAAATTTGAAGTCAGGTCCTTTGGTTCCAAATCCACATATATATACATATATGTATGTGTATGTGTACATGTAAGTCTGCATGTATACATACACGTAATTTCCTTCTATTGGCTACAGTTTGTTGTCTGCTAACTTTCAGCAGTGTCCTTAGCCCTCTGGACACAGTACAATCAGAAAAACAGGTAAAGAAAGATGTCTAAATTATAATAATGTTTTGCCAGTGATCAGAGTTGCAAGGGATTTGATACCACTAGGGACATGCCAACATACAAATTCAAGGCATTATGTGGCAATTATGTGGTGGCTCAGAGACCCTCATTAAGCATGAATTGATTATCTGAATTTTAAAGACTTTGTAATGTGAAATTATTTTTAGTATTTGCTCAGAACACTCCCTTTGAAAAGACCTTTGTAATCACACATACTATTTTTCAGAAGTGTCCTTGGGAATTATACATTGGAATCTTCATTTTCTAGGCATCCATCTACCACTACTAATAATAGTTGTAGGGATTTATAGGAATTGAATAACCTCTGGAGAAGGGTCTCTTATGATAGGTCTGGAGTTACAGTTTCAAGTTTAATGCAGTAGGTTCACTTAGGAATCTCCTACTTAGAATTTTATATGCCAGAATTCTTGAATGAGGGCATAGATTCACACTAAAGAATAGCACCATTCAAACCATATAGCATTGGGAAACCTAAATTTGAACATCTTGTCCTTGCTATTTCTAGACAAAGAAGCTTCCTTAAATATATATTTTAATAGCTATCAAAGACTAGCACTTTGCCAGACTTAAAAAAATCAAAACAAAACAAAGCAAAAAATCCCAGTGACAACTACCAATCTATTTTGATGTGCTAATCGGTTCTGAGGAAAGCATTCACTCATTGAATGGGCAAATCTCATAGGCTGGGAAGAGAATAGTCAACACAGACCCAACACACTCATGAGATGGTGAGAAAAGTGAAAAACTACCCTGATTATGGAGTAAATTTGACTCTAACAGGAGACATTGAGAAATATTTGAGAGTGGTATATCTCCCCTTAATTGGTTATGGGGTTGATATATCCGCATATATCATCCCCATGATATGGGGATAGTTCAGGATGGTTCAAGGAACCAGAAACTTCCCGTTGGAGATAAAGTATTTGGAAGTAGAGTACAGAAGAAATAGTTTGTATCCTGGAGAAGCCAGGAGATGAAGGGACAAGTGTGATGACCACGTATTTTAAAATCAGCCGGAGTCAGGAATTCAGGTTAAGGGAAAATCTTCAATCTTCTCAGTAGAGGTGAAGAAGGATCGCAGGTGAAGGGGGATTGGAGGTGAAGGGGGGATCACCATCGCAATGTGTGCAGCTGCAACAGGAAGCCAGCCAGAAGTCTCTCCCCACCTCTCTTCCTGCCCCTCTGCCTCCACCCACCAAAATCGTCATTTACTATACAACACATCAGGACTTGCACAAAGAATGGGCAGGGGCCATTCTTTCTTCAAGCATATATATTAATAGAGTATGGTCCAATTACTATTTAGCCTCACGTGCTTGGGATGTCAGTGCATCAACTCCAGCTTCAGCCCATTACATTCAAGATCTCCAGTTTTCTAAAGAGTAGAAGCAAACTAATTCACAGGGAAAGGGGAAGAAAGAAGTCAAAACACAGAAGAGGCTACTAAAGATGGGTTCATGTATAAGTACTAATAGCTCATCAGATCACAGTTTTAAAGGTAGAAGGAACTGTAAAGGCTGTATAATCCAGCCCTCTTTCCTATTTTACAAATTGGAAAACTGAGGCAAAGAGGAGTTAAATAATTTGCCCAAGATCATACAGCCATGACTATCTGAGACTGAATCCAAATCTTCTAATTCCTGATTCTCCAGTATCAGTATTTTTTTTAATAGCAACCAGAGTTAAGTGACTTATCCAGTCACACAATTAGTGTCTGAAGCCACATTTGAACTCAGGACCTCCTGAATCCAGGACCAGTGCTCTTTGCATAGAACTACTTACTTAACCCAATAGTATCATTATTCTACAGTTGAATCTCTGGAATGTAGGCATGGACAATGAAGCACAATGAGGTATGTTATATGGGTCTATAGGAAGGCAGACTAAGGGGGTTTCTTGACTTTCTAATATCCCAAAATTCTTTGCCCATACTGGGTAGCTTTCTATAAGGTAATCCTTTAAATGTAGCACAGCCTCTAAATCTCTGGGGAAGGCGGAAAGAAAGGAGAGGATTTTTTTTTAGTATGCTCAGGTACAAGTATTCTCTTCATTCTTTATATATATATATATATATATTTTTTCTCAATTCCATGCCTTGCCAATTTGCTGCATGTATGAGTGCTGAGCATCCTTTTAGTAGTGAGTCAAATCTTGTTTTTCCCAAGAGAAACTATGAATCAGGAATGAGCCAAAGGGGTTTTGGACAAAAGCACTCAAGATAAAGCCTGGGCTACTCAACTCCCAAGGTGGATTCCAAGCCAGAGACAACCTGTGTCCAACCACTATGCCAACCAGCTGGATAGATAATTAAGAGCTGACTATCTCCAAGGCTTCTATAAGCATTTACCAAGCACCTATCAGGTGTACTTACAGAACTGGATCTCTGTATGAGAAAGACATAAAATGATAATGTCACAAGACAAAGAACTAGGAGATATTTGAAGAGGGGAGGAGAGTGGGATATTTTTTATCTTGTGAGGAGGAGTTTGCTGGGAAGACTTCATAGAAGAAATGGTCCCTAAGTTGCACTTTGAAGGAAATATGAGACTTCAATAAACGATGGGAAGGTAAGTGATGGGGGTCAAGATGACATGGGAGAGAGCAGGAGAATGGGGAAGTAGGTAGGTGGATAGTTATCTAGTTTAGCTGGAAGTTGGATTATATGAAGGGAAACAGAAGGATATAAAACTGGGAAGATAGTTTGGGGCCAGATCAGGGGTGGCCATAAATGCCAGGATCAGTCATGGATAATTTATCTGGAAAGCAACTGGAACCCACTAAAAAATGTTTCAGTAGAAAAGTAACATGATCAAACTCCATTACTAGCTAAAATGGAGGGAAATTCAGTTGTTGCTTTCCTTTTAAGTGTGAATCTCTTTACATGTTTTTTTTTTTTTTAATAGTTAAACCACTGATCCACTGAGGTTTTATCTTTCAATAGCAAATCCTGTGGGAAACTGTGAACGTCGCTAAGGGCAAGAACAGAGCAGTGTGTTGGAGTTTATGAAACTTCCTATGGTTTTTATTCATTGCTGAGAGGCTAAGGTGTTGCTACATGAAGGAAGTCAATTTTCCATCCTGGGGCAAACTATCCACTTGCTTTTGATCTTTAACAAGTTAGCCTTTGTTCTGAGAGCCTGCATTCCTCGCTGAGAGCTGAGGCAGGTTCTTGTGTCTTTCACTGCAGTCTTTCACCCCCAACCACTCTTCCAAAGGAAACAAAGTGCTGTGGAACCTGTTTCCAGCAGGCATTCTATGATATAAATCTTGATTTAAAGACATTTCCTTTGAACCAAACAAATTCCTATTTTCATTGAATAATCAGAATATATTCCAAGGATAATGCCTATTCTGGTTTTTTGGCTTTGCTTTGTCAGTAGACCAATTTCCCATTCTTTGACTCTCTAACTTATGACAAAGAAAGAATTTTCTCTATATATTTAGGTGCTTATCTATTATAAAATCAGGTGTGGTCATAATTTGAAGTCAATAAAATTTAACAAACACTGCTGAGTGAATGATGTTTTGATATGTCTGTGAGGTCTCTGCCTAAGCACAGACCGATCTATCAACCTCATAAAGAACAAAAAAAAATTTCAATCAAGTTTCTAAGAACAATAGGGGACTTCCTTAAGGTATGTGCTATACTGTGGCCATCCAACCAGAAGCTTCCTAGAATGGTCAAAATGATCATGTTCCCTCCTTCCCTAGTATAGACTGTACAAGAATTCAATTTTCTATTTTGAGTTATTTAAAATTTTTAAACTTCTAGTATTTTGTTTATCCTGGGCATTCTTAGGGTCAGAATTCCCTTGTGTCTACAACTCTTTTCCTAATGTCTCCATAGCTTCCTCCTAAATTTTCAGAGGAAAATTAAACTTAACCATTTGGATTCTCTAATCTTCCAAATGGCACAAAATACTAACTTTGAAAATGATCAGAGGATAGAACTTCTGGGAAAATTATGGAGTGAGTATCCAGTTCCTCTTAATCTTATTAAAGTCCATAAGAAAATATCAACAATATTTCTAGAAATAAATGATGAGAGAAATAAAACTTACCTTAAAAACAATGAAGCAATGCAAGAAAAAAAAAAACAATTCTGATACAAGAATCAGAAAACCCATTTCTCAGTTCCAGGTAGCCTTGAATAAATTACCTCTATTGGCTTTGATTTCCTCATATGTAAAATGGGAATGTTTGACCAGATTATATGAAATAATGATGCTGAAATTTAGAAAGGATCTGGGAAAAATTAAATTAACATCTGTCAGGGGAAGAATCCTGAATCTGGTTTCAAAGAAATTGGATCTGAATATCAGTTCGTTCTGCTATTTAACATCCATGTGATGCTGGGCAAGTTATCTACCCTCTTGGGGTAATAGTTTTATTATCCATAAACTTGGAAGTTGGCCTAAATGCCCCTTCCAGCTCCAGATCTTTGAATCTATAACTCCAATTATCCAGCTCATTGGCACTATCATTACTGAATGTCAGAATGGGAAGCCTAATCTTCCCTTCCTTAACCTAACCCTTATTGCTAAATCCTCACTTACTATTGGATGTCCACTCTCATCTGGATGCTTATTTTTACTTTCCCTTCTACTGAAGGTATCTCAGAGTCCTATATATTTCTCTTGGTTAGGGACCATATCTCCTGCCATAATTTCCCAAGATCCTGCCCAGCCATCTCATAATCTACCTTTCCTGTAAAGACCTAAAAGCCATATGATCTTTCCTTCTTCCATGAATTGAACAATTTGCTATGTGTTGTCTCTTCCATTTAGAACATGAGTTCCTTGAGAGTAAGGGCTATCTCACTTTTCTATTTATATCCCCTAGCACAGTCATTGACATAGAGTAAGCATCTCCAATCTAATACACATTTTCTGCACTACAAGGAAACAGAGAACATGCCTACTGAAGCACAATTGTAAGTAATTAAGAAATACTTAGGGACCACCTCAAAAAGAAAAAGGAATTCATCTTTGAATTCTTGGAAATAATGAAAACCCCTTACAAAATGGAATACAACATAGAAAATAGTCAATATGTTATTGGAAGTAGAAAAAGAGAGAATCAGTACAAAGAATACAAGACAATGAAAACAAAAATGAAAGAGCAAGATGAGAAAAACTAAAATGACAAAGAAGCAACTTCTAAAGAAAACTGAAGAACTAAAAACAAAGAGAAGCCATGCAAGAAAAATATGAGCAGCCCAGAAGATAGATTCAGAAGAGTCAATCTCAAGACCAATGACCTTCCAGTGAACAATGAAAAGACCTGAGATGCTATTATGAAAGAAATAATTAAAGAGAATGTCTCAGAATTAACAAGGAAATGTGACATCTTCAATCAGAAAGGATTCACAGTATGCCAGTAAGGAGAATTTACATTTCAAGTCTTCAAGGTAATATAACCAAAGCTATAGAAAAGGGAGAAAATAAGAAATAGTTTATTTAAAAAAACATTCATCTGGATTTCATCATGTTTCTCAGGGGAAAAAAGTGATAGAATGGAGCAATTAGTGTTCAGTCATTTTTCAGCCTTGTAACCCCATCTGAAGTTTTCTTGGCAAAGATACTGGAATGGTTTGCCATTTCCTCCTTCAAGTCATTTTACAGATGAAGCAACTGAGGCAAAGAGGATAAATTTGCCCAAGTCACATAACTAGTAAGGATTTGAGACCAGATTTTGAAGTCATGAAGATGAGTCTTCCTAATTCCAAGCCCAGTACTTTGTCCACTATACCACCTACCTGTCCTTTAATCCAGAATATCCATAACTAAAAGACAAGTTTCCTGGAATCTAGTTTACAACTAACCAAAGAACTTTTTCAAAAGCCAAATAGAATTTAAAAGCAAATAAGGTTTCAAAGAATTTATTGACTAAAACACCTGTTTGATAAATGGAAACCTAAATAAATCCTTATAATTAAAGAGAAAGAAGAAATGTCATCAGAGATAAAGTAATGAAGACATTTATCAAGAACAAAGGAAATTTAAAGACTTTAAATAGTTACTCTTGAGATTACCACATAAGTTACTAAAACCTTTAACAGAAAAACAAAAAGTAATATATTTCTATATTAGTTAAATTACATCATATTATCCCTGTTTTTAAAACACAAATAATGAGAGTGAAGAAATTATATTCAAGACTGATATAGTAGATAGTGAGCTAGGCTCAGAATTTGAAAGAATATCTAACCTCTGAGAGCTCTAGGCAACTCTCTAAAACTATCATTCACAGATGAGATACCAACCTACCTTTGTAGAGGAAGTTTCCTCATCAATCCAAACCATTCTAAAAATATGTATTAAGCACATTCTATGAGCCATGCAATGTGCTAAACAGGGGGGATAAAATTAATAGAAGGTAAGAATTTCTGATTTCAAGGATGAATCTAAAGGGATAAAGATAACATTCAAATTGAGAGGTGTGTGTGTGTGTGTGTGTGTGTGTGTGTGTGTGTGTGTAGGAGGATGAGACACCACAAAGTATCTGGCATAGAAGCATCTTGTTCTATGGAATTGAAACCAGGCAGGGCAGTAGATGCAAAGTGGAGTGAGTTTCTGCCCCCTGTAAAGGAAAGCATTGGCAATAGTGTGGCACTCTATATTCCAAAGGGGAGAGTTGGCTGAAATAGGTAGTGTCAATCAAGACTTGAATTAATAGCATGGTGATAAGATAAGAGGAAATGACCATAATTTGGGAAGAGCATCTTATTCTGTGGAATTGAAGCCAGGCAAAACAGAGATGCTCAGGCTCTATTGCTGTTACTAGCATGTGGTCAGAGGGATGTCTTGAAGTAATAAGATTCAATACAAAACAGGGAAGGGAAATAGAAAGGAATGGAAAATTCTCGAAACAAAATTCCCATCTTTCATAAAATGGAGAAATCTTGTTAAACCTCAAAATAAAAACTGAAAGTTCTTTATATAAAATATCCAAATTTAATTTGATTTTAAGTTGCCTGTTGTGTTAGCATCATAGGATCACAAGTCTAAAGCAGAAAGGTTTTCAGAGACTATTTAGTCTAAGCCCCTCATTTCACAGATAAGGGAAATAATTTAGTACAATAAAGACAGATTATACTCCTTTTCCAACAACATTGATAGCAAATATAGCCTCCAAATGGCTGATCTGTCAAATACAAGAATTGTAAAATTGAATTAATCCCCATGTATCAAGGTTAAAGAGTTAGAGAATGGATCATTAAACAAAATCCAGTACTATGTTCTCTATAGAAAACACATCCAACACAAAAAGATATTAAAATTTGAAAAGTTAGTCTAAAATTTATCATGCAGTAGCCAGCTCAAGAAAAGCAGAGATAGTTGTGATGTCATATAATAATGAATTTAATCAATCACAAAATTATACCATAATACATAATACAAAGAATAGTAATCAATCACTAAACCATGAAAGGAAGGAAGGAAGGAAGGAAGGAAGGAAGGAAGGAAGGAAGGAAGGTAAGCAAGGAAGGAGGAAAGAGAAAACATTAAGAATTTACTGTACGTAAAACACTTGCTAAGATCTCAATATATAAAGAGAATCACAAATTCTCAGTAGCTCTCACAGTGGTTCACAGTTCAGTTGGGGAGACTCATAGAGGGGAGTTCTACTGTAATTGAGATTAAAAGTTTCATGGTCTTTAATGACCACCAGAGAATCTAACAATGTTAAATGAATATGCTTCAAGTAACATGATTTTTAATTATTTTAAAGCATTACAAGAAGAAATAGATATCAAGTAATAATGGGGGATGTCTATATTTAATTATCAGTATATGATGAATTAAGCATAAATGTTAATGAATAAATCATAAACCTGAATAACTTTTAAGCAAACATTGTTTCAGCATTTACAAAGTGCTTTCCTAGCAACAATACAAAGGTATGTAGTGCAAGCTTTATTCCTATTTATAGATCAAAACATTGGCATTCTAAGAGAATGTGACTTGCCCAGGATCATACCACTATTAAGTGTACTTTAATCAGTCTTTCTGATTTGAAGTTCAATATTTTTTCTCCACTATGCTTCTGATATACAGATATCAATAGAGAATCCGATAAAAAAGTGGAAAATAAATATTATTTACAAGTTTATAAGGTTCTTATATAAAAATAAATATAATTAGATATAAAGATAAAATGAGAAATTATGCATATGTTTTCAGGTCAGAATAAATAGAAAAGAGCAAAATTATTAAAAAGGTCTATCTGTACAAAAAAAGTAAAATAAAAATTTTTTAAATAGAGTTGAAATAAAATAAAAATATGAAAAGCTAGAACATAATATTAAAGGGACAAAAATAGTCTAAATATTACATATCAAAACATATGGACTTTAATCAAAACAGCTACTGTCTTTACAGCATTAAGTATTTATATTAAAAAGAAGGGGAAAAACTAAATTAAGTATTTATCTAAAGACATTAGAAATCAAAGAAAAACAGAAAAATAGAGATCATTAAAATTGAAGCAAAGAAATAAAATGGAAATAGTTGAATAAATAAAATCATTGTTTTTCTTAAAAGGCCAATAAAATTAATAAAACACCTAGACAATGTAATAAAAATAAAAGATAAACACAAATTGACAAAATTTAAAAATAGAAAGATAAGATGACAAATCTTTTTAAAATTCAGGAAATTATTAAGGATATTATGCATACTTTTATACTAATAAATCAGAGATTTGAGTGAAATGATAAAATACTTAACAAAAATATAAATTATCAAAACTGACACAGCAGGAAATAGATAAGTAGACCATTTTAGAGGAAGAAATAAAGTCACTAATGACCTACCTCATAAAAACCACACACATCTGGGTTGGTTAAATTCATTAGCAAAGTTTTCCAAACCTTTATCAAGTATAAGCTAAATAGATTGTTTCTAAACATAGAAAAATATAATATTTTACCCATATCTCTTTATGAAACAAATATTGCCTTAATTTTTAAATCTAGTTTTAAAAACCTGAAAAAATTATATGTAAATCATAATGAATATAGATGCAAAATACTAAATGTCACTAAGTTGAAAAAAATATATAATTAATAACATCAATACAACCTAGCATTTCTGTAGACCTTTAAGTTTTATAAAACCCTCTTTCTCGTCCTCTCTCTCCATATAAACATGTGTATATTGTGTGTTACATACATATATATGTATATATACATATACATCTCATTTGAACCTCATAACCACTCCCTGAGATAAATGCTATTATTCTATTTGTGCATCACAACTAAACACAATTTAAAAAAAGAATAGTAATTAAAAGATATCTTTACAAACAATTGATGTAATACATCATATCAATAAAATTTTTATGATCATATTATTGGATACAAAAAATTAAAATGACAAATTAATAACACCAGGGTTGCAGGCAAGCAGATATACTCATACAGGGCTAATGGTATTGCAAGTAGCTATAATCTTTCTAGAGAGCAATGTAATTTTTACAAAGCCATAAAACTGATCATATTCTTATCCCTAATAATCTCACTAGTAGGAATATAATACCAGAATTGAACTTTTAAAAAAGATCCTTCTCTATAAAGATATCTGTGGCTGTGTTCCTAATAAAAATAATGATGATAATGATGATGATGGTGGTGATAGTGATGGTGATGATGAAACTTAATCAATAGTTGAGGAACAGTTAAAAAAAATGTAGTATGTTATAACAGATTATTCCATAAAAATAATAATAATTTTTATTTAGTAAGTATTTTAAGATCCAAAAATCACATTATCATATTTGACATTTAAAAATAAGAAATATAAAGAAAAATATGGAAAATATCCAAACTCCATGGAATTTGTTATCTTCTCAATGTTGGCATTCTTTCCAGGAATATTTGTTGCCACCCATCCATAAATGCCCAATCTTTGTAACTCTTGTCTACACTCTCCCATAAATTTGCTATAAAGGTCCTATTCGATGTATTAGGACTCTTTTAAATTGTCATTAAATTGTCAATGAGAATTTATCAATGGAGCATTTGAGCTAGCCATTTGGTTTTATTTAAATTATATACATTGGCAATATACATTGGTTTACTAGAATACGTTTCTTCTGGGTCGCTATTGTGTTCAGTACATTTTTATTCTGATTATGTTTTCTGATAACATCCATGTTCTTGTTTGGAATGACATGACAAAGTGAAGAAAGGAGAGCTGCAAGAGAAATATATATGCTTTAACTATTAAAAAAAAAAGTTTGCACTGAGACATATGTAAATGTGTGGTGTTCACATCCAGCCATTATGGAGAGCGATTTGGAACGATGCTCAAAAAGTTATCATGCATACCCCTTGATCCAGGAGTGTTACTACTGGACTTATCTCCCAAAGAGATATTAAAGAAGGGAAAGGGACCTGTATGCACAAGAGTGTTTGTTCCAGCCCTCTCTGTAGTGGCCAGAAACTGGAAACTGAGTGGATGCCCTTCAGTTGGATAATGGCTGAATAAATTGTGGTATATGAATGTTATGGAATATTATTGTTCTGTAAGAAATGACCAGCAGGAGGATTTCAGAAGGGCCTAGAGAGACTTACACAAACTGATGCTGAGTGAAATGAGCAGGACCAGGAGATCACTATGCATGGTAACAACAATACTATATGATGATCGCTTGTGATGGACATGGCTCTCTTCAGCAATGAGATGAACCAAATCAGTTCCAATAGAATAGTAATGAATTGAACCAGTTAGACTCAGGGAAAGAACTCACAGAAATGAATGTGAACCACTACATAGAATTCCCAATCCCTATATTTTTGCCTGCCTGCATTTTTTATTTATTTCACAGGCTAATTGTACACTATTTCAAAGTCTGATTCTTTTTGTGCAGCAAAATAACTGTATGGACATGTATACTTATATTGTATTTAACATATACTTTAGCATATTTAACATGTATTGGTTTACCTGCCATCTGAGAGAGGGGGATGGGAGGGAGGAGGGGGAAAAAATGGAACAAAAGGTTTGGCAACTGTCAATGCTGAAAAATTACCCATACATATATCTTGTAAATAAAAAGCTATAATAAAAATAAAATAAATGTGTTGTGTTCAAAAGGTGATATTGAAAGGATCATTAATATTTTAGTGTAATTTATACATGAAGAGATTTTTATGATAAATAATTCTGAATGAACATTCTATTATTTTTTATAAAGATTTAAGGCTAAAGTTGATTTTTAAAGTTAACACTTATTCTATTGAGTTCTCAATTCTGCGGATGCTTGACTTGAAGAATAACAGACTAAGGAGGGATAGGATATCAAATATTTTAAGGGCTATTGCCTGGAAACGGGATTAGTTTTATTCCAGTTGGCCTCAAAAGCTGGTATCAGGGCCCATGAGTAGCAATTATAGATTAAGGTTCAACAGGAGAAAGGAAACCAAAAAAAGAACTATAGGAACATGAAATGCATTGCTTTAAGAGAAACTGGGTTCCCTGCCATTAGAGGTGTTCCTAGAGGAGCTAGATAATCATGGTGAAGGGGATAGGAAACAGTTACAAGGCAGAAAAAGAATATATTCTAATGAATTCAACAAATATTTATTGAGCACTTGCTATATATCAGGCGCTGTGCTAGGTGCTGATGATATGAAAACAAACAAACAAAAAAAAACCAAAATAGTCCCTGTTAAGATAAATGAAATAGTCTTTTCCTTCAGGTAAATTATATTATATGGTGGAAGTTGGAATATTGTAGAAGAGGTTCCTTTTCAGGTATGGCTGGACTGTTATTGTTGTTCAGTCATGTCCGACTATTTGTGAGCCTGTAAACATCTATATAGACCATGGAGTTTTCTTGGCAAAAATATTGGAATGGTTTGCCATTTCCTTCTCTAATGGATTAAGGCAAACAGGGATTAAGTGATTTGTCCAGGTATCACAGGTAGAAATCAAATTTGAACTCAGATCTTCCTGACTCCAGGTCCAGTGCTCGAAACACTAAGCCACATAGCTGCCTCCTATGGCTGGACTCAACAGCCTCAAAGGTCAGAGGATCTAGTCCATCCCTTTTATGTTAAAAACCATGAAACTGATTTTCAGATTCTGAGTGGCTAAAAGATTGTCTAACGTCCTTCAGCTAGTCATTTGGCAGAATTAGGATCTGACCCCCAGTTCTCTGACTTTGGAGCCAGTACAATTTCTACCTCTCCATATTGTTCTAACTCTTAGATCTGATGATCTGATGCCCTTACAGTTTCTGCCAGCATTCTACAATGGCTCTCTTACATCAGGGACCACTCTTAATGGTGCTAACTGAACTGTCTCCACTTCTTCCTGTCCTTTTTTTTTTTTACTAAAGGATTCCAGTGGGCTTAATAAACACCAATCACTTCCCCCTTCATTTAAGAACAGCAGCCTTGACCTTGGGGAGAGATTACAGCAGCTGTTAAGCAGCAATATTTCCCTGCTTAGGACAGGGAGAGAAGAGAAAAATCTATACACAGTACAATTGAAATTACAAGGGCAATTGGGTAAGCAAAATATCCCTCCCCAAACTGGAGGCTCTCTGGCATGCCACGGGCAACTTCCCCAGCTCACACACCTCACTTAGGAACTTCAAAGAGAATCAGAGTCTAATATGTCTATCCATAGGGAGAGAGTCGGTGCAAACTTAGAATCCCAAGAGAACAAAGCAAAGAGAAGAAGGGTAGGTGACAACTGGCTGAAAGAGGAAGTAAGAACAGCTCACAGATATGTAGTACTTCACACAGTCTTGTGCAAGGATTACATCCCCATTAAACAGATGCAAAGAATTGGGCAGAAGGAGTCAAGCCAAGCCAAGAAGCATTTAATAAGCACTTACCACATGCCAGGAACTGTGCTAGCATGATGAGAATACAAAGAAAAGTCTCTACCCTCAAGGAGCTTACAATCTAATGGAAGAGACAATAGCAAACCATCTAGATAGATAGGAAGGTAGATAGATGGATGGATGAATGAACGGATATATAGATAGATATACATAATTATATATGCATACATGCAAATATATACACATATATGAAAAGTCAATTGATGGCAAATTGAAAGGTGCCAGTGAAGCAGATTGGCTTTGTTAAATGGCTAGCTTTTTCTTTTTTAACTATAGCTTTTTATTTACAAGATATAAGCATTGACAATTTTTCAGCATTGACAACTGCAAAACCTTTTGTTCCAATTTTTCCCCTCCTTCCTCCCACCCCCATCCCAAATGACCAATACATGTTAAATATGTTAAAGTATATGTTAAATATAATATATGTATACATGTCCATACAGTTGTTTTGCTGCACAAGAAGAATCGGACTTTGAAATAATGTACAAATAATCTGCGAAGGAAATCAAAAATGCAAGCAAACAAAAATAGTGGGATTGAAAATTCTATGTAGTGGTTCACACTTATTTCCCAGAGTTCTTTCTCTGAGTGTAGCTGGTTCAGTTCAGTACTGCTCTATTGGAACTGATTTAGTTCATCTCATTGTTGAAGAGGGCGACATCCATCAGAATTGATCATCATATAGCATTATTGTTGAAGTATATAATGATCTCCTGGTCCTGCTCATTTCACTCAGCATCAGTTCATCTAAGTCTCTCCAGGTCTCTCTGAAATCATCCTGCTGGTCATTTCTTACAGAACAATAATATTCCATAACATTCATATACCACAATTTATTCAGCCATTCTCAAATTAATGGGCATCCACTCAGTTTCCTGTTTCTGGTCACTACAAAGAGGGCTAATGGTTAGCTTTTTCAATAAGTTCAATCTTCTCTCTTGAACAAGTACTAGTTTTTTGTTTCTTTGTTTTTAACACAAATATTCTTCCAGTGATGTTTGCTGACTATAAATCTTGCAGTACTATCATCTCTCAAGAATTGAAGTTGGGAATCACCCAAAAGATCAGTTAGAGAGAACATGGGGAGTGTGAACGTGTATATTATAACATATTACAAATAAGGAATTGTACAGGAAAGTGGTGGAAAGGAAATCATGAAAGAAATGAAATGGCTGGGGGAAAACAGACCAATCAAGTAGTAAAAGAGTGGAAAAACCAATGGACAGTCACCATGTACCACTGGTATGTCAAGGGAATTAGAAGATGAGTCCAAGTGCATTGGGTGAATGCTCAGAGATAAATTGAGGAGAGCATATTAACAAGAATCACTCAAGCTGGCAGACATAGTTGGGCTTTATCTGAATCACCGGAGAGAAGTTTTCCCATACATCTATCAAAGTATCAAATAAACATCAAATCCAGCAAACAGCTAAAGCTGGGGCTGAAACAATAAAGCCACTTGCCCACAGAAACATAGCTTATAAGTGGCAGAAGTCAAACCCAAATCATAAGCTCATGGGGTTATTGATTGAGATCTGGAAGGGATATCAGAAATCATCATCCAATCATCTCTTTTAAGAGAGAATAAATTGGGCTCAAAAAGTGTTCTAACTCCTAAGTCCAATGATCTTTCCACTGCACTGAGGCAGCATATCATGGTGGATAGGGTACTGAACTTGATTTCTTCTTGACTGATTCAAGAGAGAACTGTGGGATATGAATGTGGATTGAAGCATAGTGTTTTCACCTTTTGTTGTTGTTGTTTATTTGTTTTTTTCTTTCATGGTCTAATTTTTCTTGCACAACATGACAAATATGGAAATATGTTTTTTGTATTTTTGTATTGTATTTGTAAAATTGTAAATATTGTAAAAAAAATTGTGTTTCTTTTATTCAGAACCTCCTTTACTAAAGCCATGCAAGCTTCAGTAGAGTAAGCCAGAAATCCATATTGACAGCATGGCATAGTAGATGGAGAGAAGGCTCTGGAGTCAGGAAGATGTGGGTTGATTGATCGATGTCCCCATATTTCCATATGACTCTAAATTGTAGAACAAGTGCTGATCTTCACTGTTGGAAGGAGTTTCCACACTAGGAATTTCTTACACCAATGAAATCAACCAAAAATAGATGTACAAAGGATGTTCCCTAGGAAATGCACTCAAAACCATTCATTATGTGAATATGGGAAAATCTGTTATTCTAGTGACAAGCATTCACATCCATATATCACTATCCTTTAACCCAAACATCTGTTTTGTCAAGTTAGTAAAACCAAATTTCAAACCAATCAAAGTATAAATTATTGAAAAAGTTTTCTGCATTCTCAGCAGCAAAGTTTCCTCACATAGAAAGGATAAATGAGGCGACTTGCCAGCATGAACAGAGAGACCTAAACAGAAAGAAACATTAGCTGAAGCTCTTGGCCAAGGATAGTTTACCTGCAACTCACATTCATACATAGCCACAGATGCACACACACACACACACATACACATACATGGAAAGAGCATCAAATTCAGAATTAGAAGATTTAATTTAAATTAGAATTCTGAAACTAACTATATGACGCTAGGCAAATCACTGGGTCTTGAGGTCTATCTGTAAAATGGGGATAATAATTTGTTTCTTCACAATTTACATTAGAATTGTTATGAGAAAATCACTTTGCAAAACATAAAGTGCTATGTTTTATAACTAATATTATAAGGAAGTTAGCTGAAGATATAAATTATAAGGACATTAGCTAAGGGGATGCCTGGCATAGAATGGTAGCTATTTAATTTTTAAAACTGGAAGGAACCTGAGAAATCATCTTGTCCAGTGTTATTGTTTTACAGATGCCCACAGTGGCAAAAGTCACTTGCTCAGAGTCACATAGATAATAGTTACCAAGATCAGCCTAAAAGCAGATAATATCCATCCCTATCTCCCTCTTCCCACTCCCCACCAATGAACTATTTTGTTCATCTTTGGACTAAAGTAGTTTATCTAATGGATGATGTGTGAATGACTTGAAGATCTACAAGGACTTATACTAAGCAAGATATCATAAAACAAAAACAGAAAATAGGCATCAATATGGCTCATAGTTGACGCTCACCTACAGTTTACAAAGCAAGTGGATTATTGGAACTAATTTGATCCTTATAACATCCCTGTAAGAAAGGCAATGCAAGCATTATCTGCATTTTACAGAGAACATTAAGATCAATGAGAACAATAAGATTCTGTGAGACTTGCCCAAAAACATAGCAGTAGTAAGAATTAGAGCTGGAACTTAAATTTTAGTCTTCTGATTTCAAGATAGGGGGATGGTAGAGAGATAGGGTTCATAGACATGATTGTTAAATTTCTGGTGTGAACATTTGCATTTTGGAAATTTATACAATGTGACAAATCAGAGCTTGATTTATTATTTTGTTGATTGTCTAGAGTTAGGAAAGTGATGAACAAAAGTTAATAATGCAGGTTAACTTTTAAAGTGTGTTGTGTGAACTTCTTTTCCCCAGAGAGATGGTTATTAAACATTTACCAGCACCCCAGCTCAAACCCCATTGCTATTTCTTCTACTTCTCAAGGTCCTATATTCCCTTAGAGAAAATGCCTATGTACCTTTTGAAAAATGTGTGTAATTTCATCCAGGGTAAAAAAAAATTTCATTTCACAAAAATTCTAAGGCAATTTTATTAGAGCAACCCATTTAGGCTGACCTTAAAAGGTCAAAATAGCCAAATCAGTTTATGCAAGTTTGCTCACTCTGAAAGGCCCAGTGATAGACAGTTCCTTCAGAATGTGGAAAACTACACAGATCAAAGGCCAGAGGATATGAGAGGGACTTTAAAAGTCAATTAGCTCAAGTACCCTCATTTTGCTGATGAAGAAACCACAGCCTAAGTAAGTAGCAGAGAAGAAAGAATGTTGGTTTTAGAGAAAGGTTATCAAAAATGATTTCCAGTTCTTCTTTTATTAGCAGGGTCAGTTTTGGCAAACCACATAACCTATTTATGTCTCAGTTTACTTATTTATAAAATGAATTTTTAAAAATTCTGCTTCATAAAGTGCTACACAGTCTTCCTGACTCTAATCTCTAACCCATCCTCCACAAAAATGGAAAAAGAAATCTCTAAAGGTACAATTTTGAACATGGTCTTCTCCTTCAAAATCCTTCAGGGAGTTCTCTATGGCTTAGAGGATAAATGACCATTTCCTCAGCCTGGCATTCAAAGCTAAGAATAATTTGGCCCTAGCATTATGGATTCACTTATACTGACCCTCTCCTCCTCATACATACGTGTGTGTGTGTGTGTGTGTGTGTGTGTTGTGTGTGTGTGTGTGTATATCCTCCTTCAAGGTTCAACCCAGAAGCCACTTCTTCCAGGAAGGTCTTCTTTGATAATAACACTTATGTCCTAGGGCTATTGTGAGCATCAAATGAAATAACTGTAAAGTATTTAGGATAGTGCCTGACACAGGCACATAATAAATGCCCTATCAATATTAGTTATTATTATCAATATTACTACTATTTTCTTTCAGTCACTATCCCAATCAAATTAGCTTGAAGCTATTCCCTGCATATGACATTTTATCTGTCCGCTCCATGACTTTGTACAAGTGGTCTCCCATGTTTGGAACTGATTCCTTCCTTACCTCTACCTCATATTCTCATTTCCTTCAAATTACAAATTACATGAGATCTTCTACATGTAAATTTTACCGATCCCTCATTTATTAGCATTCTCCCTCTCAAAATTATTTGATATAAAAGGGGGTATCTAGTCCCCTTTCTCAATAATGTAGGGAATTTGAACTAGATAGGAACAAAGCCTGGACATCCCTGTTGAATGAAATCAACAAATGAAAATCAAAAGTATTTTAACTAGGCGCAAAAAAAAAAAAAATCCCAGATAAATTTGAGAGTAAATGCCACTGGATGATGAAGTGAAAAGGCCATATGAAATGTGTTTAGATTTTCCCAATGAGTATCAACACAAAAATTTTAAATAAAATGCTAGCAAAGAGAACACAGCAATATATCACAAGAATCCTGCACTATAATCAGGAAGGCAGGGCTGGTTCGATATTAGAAAACCTATCAACATAATTGGCCACATTAATAACAAAACCAACAGAAATCATATGATTATCTCAATAGATGCAATAAAAACCTTTGACAAAATACAACATCCATTCCTATTTATACACTAGAGAGCATAGGAATAAATGGAGCTTATCTTAAAATGATACGTAATGTTTATTTAAAACTACCAGCTAGAATTATTTTTAATGGTGAGAGCCAGAAGACTCACAATAAGATCAGGTGTGAAGCAAGTTTGCCCATTATCATCTCTATTATTTAATATTGTATTAGAAATGTTAGCTATACTATGCCCAGAGAAAGAACTCTGGGAGATGACTAAAAACCATTACATTGAATTCCCAATCCCTATATTTATGCCCACCTGCATTTTTGATTTCCTTCACAAGCTAATTGTACAATATTTCAGAGTCTGATTCTTTTTGTACAGCAAAATAACAGTTTGGTCATGTATACTTATTATGTATCTAATTTATATTTTAATATATTTAACATCTACTGGTCATCCTGCCATCTGGGGGAGTCGGTGGGGGGTAAGAGGTGAAAAATTGGAACAAGAGGTTTGGCAATTGTTAATGCTGTAAAGTTACCCATACAGATAACCTGTAAATAAAAGGCTATTAAATAAAAAAAAAAAAGAAAGAAAGAAATGTTAGCTATAGCAGTAAGAAAAGAAAAAAGAAATTAAAGGAATTAGAATACGCAGGAGGAAACAAAACTATCACTCTTTACAGATTATATGATGTTATATTTAGAAAATCCTAAAGAATGTTATCAACAAAGTCCAGTAGCAAGAGACAGAAAGAGAAATTCAATTATAACTGTAGACAATATGAAATTCTTGGGAGTCTATCTGACAAGAACATAATTACAAAATATTTCTCACACAAATAAAGTCAGATTCATACAATTGGAAAAATATAGATCAATATAATAAAAATGACAATTCTACCTAAATTAATCTATTAATTGAGTGTCATGCCAATCAAACTATCAAAAATTATTTTATAAGACTGGAAAATAATATTGATCTGGAAGAACAAAAATTCAAAGATATCAAGGGAATCAATAAAAATACAAAAGATGATCTAGTCAAATTGTATTATAAAGTGGAAATTATAAAAAAAAAATCTCAGTTTTGGCTAGGAAACAGAGTAGTGGCTCATTAAAATGAATCAGGAGCAAGTTACCTTATAGTAAATAGTCATAGTAATGTAATTTATGATAAACCCAAAGATCTAAGCTAATGAAACAAAAACTCATTATTTGACACAAAACTGCTGAGAAAACTGGAAAACAGTATGGCAGAAAGTAAGTATATATAAAACATCTTATCCTATGAAACAAGATAAGATCAAAATAGGTACATGATTTACACATGATGGTCAAGAGCATAAGCAAATTAAGAAAGCATGTAATAATTTATGTGTTTGATTTATGGATAAAGAAAGAATTAAGGAAAGGATAAGGAGAATAAGGAAAGAATTGAGAAGATATAGAGAACATTAGAAAATATAAAATAGATAATTTTTATTATATACAATTAAATTTTTTTGCACAAACAAAATCAATGAAACCAAAATTATAAGGAAAACAAAAAATTGCTGTAAAAAATTTGCAATAAGTATCTCTGATAAAGGCCTCATTTCTTAATATGTAGAGAACTGAGTCAAATTTATAAAATACAAATTGTTCCCCAATTGATAAATGATCAAAGGATATGAACAGACATTTTGCAGAGAGAAAAATGCAAACATAAAAACAGAGAATTTTCTTTTTTTTTTAATGCAAGCTTTCTTATACAAAATGACTAGTATGTTAATATTTTATATAATTATATATGTATAATCTGTATCTGATTTCTAGAAAGGAATTTGGAACTCAAAAACTTTAAATGTTTAAAATAAATTTTTAAAAAGATACTAAACCATACCTTTTGAGTTTTATCTAAAACTAGGGTGCTACTTTGGGATCAGGGATAACAACACAGAAGAGAGATCTGTTCCACTCAAACCTCTGAGAGGGAATAAGATGGTTTCCCTGTTGACCAAAGAAGGACCTTGGAAGGTGGGAAAATTTAGACTTCTTATCAATTGCCTAGAAGCATCCCCAGAACAGCAACTGCTGGATCAAAGACAACCTGAGGACAAACTGAAGAAGGCAACTTCAAATCTTGATAAGAACCTAGCAGAAAGCTATCTCATGCTTAAGGGGAATTTTTGAAATAAAAAGGGGGACAAAGGATTATTAGTAGGAGAATATGACACATGATACAAAGGGAACTGTATCAAATTTATGAGAATAAAAGCCAGTCCTCAATTGATATATAATTAGAGAAAGGAACATTAAAATTATTCTGAGATACCATGCCATGCCTATCATACTGGCAAAGCTGACAAAAAAGGAAAATGATAAATGCTGAAGGGGCTGTGGGAAAAATAAGTACATTAATGCCTTGTTGGAATTCTATAAATTGGTTCTGGAATTCTGGAAAACAATTTGGAACTATACCCCTAAAGTTATAAAATTATGAATATTCTTTGACCCAGCAACATTGTTAATAAGTCTATATTTAAAAGAGATTTTTAAAAAAGAGGGAAAAGATCCATATGCACAAAAAATATTTATAGCAGTTCTTTTCATGGTGGCAAAATTGGAAATTGAAGAACAATACATCACTTGGGGAATGGTTGATCAAGATATGCTATACACATATGATAAAATACTTTTGTGTGGTAGATAATGAAAAAAGTGATTTTTTTGAGAAATTTGGGGAAATTTATATGAAATAGTACAAAATAAAGTGAACAGAACTAGGGAAAATAATTTATATGATAACAATATTTCAAATACAAACAACTTCGAAAGACTTAAAAACTGATCAACACAATGGAACTAACCACAGTTTCAGAAGACTTATGATGAAACTTACTATCTATCTCTAGACAGAGAAATGATAGATTCAGAATGTAGATTGAAACATAAAACTTTTTCAACATACCTGGGAGTAATTGGTTTTATTTGACTATATATATGTAACAGTTTTTATTGCTTTTTCAATGGGGGTGGGGAAGAAGAAAGTGGAAGACAAATAATTCAGAAGTGAACAATAAAGTAAAATTGATTTTTTTTAAAAAAGAGAATATGATAGACTTTGGAAGGAAATGTTTGAACTAATAATTGTTCCTATGTCATCTTAATAAATTCCCATTTCTAAAAGTTAATTAAATATCATTGATTAATTGAGTTCAAGTAATAATTTCTGGAGCAAAGTATATGGGTGGAGACTCGAACTATAGTACTAGAAGAGATACCTTAAAATGGAGAAGTAAAGGCTGTTCTCTGGAGACCAAGCCTCTAGTGTTAATGGAAGTCATAAGAGTAAGTCCAGAGAATACGCTTTAATAGATTGGACTAGATGGCCTTTAAGGTCCCTTCCCTGTGTATATCTATGATTAAATTAATTCTCTTTTGGATTACTTTGCTTATACTTTGTATTTATTTACTTAGATATGTGTTATCTCCTATTTGTAAGCTCCTTAAGGAGATGAACCATTTTGTTACTTTGTTTAATAAGTATCGGATGAATTAAATTGAATTTGTATTTTTGTATCCCCAAACCTATTAGAGCAATTTCCATTATCATTGTTTTCATTATCATTATTAACTATTTTGACCAAAGCTACAGAGTCATTTAACAACTGAGTGGAAGTTAGAATTTCAATATCCTAGCTCCTAGCCCTTTGGCTATATCTTTTTTTATATTATAAAGCAGTTTGAAGACCCTATAGACCCCTTTTAGCTACAGTTTTCTCCTTGGATAATAAACATAATAGTTCAAATGTATTTGGCAATTTAAAGCTTACAAAAAAAACTATTCCACAAACAATCCTGTTTGTAGGCAGTGGGAATATTATCTCCATTTTACAGATGAAGAAATTAAGGATAACAGAAGTTATAAGACTTACTCATTACATTTTAGTGACTATAGATATTACAATAATAATTTCTAAGGATTATCTTAAAATATATGAGCAAAGAATATCAATCACATGCCTTCTTGTGCCTACCTATATAGGCATTATATATGAAGGGAATGGTTTAAAAACTCCACTGCTATAAAACATTACCTCATGGACAAAAAAAATGGAATCTGAAAGAGTACCCATCAATTGGGGAATGGCTCAACAAGTTATAATATATAAATGGGATAGTATATTATTATTCTGTAACAAGTTATGAAAGGGATAGTTTCAGAGAAACCTGGGAAGACTCCTATCAAAGTCAAGTGAGTAGAACAATTTATATAATGACAACAATAATGTGTTGTTGAGTAACTATGTGGCACAATAGACGGAGCTCTGGACCTGGAGTTGGGAGAATCTGAGTTCACATCCAGCCTTAGACATTCATTAGCTGTGTGACAAGTCACTAAACCCTGTTTTCCTCAATTTCCTCATCTATAAAATGAGCTGGAGAAGGAAATAGCAAAATGCTCCAGTATCTCTGCCAAGAAAACCCCAATGGGGTCATGAAGACTTGGTCACAATTGAAATGACTAAAAAACAAAACGACTAACAAAACAATATTATAAAGAGAACTTGGAAAGACCTAAGAACTTTGATTGGTATAATGACCAATTGCATTGCAGAGAGCATGTACATATAATGTGTGTGTATATATACACACACATTATATGTATATACATGTATGTGTGTACATGTATATATATATGGACATAGTCAGTGCAGAACTTTATTTTCCTTTACTATGAATGTTTATAATGGATTTCATTTTTTTTCTGTTTGAAACTGGGAATGGATAAGAGCAAGAAAAGACAGATTTTTGGTGATTAAAAAATAAAATTTAACTTAAACTTTTTTAGACATCTCCACCTCTGGGTAGATTAGAAATTCATATATTAAAAAGAGAAGATTAGAACATAAAATAAATTTTAGTAATTCCCACCATTTTTATTGTATTTCACAGATTACAAAGTATTTTTCTCACAAAGACCTTATAAATTGTTCAAATATTATAATTTTTTAATAGATGAAGAAATGGAGGCACAATGTCTTGCCCAAAGCCATGTGTAAGTGACAAAGCTGGGATTTGCTCCTAAATCTTCCCTCATTCCAAGTCCCAAGCTCATTCCAGGACACCACGTAAAGTATTCTGCTGCATAGTACAGTTTACCAGAGACCTGGCCAACAAATAACAGGAGTCCTAATAATACCACCACCTCCACATAGCCAATGCAGCTTTCATCATTTCAGAGTTTTAATCGACTTATGACAAATAGGCAACAAACATGAGAAACTTTTCCCACAGCTATGTGTGGATCTGTGCAAATGTGTAAATAAACCATCAAACCAATTCCCATCACCCTGAAGTCCACGAGCAAGAGGAAATGACTGCCAAGAGTCCTGCCTGGTGCCATTCCAATCAAACAATTGGACATTGCC